>NW_022196898.1:73211572-73243224 GCF_008632895.1 Mastomys coucha | reverse complement strand
GGTTCCCCCTTTTAAGAAGGAATGCAGTGTTCACCTTTTGGTCTTCCTTCTTCTTGAGTTCCTTGTGGTTTGAAGGTTTCTTAATGCTTAGCAAAGGCAAGAGAGCAAGTGGATGCATTGCTGAGCTCTGCCGGCCAGGTATTGCTCATCTGTGAGAGCCTTCCTAGTTCTTATATGTTCAAGGTGGCTACTTATGATCGCTAACACAGTAAATGACTTTTTGTTCATATTTCTACCTTGAAACTGATGAAATGAAAACTTTGGGGGGGGGGCACCAAATGGCTCAGTAGGCAAAGGGGCCAGCCATGAAGCCTAACAGTCTAAATTAGAAATTTCAGAATCCATAATAGAAGGAAAGAACTGACTCTTAGGTTTCTTCTTCAAAGGTGAAGTGACATGTGAGTGGAAAAACACACACACACACACACAATGTAAAAATTAAAAGTACTTTCTCACACACACACACATACATGCACAGTGAGAGGTGAGAAGGGAGGAAACATCCCCTAGTTATTGAACAATGATACTGGTTAAATTAATGGACTTCTCAGATCACTGTACCAACGGACACATGCCATTACCTGGGTGCTAAGATGGTGGAGAGCCCACTGTTCCACGTGCTTCATTAGAATTAACTACTGCCATTACTTACGATCTTCCCACAGATTTGTTATGGTCCCAACGCCGTGCTTACATCTCAGCAGACTGTCTTTCTTTACGACTGTGCTGTCTCCGTTCTGACTACCTTGGGGCTTTCCAGCTGCCTGTATTTCTGCTGTCACCCCTTCCCTGGCATAGTCCCCTCCTTGCCTGTTAATTACAACAGTATTGACAAAGCATTTGCATTTTCTATTTTATATGCTGGTAGTGGTTGTTCAAACTTTCTCTATGCTAAGTTTCAAGATATTGTCTGATTATTTCAATGCAAATGCATATAATAACCAACTTTTAATCGATCACCTTCCACCTTCCAGGCATTTGCTTGTCGTAGATTATTTCTAATCCTCAAAGCAGGACACACGTCATTATCCTTCCTTTATAGCTGAGGAAGGTAAGCGGTGAGAGGTTTTAGTTTGGTCTTAGTGAAGGTCACATGGCAAGTTAGTTCATATTTGGGTCCTATGCTGGTGTTATTTCTGCAGTTAAATTGTTGTGGCGTGGGTAGGGGTGGGTTTTCTGGGAGAGGAGGGGACAGAGAGACAGAGACTTTGGCAGTGAGAATGTTGTTCATAGCAGCTTTCTCAGGCCAGGGAGAGAAGCAGTTCCTTCATTTTATGCCTCATTCTATTGCGATTGTTTTAATTTTAAAAGTCAGGACCTGACAGGGTGCTTATGTAGATCGCTTCTCATTCGACAATAAGCTTGTTCCCTACATAATTGAAATAAACAGATAATAATACATCACAATAAACAGCGAGTCACTGCCTCATGTATCTAGCAGTAGAGATATGTTTAAACTGTGAGAACAAAATTAAGTTAAAATTGCTTCAGGCAGCCTGCAGTTACAGTGCCAGGCTGTGAGTCTGCTACTCTGCCTTCATGAGGTGAGATGACTCAAGGCGGGGTTGGCACATGGAATATCTGAAGCAATTTTACTTTTAAGCAAGTATGTAAGTATTATACATAGAAGGTTCTTGGAAGCAAAAGACAAGACTTAGGAACTGAAGTCAATTCTACTGAAACCCCTCCTCTGAAGAACTAAAACATGGATTTTTGAAAAGGTCCTAATGTGTGTCATTTTGAACAGCATGTTTTCAAATGCAAGAACACAGCTTTTGTTTCCATGAGACTTGGTTAACCCAAGCCCACATTTCCTTTGTGACTCTGAAAATTTATCTAGCTTCTCCACCCTTCTTTACCAGGCTACTACAGAATTATCAGTTGGGAATTGGTTAGTGCCCTGTGTGTCACATACCTGTTCCAGATAGCTAGGCACTATGTAGACCCTAATTAGTAGTGGAATTCATTTCCCCTCTGCTTGCTTTCTGCTGTTCCAACCTCTCTGGTGAAAGAATGATATAAAAGACCATTTTTTTAAACTCTTCCTCTGTCCTATCTTTACAAGATGGTGTTGTCTTGAAACTACTTCTGCTTGTTGATTTCTTCCTTGTACACATCTGTAAAGAGCTGTCACCGAGGCTTCCTGTGACTTCCAATTTTCTACCTGTCACCATCACTTATACCTAACACAATCCTTGGCACCAATGAGATATTCTAATAAGATAGGGAGGTTTCTTCTCAGTGCATCAATTGTGGTATGTCTGTGAACAAACTCCATCTCACATTCTGAGTCTACTCGTGCTTCAAGAATCGCCCCCCTGAGCCCCTCAAAGACTCAGGAAAGCCCTGGATTCCCAAGAGCACTGATCCATAAGAATTCCCTTAACCCATCTCTTGTGGCACCTGGTGGGCTGATCATTTTTCAGAGTTCACTTTTAAATCATTGAACAACAGAGGAGTGTAAGTGCCAACCTGTAGGCTAGGGCTGATGGGAGAGGTGAAAATCTTAACAACCCTACTGTAAGCACAAGTTATCTCGAATTTGTCTAAAGCACCTATGTCTTGTTTACTGTATTAGACCTGTATTTATTAAAGTGAGTGGTTACTCTTAGTATTTCCCCAGAAATGCTTTCATAGGAAAACCCAGAAGGGTTTCATTTGCTCTACAACTCCTGTTACCAAATGACTGACAGCAGTCCCCCTCTGCTCCCCTCAAATGTCAATGGTACTGTTTGCATTTTTATGAATATCCTATAGGAAATAGATAACCAAATTAAAAAAAAAAAAACAGCAACAACCACAGACAGGTCTTTGAACTCCCATGAGTCAGTTGGCTTATTGTAGAATTATGCATTTGGTGTAACATTCAAATTACTAGATTTTTCTATATAGCATACACAAAACAAGTTTCTTTTTTTGTTGTTAAATGGGATGCTTTAAAGTAGTTTATGATTATTGCAGTTCATAAACTATGAAAATAAGTTTCATTATTTTTAAGGTGATCTCTATAGATTGTTTTTTCACTGACTACATGCTAGGAAGTATTTTTATGGTAAGTTCATCTCTTGGCAAGAAGATGTCTGAAAATGATTGGTAGGAAAAGGAAAACCCAAGAGTTATTTCATTCTTCTCAGTTGTCAAAATCTCTGACCTCGTAGAGTCAAAATGGTGGTATGCTTCAATAAAACTTAGACAATTAAGACTGAGAAAATAATTCCTGTAATTGAGAAGCATTCCTGAAGTTATAAGAAACTGTTGTGGGATAAGGAGAGGGGAGGTGAGATATTAATACATAGACAACTTTCCATTGGAAAATAACAGGCACCTAACTATTAAGATGTCATTGATAAAAGAAGACAATGTTCCTATCGTAACTACATTGGCCATTTCAGAAAACCTTAAAGATAGACAGAGCAGAGCTTTAAAATTAGTTTTCCTCTTGAAGCAGGGTAATTAGTCACTGATAGCTCTGTCTTTAGACTTGCCTACAACCAAGTTCTGCCTGTTGCCTTTGAAGGCATTGCTGTTCATGCACAGAAAGCCATTCAGAGTGTTCCTTACTCCTAACTTTATTTCTTTCTATTCTTCATAGTCCTGTCAAAAGAACCTCTTGTGTTCTCTCTGTAAACCGACATCTTTCTTTACTTCCCCTCCTTTTCAGTTTGCTAGGATAGCAACTCCAGAGGATTTAGAAGCATCTAGAAGGTTGAAATACTCCTCTAAAGTACACATATTTGCTGAGCTATTTGACAGAGGAAGGAAGACCCACCCTGAATGGGATCATCCCACTGCCTGGCAATGAATATAAGGTGAGAGAGGAAGGAAGTTATCTCCCATCCTCTGGCTCCTGGCCCATCATGATATGGACTGCTTGGCTCCAGCATGTTGTGAGTGCCTTGATAGGCTAATCTTCTCACCTTTTTACACAGTGCAATCTTTGTTTATTTGTTTGTTTGTTTTATGGCTAGCAAGTGATGAAAAGTAAAAGTGAAAAGTGGCTCTTCTACCATTAGGTTCATGTGTATGTGTGTGTGTGTGTGTGTGTGTGTGCATACATACATACATATAGTTTGCAATGTAGCTGAATTATTAATAAACTATAAAATGCTAAAGACAGTAAAAATATAAAACCAAATTTACAGTGGTCCTTTGTTTTTGTAACACGATAAAAAAAAAAACTGTTGCAGTTTGTAAATCTCATGATAGTAAAACTTTCCTTTGTTATGTAACTGTTTTCAAAGTGTAGTTTTAGCAAATTCCCACCGAACCCATCATCGGATTCTTCCAAGCTTCAAGAGACAGTCCATGATGGAAGGAGGCTTATCTTTCTGAGCATAAAATCACCAAACTGCATCTGAGCAAGAATAAGAAACCCTGGACTTAGTCCCAGCTCATCACTAATAAGTTAAGGGACTTATTTCAGTTCCCGAGATTAGGTTAGATGTCCCTAACTTGTTTTATTCTTGCCATTTATAACTGTGTGTCGGCATTCATTTGTTACTTCAACAGACAAATATTAATAGCAGGCACAGTGTTGATGCAACCTGTTTTGTGATTTGTTTATATCACCGATACTCAAATCTTACTTTTAACTAGATCCAGCTGCCTTGATATCTAGAATCAACCAAATTGCTCGTCACCTTCAGTTAAGAACTGGGATTTGCTTCCCCACATCTCTCTCTATAGATAACTCTGGAGACAATGGCAGAAACTGAGAAGACAGCTCACTGAGCATTTCACTGGACACAGAGCCAGCAAGAATCCACTTCATGCTTGGATGTTTGTTGATAGTGAGACTCCAGAGTGGCGGAGGGGAGTTTGAGGCTGAGCTAACCTGACAGTTTGAGAGCTTAAGAGCATCGATTAGAACATATGAGAATCTGACCTCCCTGCTGCCTCCATGCTTGTGGCTTTGGTTCCTATAATAGGAGTTCTTTGTTTGTTCATTTTTGTTTTCTCTTTAAGAAGGAAAGTATCTTTTATGTTCTGCAGTGATTTTTCAATCAAAACAGTAAGGGATATGAATTAAAAGGACCCAAGAGTATAATCTTAAAACACTCATATACTGGAGACAGAGCCGTCGAGGAGCCAATCCTAGGATTATATTTTTCATGTGCATGGATACACATGTCCGTATCAAACAGCTTCAGAAGAATCAATTTCCCATGAGCTAGGAGCACTTATGCATTTTTGTAGCTGCTGATCATGCTGCCGATTGGCACAGACTCACATTGCACTTTTTAATTAGGTGACAAAGCAGCCTCACATATAGAGTAGCTGGTGCTAATGAAAATTTACATAAGGAACCAGAGGAATTAAACAGATGTGAAGATTACCATTTTGCACTTTTTCTTTCTATGTGTAGTCATAAAAAAAAGTGTGAATTGAAAATGTAAAGGAAAATAGCAGTTGATTTCTATTTAAGAGTGAAGAGTTCTAAATAAGAAGAACTACTCAAAAATATAAAAAGGGTACCTGAATATTTCCTTCTCACAATATGGAAGAGCAACAATGATATCCTCTCTGCCTATTCTAAATGAATGCTGTGATGAGAAGGACATAAAATGTTTACCAGCTAATTCTGGTTTTGTTTACATGTAGAGAGTAAGGGTAATTTCTATTTTACTTTGGATCGCTATTATTGATGTGAATAAGAAAGTGGATACAACCATGGGGTGCAAACTCAGAGCCTTATGTCCTTTGTCATTATTTCACTGATTTCATTTTTGACATCACTTTTGATGGGGAAAGTTTGTCCAATATTCTGCAATAAGTCAAATGCATCCAGCATCTCATGTACCTAAATAATTTCCTATTGGCTTTGGCTATTCCTCTATTTTCTGTTCTTTGTTTTGCTGGTGAGAAATATTTGTGCTTCCTTTTACTTTTATGGTAAAAATGTCCATGTAAACAATCTTACCAGTGTGAGGACAAAGGAGTCTTCTAGGAAAGATTCTTCATGAGACTCTTTTATTTTTTTTTTCAAATTCTGGAATTTGAGGCTTTATATAATATATACTTTTTTACATTCCCTATCATTTCCTTAAAATATATTTTCATGTTTGAAATGACTATATAAACAAAAACAAAAAAACAAAAAGCAAACCAAACCAAACCAACCAACCAAACAAACAAACAAACAGAAAAACATGGCTGGGCAGTGGTGGCGCATGCCTTTAATCTCAGCACTTGGGAGGCAGATGCATGCAGATTTCTGAGTTCAAGGCAAGCCTGATCTACAGAGTGAGTTCCAGGACAGCCAGGACTATACAGAGAAACCCTGTCTAGAAAACAAAACAAAACAAAACAAAACAAAACAAAACAAAACAAAAAAACCACCAGCTAACCAACCAACCAAACAATTCTAATGTGAATTAAATATCGTGATGCTTGGAAAGTATTTACTTTAGTCTTTGGCAAAAGTTGGCATAATTAATTATTTTATATTCTAAAATCTTTCTCTGAATCTATTCTTTCTTTTGTCATGTACTTCTTTATTTTTTTTAAATTGGATATTTTATTTATTTACATTTCAAATGTTACCCCCTTTCTTAGTTTCCCCTCTGCAAACTCACTATCCCATCTCCCCTCCCCTCTGCTTCTATTAGGGTGCTCCCCTACACACCTACACACTCCCATCTCACCTCCCTAGCATTCATCTACACCGGGACATCGAGATTTCACAGGACCAAGGTCCCCCTCTCCCACTAATGAGAAATAAGTCCCCTTCATTTCCTTCAGTCCTTCCCCTAACTCCTCCATTGGGGTCCCTGTGCTCAGTCTGATGGTTGGCTGCGAGCATCTGCATCTTTATGAGATTCTTTACAAGTTTTAGTTGTTAATTGAACACATTTCAATAATGTACATGTTAGCCATGTGGATGACAATGCCTTAAGAATTTTATAAACAATAATATTAGGAATACAAATTTGCATTTTCAGATTCTTTAAATTGCTTCTAGATCATTACTTACTCTACTCTTTACTTAGTTATTAACTCAATATTTTGTTAGGTTTGTATGTTTTATTCTTATGATACAAAAACTAGGTCTAGGTAACTCATCTCATTGTGCTAGTTGAAATTAAAAGCTGTGAATACTCACACTAGTTTCACATTTCTTTCTTTTTTAATTATAATTATGCTCTCTAATATTTTAATTTTCCCCCATGGAGCTTCCCTTATCCCAGGTCTCTGGCATGTACTAGAAATGCTGTCCCCTACATACTTCATAACATTTCAAAATGCCTTAGTTCCTTTTTTTTCTTTTTTAAAATTCTTTATTCCTTTTTCTTACAGTCCAGTCTTCATTCCTCTCCCAGTCTGCTCCAAGTCTGCTTCCCATCCCATAGCTCCTCTCCACTTCCCTGTCTCCAAGAGGATGTCCCCACCACATCACTCCCATCTCACCAGATCACCCCACTCCCTGGGGTCTTAAGTCTCTCGAGTGTTAGGAGCGTCTTCTCCACCTGAAGTCAGACCAGGCAGTCCTACTTTTATTTATGATTGTAATTTTTACCTCAATCCACCACCACTGTACTTTATAATTGCATATTGAATTATTGAAATGAAAATTAAGTTGATATTTGAAACCATCATGTTAACAAAATCATATCAGAGCAGGGTTTGCTTGTTTCTATTTACTCTTTTAAAAACTAATACTATTGGGCCATTGAGGTGACTAGAGATGCTATCTGTGGCAAATGGGAATGAGGTGACTAGAGGTGCTATCTGTGGCAAATGGGAAATGTAAGTCCAGTGCTCTGAACCCATGGAAAAGGCAGAGGAGGATAACTCACAGCGTTATCCTCAGACCTCCACACTTGCACAGTAGGATGTGCACACCAACATTCACACCCACACTTATATGAATCAATCACTAATTTGTAAAAGGTAAATTGCAATCTTAATGATACCCAGAGAGTATTCAAACTTTTTTCCTTGTTATTGTTGAAAGTTCAAACTATTTGATAACATGCAGTTCAATGGGTAAGGAGATTTTTTTCTCCTAAAGGCAGGTGAAAGGTTGGAGCCACTGAGCTGAAAGATCGCTTCTAGATCTACATGTCTAAGACATTTTTTATTGATGTAGTGTGTGTTACAGCTGATGGCTTGGTGGTTTTGTGTGACTCATAATAACGGGAGTGGGTGTGTCTCAGACTCGGTTGCCTTGTCAAATCTCATTTTTTTTTTGCCTTGTCTTGTTCTATCTTATTTTGTCCTATTTGTCTGTTTTCTCTTGGAGACCTGAAAAGGAAGTGAAGGGGTGAGTGGATATGGAGTAGACAGTAGTTGGTGAGGGTCTTGGGAGAAGTAGCGAGTGGGAAAACTAGTGAGGGTGTAGTATATGAGAGAAGAATCAGTTTTCAATAAAAATCATATCTATCTATCTATCTAAATATAGATAGATAGATATGTAAATTGGTGTGTAAAAAATAATTTATTTTTCTTACAATTGGTAATCTTCTATAAGAACATATGATAACTGGTTGCTGATAATTCATCAAGATAGGGCATGATGTGAGGCAACAGTTCATTTTAAAACAGTAAAAATCCTCCTCTGGAATAGGAGAAAATATAGTATTTTATTTCTTATTTCATGTCCTAGAGCTAGTTTTACTGTATGCATTAACAGATCTTCCATGGACACAGGTCTAGAGAATCCCTGGCCATCTAGGCACGGTGCTGTATGATGTGACTCGTGGAATAAAGGGAGGCAGATAGCCTTGAAGAAAGAAATGGGGAAGATTCTGAAAGTCTGTTTCGCAGTAATTTCTCATTAATGATGATGCTTCTTTTCTAGCGACTGCTTAGCAGGGGAACATCTGATCTGCTCTCCGCAGCCAGCTCATTGATTGTGTGGGTCGATGCAATCTGATGCATAAAGAGCCGAGTAAGTGGGAGGCAGTGCTTCCTAGATAACTACTAAGAAGAGATAGTTTACATTGGATGCTTTCAAGCTGTGTGGCTTCACAGAGAGTCAAATTAGTAGTAAAAGCCATCCTAAAACTGGCAAGTCTCTCTTTTATTGATATGCCTAATGTTACTGAGATTAGTTAGACTTAAAGAAAAGTGCAAGACACCAAACAGACACTAAATCCTTACGAACAGAAGGAAGAGGCTGCCCTTGCCTTTTTGATGTACTTTGTAGTACACACGTACATGTTAGTGTGTGGTGACAGGATTTTGTATTAATTACAGAGGCTCTTTTTCCATTTCTATTTTTAGTCTTCTGAGCTGTCCAGTGCTGATTGTTTTACAGTAGCTAGCCAGTACTTTTACCACATGTAAAAAGTGCCCAAAACTCCAACGAGAAAACACCATCCTTACTGCCATGTTTCCAAATAAAGTGAATAAGAAAGCAAAATAAAGCTACAAATCTAAACATTCAAATTGTAAAAGATACAACATATGATTATCAAAGACACTATGACAATCGGAAAAGGGAATAAATCGTATTACATATCCATTTTAACCTGTCCTAAGACATTTATTTGACGTATTTAATTTCATGTTTGTTTAATAAGTTCTTAAGACAAATTAAACAGTAGCCCATTGCTAACATTTTCCTCCCCACAGAGAGAAGGTTGGAATGTTACCTGCCAGAGAGGTTCCTTCTGCTCAGGGAAGAGTTCAAAGTACTTGTGGGCCAGCTGCACTGGAGGCAGGGTCTGCAGTTTCAAGTTGGTCCAGCTGTGCACAAAGTTGGCCAAGTTCACAAAGGTGTATAAGCCGAGGCGGTCATTCCCATAGTTCGACAGATGTGTCATGAAAATGCTGATCTGAGAAAGAAATCAAAGTGACCCCTCAATCTCATAAGCATATCCTCAAAAGTGGTAGTATTTGATCCAGGCAAGGTCGCACCTAACTTCAGAATTTCAAGGGAACTACAATTATACTTTTGGGTTGGAATCCACTTTATTTTTTTTTTCTAAAATAGCACTTTAAATTACTGTTAAAATTAAGACGGAATTGGAGATTGGCATTAGTACCTTGCTAACCCAGCAGGGTAGTGAGTGCCACTTTCGGGTTTGTCCTAATATAAAGCCAGTATCACGAGACCCCAAATCATATAATCTCTAGGACTCTGAGGAACCAGAACTAAGCCAGCTGTCAAGCAAAACAACTGTTCTTCTCTGGTGACAATACATTCTGATGAAATCAGGATGGTGTCAATCACTTGTTTCTTTGCATTATAATGAGGCTTGTATCTGTTTCTTTACTGAAACAAAGGTTAAAAAATGATAAATGTTTGGGGAGATAGGTAACTGATTGAAACATTGAGCAATGCGTATAGAAATGTTACAGGGAGGCACCCAGTTTTTATGTTTTGATAGATGCATTAAGAATAAATTTAGTTTAAAACCAGTTTTGCAAAGGTATTTTTGGCATTAGCCACGAACTACCATTTTCATTAATCTTTTACAACTTTTCAGACCTCATGCGAACTCTAAAAATATTCTGCCATTTCTGTATTGTTCTTTGTATACCACAAACTAGGGGAAAATGACACAGTTCTTGAATGACCATGCAAGAATTTGCCTGGTATTGAAGATAAACTTAACATGCAGTCTGTCTGAGCCATTGTAGCAGAAACTCTAATACTAAATAAAAGAAAAATTTCACAATCCTGATCTAAGTTGCAGAGATTATTAATGCAATTCTGAAAAAGAACCAATCATTTTCTAGCAACAATAATTTATACATTTTTAGTTCTCATATTTTTAAACACATGTATTTTAAAATTTAGATGGATTTTATCATGAGATAGATTTATAAGTTTTTCAGGGCAACCCAAATAATCTAATTAAGGACTTTAATAACTTCATTTAAGTAGTATTTTCATAGTGCTGCAATTAATAATATTAGGATATTTATCTGAGATTGAACAGTAAGCAAATATGGGGAAAAGCCAAGAATATGTGGCATTTTATGTAGAAGTTTACTCTCTCCTCTTTCTAGACATTATCACTTTATATGGTTATTCATATTATTTAGGAACAGTGAAATAAAATTAGAAAAATAGCAATTACTTCAATATCATTTTACTGCAACATCATTAGAATAGTAGTATGTAGCAAAGATCATAATACAGACCCACTGTTCTCAGGATGTAATGTCACTGAATAAGTGCCCCGAAAGAAAGGCTTGAATCCTAAAAACATAAGAGTGTTGTCTTGTACTAGAATACAGTAAAAGATATTCTGTCTAGAAATTCTAATTTCAAAAACCAGTTTCATCATTTGAAGGACTTTTCATTTTCAAAAGGTGTTATCTTTCTGTCTGTCACACTAGAACACTGAAAAGGTCTCCGAGGACAATTAATTAAAATTACCTGCCAGTGCTCACCATCCCTGAAAGTAAAAAATGAGAGGGTAAGAATCTGGCCCATTGGCCTTAGTGTCTCCAAATTATAAAAGTAATACCCCTAGTCATGTAAAACTTATCTGTGGTAGTCATGAATCTAAACCCTTCACATTTATGAAATAATTAAATCCTCCTCCTGGTCTGACAAGGTAGGTAGTTTCATAGACTCCTTTCCAGATGAAGAAGTAGGGTCAAAGAGCAGTTAAATATCTCGTCTTAGTCTCCATTGAGTGAGGTACAAAATAGGAATGGAATTCCTAGATCCAATCACATGCTGTAGTGACAGGAAACGTTCATGAGCCCCGAAAAGACCACCAAGGAGCTGAATCCAATGTAATCGCACTAGGGTCTCTATTCAAGCTCCACCCTGGGCTCCCGGCCAACCCTGACACAGTAGGAAGGTGGAGCCCGGAACCTAGTTTCAGGCAAGCATTTATAGAGGCAAGAAGGGGATATCTAGCGTGGTACACATCTGACTCAGGGACCATTGTGACCTTTAACATAACGGTCTGGTCCTGGGAGCCAAACCAAACTTAACTTCATTTTTTCTTCTCATAGGTGGTTGTTAGGAAGTGAAGTGTCAGGGGCAGGATTTAAGCTAGAGGTGCAGATTTGTTGAGGTTATGACCTAGAGACTGGTGCTAGCCGCTGGATTTGTAGGGGGGACCAATCTGGAGATGCAGGTCTTGCTGTAAGGTAGCCTGGAAGCTGGAGCTAGGTAACGGCCTGCTAGTTTACTTGAATTTAAACTTAGGTCAGGTTTTCTAAGATGGATTCTGAACCTCAAAACTTTGTTCTCTCAGTGCCTGCACCTTTGTTGATCATTTTTTATGCAATGAATTTAACATAATCTTTTTATTAAAAGAAAGAAAGAAAAAAAGAAAGAATATTCTGTTGAAGACATTAGTATTATTTAGACACTCACATGTTTTTATTTTTTTTCCTTAAAATAGGATGGTAGAAGATAACAAATTTAAGGCTACTTTTAGTACTAGAGATGAACCTAGGGTCTTGGATCTGTCAATAATCTATATCCTTGAACTCTTTATATTTTGATACTAAGTTTCCTAGGCTTGCTTGGAACTCACTTTTCTAAGTCTGTTTTATTCTTCTTGGTTTATTTATTTCATTTTATGTGTATAAGTGTTTTGTTTGCATATATTCTTGTGCACCACACCCATGTCTGGTATTCCTGGAGGACAGAAGAGGGTATCGGATCCCCTGGAACTGGAGTTTCGGATGGTTGTGATACATCGTGTGGATGTTAGGAATTGAACCTGAGTCTTCTCCCAGAGCCGAAGTGTCTCTTAACTTGGGAGCCTTCTCTCCTAACCTGGCTTTGAATCTCCATTTCTCCTGTCTCAGCATCCTGAGCACCTGTGGTTACATTCCTACTTATTTTTGGAAAGAAACATTTGAGACAATGAATTTGAATGTTATTTCTGAAGATGATAACATCCTTTTGATAGTCTTGTTCATTTCTCCTTCTCTAGGGGTATAATCAAAGATTTGTTCTCTAAAAGTCAAACACAGGAGGGAATATTTACAACAATGTAATTGACATAGTGAGTTTATGTAAAGTATGTGGAAATCTAAAGGAAATCACTCATCTGTTGCCATTGGAATAAGCTCAGATGCCAATGCCACTGGTTGTGCAATCACTAATAAACTTGTCTCACTACAACTCAATGCCTCAGTCTTAAGCTCTTGGATCCCAAGTAGGAGCTGAGCTTGGTATCCATAGTCAGACCTCATCAAACCAGGATCAGTAGGAAGTCTTTACAGCCATTAGATGAAATGTCATACAGTAGGGAGAGGGAATTTATAGAGCCCACCTCCAGCAGAAAGGCAAGACATCAAGTGAGGGATGGGGTTGCCATCCTACAATCACAACTTTGACCCATAATTGTTCCTGTCTGAAAGAACTACAGGGATGAAAATGGAGAGGAGCCTGAGGAAAAGAAGGTCCAGCCACAGGCCCATGTGGGATGCAGCTCAAGGGGAGGTCCCAAGGTCTGACACTATTACTGAGGCTATGAAGCACTCACAAAAAAAGGGACTGCCCTCATACAGAACAAGCAGCTGAAAGAGTCAGATGCAGATATTTGTACCCAACCAATGGGTAGAAGATGCTGACCCTTATTGTTGAGTTAGGGAAGGCTGAATGAAGCTGAGGAGAAGGGCGATCCTGTAGGAGGACCAACAGTCTTAATTAATCTGGATCCCCGAGATCTCTCAAATGCTGGACCACCAAACAAGCAGCATACATACCAGCTGATATGAGGCCTCCAACAAACATGAGGACTGCCAGGTCTAGAGTTTAGAGGTCAGGTGTGTGGGCGTGGGGAGGAGGTGTGGGATGTGGAGCAGTCAGAGGGTGGACTGGGAAGGGAATAGAATCTGGAGTGTAAAAAAAAATAATAATAATATTTTATAAAAAGAAATAAGAAAGTTGACATGGTATCCCTGAGCTTCATTATCTTTCACAGGACTGAAGTTGTCATAAAAGCAAGGTGCAGGCCGAACACCTCACATATTGCCATAAGACCCTAGAAATCTACCACCTACTTCTAATGTTCTTTCTTCAAGTTGGAAGTTTAAGCACCTATAAGTAGCCTACAGTCTGAGAAAAAATATAAATAAAAATGGACTTTGAGGATAGTGTAAGGATTATTTTTATTATAACAGGTAAATGGACATTATCACTTCATTTGGTTATGAGGATGATGATGTTGGATTTTTACAGAACACTAGCTTTAACCAGTTTTGGAGGAGAAGCTTTGATTTGTGCAGAAAGCACACTATTTACCCCCGGTTAAATGGAAAAGCAGCCTTTTGCATAAAGCGGAAGCATTCGTTCGGTTTTCCGTCCTAAGCTAAGGGTGGCTGCTGCACTTAGACTTCCCTTAGCTGCGTGTGTAAGCAAGCAGCCCCAGCCCTGGCTGCAGTGGCTGTCATGTGGGGCAGGCACTGTGTGCACATGCTTTACTGGTTAAGAGCAAATTAGTGCTGCTGTATGGTCAATTGACTGCACTTTAAGAAAAACAGTTTTTGCAAGCACAGCTTCGCCGTGCATATCTGGGCTTTCTAAAAGGGCCTTTTGTGCAGACAGAGCACTTTTGCTTTAGCATTTCTGGACAAATAGCTTATTTAAGAGGGGAAAAAAAACTGTTCAGAAAGTGTAGGGAGAAGACAAAATAAGACCATGGCTTGAGACCTAAAAAAGGTAAGTCAAGGGATATGCAGGAAGAGATAACAGCAAATAACCTTCTGACTTACAATGTGCTGCCGTGTGTTACGTGGCCGTGATGGCCTCTCTGCTCACTGCCCCTAAAAACATTCATTGAATTAAACTCATTTTGATCATTATCTTCTAAGCAGATACTAAGAACGCCTTGATTTAATGTGACCCACAGGACCACCTGGAATAGGTATGACTATGTTACATGGGTGCACACTGTTGCTAGATGTGACTCTGTACCCTGAGATATTATAGCACAGAGCTAGGAACTGACTCCGAAAAATCTTCATGGTACAGACAACAAGCAAGCTCATTGTAGTCAAATCAGAAAGGTGCAGAATGCTGACCTTCTCAGGCCTCTCGGAGCCTGGCTTCTAGAGGTCAGGAGGTCTGGGTGTCCAGGCTTCTGTGATTAAGCATGCCTCGGGGCCACCTTATCTTGCCTTTATCTTTAACACTGAAGTCTCTCCACTCCAAGATAACAACAACAACAAAACAACAAAACAAAAAACAAAAGGAGTTTAAATTCTTCCTTCTCTCAGTTGTTGTGATACAAAAGCAAGTTCATAGCCTCCACTGTAGGCTTCTTTCAGGCTGATGACCAGACACACAGTATGTGTCAGAACAATCATGAGTGGAAGAGATTTATTAGAAATGTCCTTATAATTCTTATAGTTCAGAGACTCCCTTATGCTTGAATTCCCAGGATTTAAGAACTGAGGTAGGACTGCAAATTCTAAACCACTTTGGTCTATATTGTATCTGTCTTTAAAAAAAAAATGATTTCAATGTTCAATATGTGCACCTTCGTAATAGGAAATTGGATGGCTATAATTACTTTATTGATAATCTTTAACTGAGCATAAACGGATGCTAAAGTGACGAGTGTTACTTGTTGGCCCCATACGCTGCCCCACATACAGGAGCTCACTGTGCAGCCTTCCAGATATCCCTGATACTTATCATCTTCTTGCCTAGATCTCAAGCCTTCTGAGTTCCGGGGTTCCGGATGTGTACCAGGACACCTTGTTCAATTAGTTGCTTTAAGTAACTATTTCCTGTGTATTCTAAAGTTGCTGGTGTCCAAAGGATACAAAGAAGAGAAGGGAGAAAAGTTAAAGAAGCAAACAATAAAACTCTCATTTTATCTAGAGAGCGAGGCGGCAACACTCTCTGCATTGGCTTAGAATATTTTCAGAATCAATACAAGAAAAGTTCTCACGCTTTTCCAGCTCCTATGGCAAATACAATGTGACCGAAACTTACGTGGTCATGAATATCAATAGCCAGAAAACACTGCACAGTCTCATAATTCAGAACCTAGGGACACCTTTGATAGAACACATTTTTAATTAAAATACACTTTAAATATTTGAGTATTATTTTTTAAAGTCAGAGTGCCACACTGACTTTAAAAATAAATCATCTGGAAAGTACATATTTCATGGGGGAATAAAAGGAAAAGATAAGCTATGTGGACCAGAGACACGTGAAGTTCACTTGAGGCACCTCGTACCCATGTTCACAGCAGGATTACTCAAGATAAGCATTAAGTATTAGCAGTCAGTTTTCAGTTTCGTCCCCGTGGTTCAGACAGCATGCCTCTTTTCAGAATGAGTCCATTGTGTTTAAAAATATGTCCATTAGCTGGTTAAATTATTGATTAGGCCTTTTAGTTCTCCTAAGACGTGAAGATGGATGGAATTCAGGGGAAGAGTCCTGATGGCTCATCTCCTGGGCTTTGGCATTGTACTCATAATTGTCGTAGAAAGGGCAATTTAGATTTTTCTCTTCTTCTAAATGTAGGCTGTGACCACACAGTGAGAGTGAGCATGATGTTAGCTTAACACTGCCAATCTGCATGCAATGCTACCGCATTTAAGCACAGATAACACAATTGCTGGGCATGATTTCAGGCACTCATATCTCTTTAGTTTGGAGCAATTAATGCCTTGGGGAAAGTATGCATATATAAAATTACCCAGAGTAAGGAAAGTTTGCCAAAGCCTAGCTAATTATATTGTTCTATTACTCAATATAAAGACTGCCATGACCTTGGGGCCTACTACTTAGAATTAATAGTGTGTTTGCCAAAAATGAAACAAGCATAAATGGTTGGGTATTGTCTTATCTTTTATCTTTTCTTAATACATGATACTGGGAGATAGTCATGTTAATTTATTAATAAAACTCTATAGAGTGGTGGAATGTTCAATTTTTTCTTTCCTTTGTTGAGCTGTTTGATGCAGAAAATAACCTCTTCAAGAGAACAGGGAGCAAAGGTTTGGTGGCCTGCCTGAAGTCACAGGGAAAATACCACCAGATCCAGTATCAAACGCACGACCAATTCCACTACACACTTAAAAACTCATGAGGTGGGTGGGTATCATGCCAAGTATTCAAACCACAGAGAAATAAACCTAAAGACAGAGAGAGCCTGTGAGCTCAGGTTCAGCTTCTTTTTCATGTACTGATTCTATCAGAACTTTACCAACAAGTTAGTTGAAATTTCTCGTATTGTATTAATTTCTGTTTTTATCATCATAATCATCTAGGTGATTTATCTGCAACAACTAACAATATGTCAATTATGATACTTTTTTAAAAAAAAATCATTCATGTAAAATGTCATTTATGTGTCTTTAGGAAAAAGGGCATTCAAATTCCAATATATGCATCTAAATGCACACCAGCCTTTCAGTTTATTACTGACTCTAAATATTTCAAGATAATAAATCCCAAAGTTGAAAATAAGTATCCCATGTAATAAGACTTTCCATCAGCAGCACCTCAAACAGGCAGTGAGGATACAGAAATGGAAAGTTAAGTCCTCTTTTCTAGGCTCAGAGAAACATTTCAATGATGTTGGCAGAGTTTTCAAGGTATACTAACTAAAAGTGAATCTCGGAAAGAGAAAGATGACAGAGAAAGAGGCTAGAGAGAGAGAGAAGGGAGGGAGAGAAAGGAGCGAGAGGGAGAGAATCCAGCAAAACGACATTTTAGAACCAAATGTGTTTGTCTCCAGGCCATGGGGAAAAGGTTTGTGAATGTGGCTGTGTGCATGCCTGTTACTCTCCACTCAGAATTAACTTCAGTTATTGATCTTCCTCAGGCTGCTTCCCTTACCATAGGGGTTTTTGTGCATCAGGTGACTCATTGTGGTTTCACATAAGAAGTACAATACCACAAGCATTCATATTTAATCGCTACTCCTAGCTGCTGTTTTCACATTCTATATACCTAACTCTCCAAAGGAAGTAGGGTCTTTTTCAGAGTAGGGGGCAAGGGTAGGGAAAACATGAAACACTTTTAGTTTGGAACATATTTCATGAAGACAAGAATGTTTACCTATCATTTTTATTTATTCTCACTGTGGAAATCTGAAAGTATCCACATATGACCTTGGGCCAATGTAATCATTCAGTCCCATTGTTTTGCTTTGCAACAATAGGAGGCAAGATTTGACTCTGGAATGAGGGTGCCACGCTGTATGCACTGGGCTCCGAACCACAGGCTCCTACGTTAACTCAAGGAAGACAGTGACTTAGTTTTCAGATATGTTCTGATAGTTAAATCAGTTGTGGTATATCCAAATAGTCTTTAAATGGAAAACATTGCATGGAAGATATCACACCACATATTCAATTAAAGTTAGAATATAATAATGCACTATATCCTTGGATATCTTTCAGAGGTTTTCATTACCTGAACTAAACCACATGGTAAGAAAACATTAAATAGAAAATTCATACATAAATAATTCATGAATTTTAAATAATATTTACTAAAAATATATCAGTGACTGTTCTATTTTATTATTAATTTCTTAATATGTCTAGTTCACAAATAAATTTTATCATAGATGAACTTTACTGAAAACAATATGGTGTATAAGGTAATCTTGGGCTGATGGAGTATAACTCTGTGGATTAAAGATGACCATTATAGTTATTGTCTTAAACCATTATTTAAAATTATTTAAATTACGTTCCATACATGCTTGCCTTTTGTAAGCAAAGTCAATTTTTCTTTGTCTATCTGAAATTATCTGAGTTTATCATGGTTTATGGTTAAATTCTGGTAATTAATATGACTTCTAGTTAAAATAGAAAATATTAAATATCTCTGTCACCTTACAAGAATAGCTAAGTTTGATCACTAGCATATGGTGCTACTGTTCAGTTGTCATGGTGTTTGCAAATAAATTCTTTTGTTTCCACCAGAAGCATCAGAGATGGGTGGAGTTAAAATCAATGTAGAGGGAGATTAGATGGAACCCTCTGGTTCATTTTTAAAGCACTATGAGTAGATTTTAGAAGCAAATAGAACTCAATAGTATAATGAGTGGATTCTTGTTTCTCTTCGGGGCACTGATGACTGCCACAGCATGTATTTGTTTGGTCATTCATAGTTTATCCCTGTACCCGAATGTTAGAAGGAAAGGTATTGACCACTGTTGTAGCCTCACGTCTTCCTAGCACAAGCACATGATAGGTGTGCACCAACAAGGGGTCTGGTGAAAATGTGTCTCCTTGGTAACATACACTCAACTCCTTCTCCAGCAGCAATTGTGGAATAACTTAATTGCTCTCCAATTTTCCTCCCAACACTAAGGACATGAGGGAGAAAACAAAACATTCTATCCCACAACCCTGAAAACAGCTGGTATTTAATAGGAGAGGATGAATTTCTAAATTACATTTTTATTTGTGTTTTCCATGTCTGTGATGAGACTAAATGCAGCAGAAGTTCCGTTCTGCATTTGATTATTTACCAGTGTTCCTGTTTTTTTTTTTCCAGTCATAATATTTGGTTAGTGAATTATTAACAAATCGGAGTTGTTTTGATTCAGGGCTGACGAGCGTGTAAACACTGATCTTCCTGAATAGGGAAGCTGGGCAGCAGCTTCATCTGAGCACAGTAAACAGGGCAGCTGTTCTAACAGAGAACAGAAGGCTCCTGATAGATTTCAGCAAGCAGGACCCTGACTTCTCATTTTTCTTCTAAGTTAATAGAGGCTTAAGTCATTAAAAGGCAGCATGTTTCCAACTGAATTGCTATAGCGTACATTTGTGTTTTGTTTTGTTGTGTTTTGTTGTGTTTTGTTGTGTTGTGTTTTTAATTAGGCAAATCAGGACTGAGAATTTAGGTCTTATGATGTTGCACAATGATTTACACAATGGAGGACTGCCACTGTTGCTTTCCTTCTGAGTTAATGACACTACCTGTTTTGTTTCTAACAGTGTGACAGTGATGCCACATAAAAGTCACTGAAGGAGAAACACATTAGCCTGGGAATGATCCTAGTGTAGCCAGTGGGTAGAGAAAATATGACCATTTGAAAACTTCTCAAATGACATCAAGTAGAGTCAAGCTGGATTTGGTTAAATAAAAACTCATCTTAAAATGTGTTGACTAACCAATGAATTTGCAAATATACATTAAATGCCTATTATGTATCTAACCGTATATTAGAATTAGAGATATAATAGTGAGGAAATTATACATGCTGTTTGTTTAGAGGAACCGAGGTATGATGAAGATCCAAAGTAAAATAGCAATCTGAGATCTGCAGGCTCTTGGGTCAAGTAGCCTGGCAAACTGCTTCTCAAGGGGAGAAGTATGTAAACTGGGAGCCCACACTGTGAGAAATTTCAATCAAGAGAGTATGTCAGAGAAGGAGTGGGTGGTATGATGAGAGGTTAGGTGACAGAGCAGGGGCCAACTTCAGAGGCAGCTAGCAGACAGTGTAGTTTAGAAATTTCCATGTGATCCACGGAAAGGAAAAGATCAGAGTGAGCGTCCATTTCAGACCCTAAAATTCTTACGTAGTTCATAATTTAATCCCAGCCACAACAAAGCACCATTAAAGGGCTGTAAATAGGGAGAGAGCAGCACAGAAATAGATGCTATAAACCAAAGTCTCTTAAGTGTTGTATGAGAGAGAAGGAGTGGGCATTGGAATCTGTTGCTGGCTGGCATGCAGTGCAAAAGTAATGGTGTCTAAATGGTGACAATCAGAAAGAGAAAAGTTAAAAAGATTCAAATGACGTGGATCTTGAACCTCTAGTAATCCATGTTTGGATAAAATCTCAAATGATTTGCACTTGATTAGCTGTCTGGAATGAAATGAAAATCAGTGTTGATACTCAACTGTTTGGTTTAGGTAACTGAATGGCGTGTGGGGAAATTTTGTAATGATTTTAACAGGAAAGATATTCCAAAGAGAGATACCGTACCTCTTGCTTTTACTCTCAGCTATTAAAAGACAAACTGCAAAGGCTTAAACCTGGAGGAACTTTTCTTCCAGGAAGAGAGCCACACACTTCTGGCAGTTTTAACCTGTGCAGATTTCTTGACTCATGTTTCATCTGTTTACAGAACTGTCACACTGGGCAGAAAAGGGAGGAAAATCAGGGATCATCCAGGTTTGGTCGAACTGAAGTTCTTTGATCAATTTGTCTCTTTGTCTCTTTGTCTCTCTCTCTCTCTCTCTCTCTCTCTCTCTCTCTCTCTCTCTCTCTCTCTCTTTGTTTTTTTTGTTTTGTTTTTTTGTTTTGTTTTTGTTTTGGTTTGGTTTGTTTTGGTTTTGGTTTTTCCAAGATAGGGTTTTTCTGTGTAGCCCTGCCTGTCCTGGAACTCACTTTGTAGACCAGGCTGGCCTTGAACTCAGAAATCTGCCATCTGCCTGCCTCTGCCTCCCAAGTGCTGGGATTAAAAGAAGTGGCAGGTTTATGGATCTAAGTATCCCTTTTACTATCTTCTCTGGAACTGGAAATAGCAAAGGGCTTCACAGAATGAGTTAAAACCTGCAGCCAACGAGGAAGCCTGGGAGTCTGTTACTACTCCGGGAGTCCAGGTGAACCCTTGTAAACTTCTACAGACTTGAGTGTGGATGCAACTGTCCAGCAGTGCTCTGGTTCTAAGACAGTTGTCAGTCTATGAAAACAAGAGATATGTTGTTTCTCCAGGAGCCCCAACAACTGAGTCTCAACCAACCTGCCCCAAAAAAGCCAATTAAAGAGAGAAATAATGGTGAAAAGCAGAGTTGAGATCCATTCATGGTAGTCCTACAGCAAAGAGGTACAAAGAATCTAGTGACTTCAAACAGCCTAAAATATATTTAAGTGAATGAATTTTAAGTTACATAGAGGAAGAATTAAGGCAAGGATCAAGAGATGTTCCTAACTCATCAGCCCTGGTAAGTGGGTGTGGTTGATCACTGACTTAGCTCAGGCTCTAAAATGTAGTCTGAACAAGTTCGTCCTGCTGTCAGTAGCTTGAGGCACTCAAGCAGGTTCCTGCAAGATAATCATTTATGGTTTGGGATCCAGCTTTACCCTGGTGGATAATTGCAACCTGTGAGGGTATGGATAGGGAGGGTGACCATAGAAGGTGTTTGTTCTTGTTAGGATCTAAGGTGTCTGAACGTTTAGGACAAGAACTTATCTCTGAGTCTTCAACCTAGCAGGAAGATGAGTTAAATGGAGCTTCCTTGACCAATTAGCATGTCTATCTGCAGAGGTAAGTGACAGGTGCAAAATGAAGGTAGAGATGCCAGGCGTTCCTCCTGCTTTTTTACTCACCTCGCAGATTCAAATGAAGAGTCAATGCTTTTAGGAAAGGCAACCTCTAAGTGGCTGCCTCAGTAAACTACATTGCATAAGACTGACAGATACACGGACACATTTAACTCCATAGAACCGAACCTTCTAACTGCCCAGATGTCGAGAGAGCCTGCTGACGAATGCCAGTAATGAGTAGAGAGATGCATAGTTTGTTCTCAGGAAAGAAGAGAACATGAAAGCCTTCTTAGGCTGTGCCATTACACTTCCCTTTGCTGATAGATGCATAATTGGCAGAGAAAGGGGAAAATGAATGGTTAGGATAGGATTCAAATTTATACTATGCATTTTTGTTATTACTTTTTTGATGATCAATTTCATGAGAAAACATATGAGTTTCTTGAGGGGCATGAAATATGTTGACTTGTATTGCACATAACTAAGAGATGCTTCCCCAAAGCAAGGGATAGTAATGAATGATTCAGTATGACCAAGGAAAGAAACTGTGAGCTGAAAGAGAAGTAAAGCGAAATGTTTAAAATGAAAGTGCAAAGACACACACACACACACACACACACACACATACCCATATATCATGGAAAAATGAAAACAGGAGAAGACATCCAACACTGTTGAAAAAGTCTGAAGTAGTATAGCATATTCTTATTGATAAGGAGAAAGAAAGAAACAAATAGAAAAGTCTTTGAAATGTTAGTTACTGAAACTTCTCTGTAATTAGTGACATGAACTGCATCATAAAGTTAGAAAGATCAGTCTACAAAAAGGATGACTATGAACACAGAAACAGATGTCAGTCCTGGAAAATCAGAGGGAAACACATTACCTGGAGGTGAAAAGATGCAAATTACCTTGGATTTGTTCATTAGGAACAATGTTGACAAAAGAGAGAGGAATAAAATATTTAATGTGTGAAAACAAGAGCCAGCAAGGTAGAAACCTATGTCCAGTCAAATTATATTGCAATAGTAGAGACACTGTTTCAAGTTCAATGAAAAACCACACCATATTCACTTTTATTTCTTCAGATGAAGGGATGAGATGAGAAACATATCCAAGTTGTGCGAATCCAAGCTTGGGTTCAGTTTCCTTCTCTGGTCTAACTCTCCCTAAGCCTGGGCCTAGGAGCTTCCAGTCTCTGTACAATATAATCTTTCAAGCTAACTGATTCAATTTGGCTTCTCTCTCAGATTCTAACTGAGCTGCTCGGGCCTGGCCTCATACTAACTTTAGGGGTATGTTCTAATCTTCTGGCTCTTTCTCATTTTCTGGCTCATTCTGCCTTTACCCCTACGTCTGTCTCTGTAATACGATCTCAGTAAAATGGCCATACACACCCCACCCCACCCCTATAGAACTTCAGAACTCCTCTCTCTCTCTCTCTCTCTCTCTCTCTCTCTCTCTGTCTGTCTCTCTCTCTCTCTCTCTGTCTCTCTCTCATTCTCACTCTCCTCTCTTTCTTAAGTAGCCCCTCTTTCCTCCCATTCTACTATGAATTGGGCTTATCCTATCTCAGACTCATTCTGTCATACCTTTCTCTCTGATTCATCACTTTCTCTCTTTTAATTAGACATCATTTTTAAACATGGCTGCTTCCTTCTGCAAACTATCCTTGCCTTCATTGTTAGGGATTAAAGGCACGTACTAAGGTGTGTCTGTATGCCACCCAGATCATACTGTATTCCAGGATAATTCTATATTCTGGCCAGATCATATCTTTGGATGTGATCCCTTGAAGGAGCAGCCATGTTGCTAGGTTAAAATTCCTCTACACATATAATCATTTGGCAGTCTGCATCTGGGCTTGTCTCTTTTTCCAGCTGTTGTGAAAGGGGCAGCAGCAAGTATGGATGTGCATGCATGTCTATGGTAGGGCATAAATCCTTGGTTTATATTCACAACACTGTGTCATAGGGCAGTTGTATTTTAGGTCTCTGGGGAGCTTCCATACTAATTTCTATAGTGGCTGCACTGGTCTATACACCTAGCAGGGCTTAAGTCTTCCTCTTTCCCCATCAAAGTTTGATATCCTTTATTTTCTTGATAACCATTCTGACTGTGATCATTAGAATCTTAACATAGTGACAATTTACACTTCCCTGAAGGCTAAGAATATTAACCCTTTTATAATAATTTATTGACTATTTGTAACCCCAATTCTAGACTGCCTGTTTACTTCATTAGCCAGCTTATTTAGTCAAAGATTTTCTTTTTCTTTTTGGAGTTTCACCTTTGCAGTTCTGTATATATTCTAGACATTAGTTTTCTGCCTGAGGCAGGTGCAGAGATTTCTCTCAGTCTGCAGGCTGATCACTCTGATAGTTTTCTTTGCTGAGCAGAAGCTTTTTACATACATGTAATCCCAGGTGTCAATTCTCTGGTCTTTTGTGGATGCTACTACAGTCCTTTCACAAAATCTTACCTATGCTGCTATCTCCCAATGTTTCCCCTACACTTTTCTCTGGCAAGTTCAGTGATTTAGGTTTTATATCCACAGTTTTGATCTATTTTAAATTGATTTTTGTGCAAGGTTGGAGATATGGGTATGATTTCATTCTTCTACATGTAGCTATAAAGTTTCTCCAACACCATTAGTTGAAGGAAATATTTTTCTTCAATGTGTGTTTTTGACACATTTGTTAGAAATGAGGTGGCTGCAGCTGTGTGTGTCTATTTCTACATCTCTATACTATTTCATTGTTCTATGTGTCTGCTTTTGGATTAGTAACATCTTATCTTTATCATTATAGCTTTGTATTATAATTCAACTATTATTATTATCAACTATTATTATAACTATTGTGAAGCTTATGACACTTTTTTTCCTAGTATTGTGAAGAACATCACTGGAATTTTGATTTAAGTAATTGTATGGAACTGGCAGTTATTATATTAACTGAAGTGAACTAGAGTCACCAAAACAAATATCACATGTTTTCACAACAGAATACATTTGACATGAAATTTGAAAGGCATTCCTAAGAGGAGAACAGGGGACCAGGAGCAGTGGGGACAGGACATGATAGGGGAAAGGTGGGGGTTCCTGAGAGGAGACCAGGGGACCTAGAGTAGTGAGGACAGAGAGTGATGGAGGGGTAGAGAGGAGCTAAACAACATGAATGTGTGTATGAAAATATGAGAATGCCATTGAATTTATAATAAGACAGAAAGTATAGTAAGGAGAGCTGATTGGTATTATCTGTTCTAGAGTAGTTGCCTAACATGTGCCAGCCCCTGAGTTAAATTCCCATCCACCTCCAGTCTCCCTCCTTAAAAGAGAGAGAGAGAGAGAGAGAGAGAGAGAGAGAGAGAGAGAGAGAGAGAGAGAGAGAGATAATAAAAGTAAATATCTTCATAGACAAAAATCAGGGGAAACTTTTTCTGGACTACTTATGGAAAACAAGATTTTTTTTTTTTTATTGGAGGTTTTCTTTAATTACAATATCACCTTTCCCAGGTTCCCCTCCAAAAGAAAATAAGAAAAAAAAAAACCAAAACTAAAACAATCCTCTGTTCCCTGCCCCTATCCCCTGCTCACAACCCACCCTCTCCCACTTCCTGGCCCTTGCATTCCCCTACAATAAGGCATAGAACCTTCACAGGACCAAAGTCCTCTCCTCCCATTGATGACCGACTTGGCCATCCTCTGCTATACACATGCTGCTGTAGCCATGAGTCCCCCCATGTGTACTCTTTGGTTGGTGTTTTAGTCCCTGGGAGCTCTGAGGGTACTAGTTAGTTCATATCGTTGTTCCTCCTATGGGGCTGCAAACCCTTCAGGTCCTTGAGTCCTTTCTCTAGCGGAAAACTAGAATTTTTAAGGACACATTTTGTCCTTATTCTTATTTGATTTAAAATAGAGTGCTTTATAGTAATAATACCAATGATATCTTATTTAGCTATATAATATGAGTAAGTGACTTACTCATATTTGATACTCTTATAACTAAGAGTATCAAAGAGAGTGATTGGAAGAATTGAGAATGTTCAATCACAGTTTTCTATACTACTTATGAAACATTATAGTACTATTTGAGGTTAGTCCTAGGTAAAAATGTGTATTAGAAACTCCTTAGCAACACCTAAGGACTATAGTAATTTAAAAACCTATAACTATGTATTAAAATAAGAAAGAAATTGAATTATATAACATGCTCAGTTAAAACTGGAGAGTACAAGAACAAATGAAATGAAGAAGTAAATTAAGAAGGCTAAATAGATGGCTCCGTGATTAAGAGCAGTGTACGGTCTTTCAGAGGACCCAGGTTCAATTCCCAGCACCCACACGGCAGCTTACAACTCCTAACTTAGTGGGTCTGAAACCCTCACACAGGCATACATTCAGGCAAAACACCAATATACAAATAAATAAATTACTTTCTGAGAAACGTAAATTACAGGGGCTGGAGAGGTGGCTCAGCAGTTAAGAGCACTGACTGCTCTTTCAGAGGTCCTGAGTTCAAATCCCTGCAATCACATGGTGGCTCACAACCATCCGTAATGAGATCTGACACCCTCTTCTGGGGTGTCTGAAGACAGCTACAGGGTACTCACATATATAAAATAAATAAATATATCTTTAAAAAAACAAACAAAACAAAATAAAAAAAACATAAATTTCAGCTTCTGCACCAAATCCAACTCCTTCAGAGAGCCCCATCTCTCACATCCTTTCTCACAACCTTCTCCAGGATTTATCCCTAATTAGCCTTGGTTTTTCTCTCCAGTGTGTTGGCTTTGTCAGGCCCACTCATACTCATTCTGCCATCTAAAATTTCCTACCTTCTACCACCCACGGGGTCCCTTTTAAACCTCATCTAACCTCTGCACCCATCCAGCCCGATCTCCCACATCTTTCTCCAAGGGCTAGCCAGATGAGTCCCTTACCCTCCTTATACATGCCTCTCCCCAGCCCACCAGATATAGCCTGAATGCCATGTCCTGGCCTAGTCAGCAATTCTAGTCTGCACCACAGCCAGTCTCTAGGCTTGTCACAGGACACTTTCGACCCTCAACACACACCCTCCTGTGCCACATCCAATTTTTGCACCCAACCAGCTCTATCTATCACCATACTCCAGGTTTGGTTGATGGGGAGGCATACAGTGTGCTAAACACCATTCTATCCAAGTCATTTCCAACTTTAGATACAACCCACTCTCTTTGCCCCAACCAATTCTATCCTTACGAGATTTATAACTAACTAAAGAAGTTCACATACTTGGATCTCATTAGAAATAATCAAACAATATGAAATATCAAACTGGCATCTTCTCTCCAAAGCCTACCAGTGCTCTACAAATGTTTGCAAAGATGAACTACTTAGGTGAACACCAGGACATGACATTAAAAGAAAAACCATAAACATTGTCAAACAACTCAGGTAGTTTAAAGAAGACACAAAGAAAATTTAATAAAATTCAGGAGAAAGAGCTAAGGAGAAAAAACACCTTAGTGTTGTCTCCCCTCTCCGCCCTAGGGAAAAACAAAAACAAAAACATAAGACAGAAGGACAAAGACAACCCAGAATTTTAGAACAGAATTGAATCAGGAGATGAAACATCAAAGAAGACTCAATGAAATGAAATCAGAATTGAAAAAAACCCAGTAACTCAACTAGAAAACTCCAAAGAAACTCCTACAAGTAGTAGGAACCAAGCAGAAGAGAGAGTATTAAGACTTCAAGATAAAGTAAAAGAACTAGACCAAATAAGAAAAAAAAAAGACAAAATAAAATGAAAACAAAAACAAGAAAAACCCCACAAAGAAGGAGCCTACAGGGCATGCTCAATAACATTGAAAACATAATCTTCAAAGCATAGGAATAAATAAGGGAGAAGAATAAAGTCAGTGGCAGAGACCAGATCTGCAGCATGACTGTGGAAGATGGCTGAGAGGCCTTCAAAAATATTTTAACATTCTTGGACACTGTCGAAATACAAATTAAAACTACTTTTGATTTTATCTTATCAAGTATAAATGGCTGAGATAAAAACAAAAACAAACAAAAAAAAAACTAACAAAAAAAAAAACAAAACTTACACAAACAAAACTGAAACCAAACCACAGAAATGAGGACATGCAGAAAGGGGAAGTCTCATTCGTTGCTTAGGAGAGTGCAACATACCCAGCCACTATGGAAATTAGTCTGGAGGTTTCCCAAAAAGTGAAAATAGATCTATCCCATGACCAAGCTTTAGTATTCATGGGCATGTACCTAAGGAACTCTATCTATATCTTACTGTAGAGATATTTGTTCATGCATTCAGTAGATATTGAAAGCAGCATAACTGTCCATCAACTGATAAATGAATAGTGAAAATGTAATTTATTTATATAATTGACTATTATTCATCCATTAAAGAAAAACCAAATTATGAAATTGAAAGATAAATAGATAGGGCTTGGAGAAAATTCATTCTGGGTGAAGTAATTCAGACCAAGAAAGACAAATGTCACATGTGTTCTCTCAGTTGTGGGTGCTGTCTACAAATCTTCAGATATAGTTTCATTTAGAATCTTAAAAAAAAAAAAAAGAAAGAAAAAGAATCTCCATAGAGATCAGTCAGTTACTAAGGGACTATGGAGAGTGCCTTCCTAAGGAGAGGAGATATGGTGCTCTGATATAAAGGGTTAACAGGAAATAATGAGACAGGAAGAGGAAAATTAGAGTAAAGAAGTGAGGGAAGGGCACAAGAAGGAATAAGAGGAAGAATAAATAACACTAAAGATACTTAGAGTCACATGGAAAGCAACTGTTGTAGAAGCAGGCACACATATACACACATGCACACATACACACACACACACACACACACATACACACACACACATATATATATGAGAGAGAAAGAGAGAGAGACAGACAGACAGACAGACAGACAGTCCAATCAAGGCTAAAAATGAAGAGCTCTTTTTACTAGGAATGAGTTACTTCCTTTAGACTTATTTATCAGTGATGTCCTATGGAAGATCAAATATTACAGGCTATTGCTAATACTTTTTGTTACTATCCAGAACTTAGTGATAAGTAAGACACTGTTCCTGAAGATACTGGAATCACAGTATATGGAAAAAGCAAGGTGCTTTACTCACTAGGATGCTTCATCCCCCCAATCAGCTTTTGTAGTGCTTGATGGTGCTATTCATACTATCAGAGGAGAACAGTACTGATTAATCTGACCCATCTAGGAACCTTGACAACTACAAGACATGCACACCTGTTTGCTAATGGCATGGACTTTAGGGGAGTAACCAACTAGTTCCTGATTAGAAATAAGGAGAAAGCTAAATCTGTCACCATTGTTGGGCTTAGTTAAAAGGCTTATTTATAATAACCAGAAGCTGGAAAGAATGCAGATGTCCCTCAACAGAGAAATGGATACAGAAAATGAGAAACATATACACAATGGAGTACTACTCAGCTATTAAAAACAATGAATTTATGAAATTGTTAGGGAAATGGATGGATCTGGAGAATATCATCCTAAGTGAGGTAACTCAATCACAAAAGAACACACAGGTATGCACTCTCTAATAAGTGGATATTAGCCCAGAAGATCAGAATACACAAAGTACAATCCACAAACCACAAGAAACTCAAGAAGAAGGAAGACCAAAGTGTGGATACTTTGATCCTTCTTAGTAGGGGGAACAAAATACCCATGGAACGAGTTGCAGAGACTAACTATGGAGCAGAGACTGAAGGAAGGACAATCCAGAGATTGCCCCACCTGGGAATACTTCCCATATACAATCACCAAACCCAGACACTATTGTGGATGCCAGCAAGTGCTGGCTGACAGGAGCCTGATATAGCTGTCTCCTGAGAGGCTCTGCCAATGCCTGACTAATACAGAAGTAGAGGCTCACAGCCATCCTTTGGACTGAGCACAGGGTCCCCAATGAAGGAGCTAGAGAAACAACCCAAGAAGCTGAAAGGTTTATAGGCCCTCAGGACAAACAACAATATGAACTAACTAGTACCCTCAGAGCTCCCATGGACTAAACCACCAACCAAAGAGTACACATAGTGGGACTCATGGCTCCAGCTGCATATGTAGCAGAGAATGGCCTAGTTGGTCATCCGTGGGTGGAGAGACCCTTGATCCTGTGAAGGCTCTATGCTCTGGTGTAGGGGCCAAGGCCCTATGCCAGGGCCAAGAAGTAGGAGAGGGTGGGTTAGTGAGCAGGGGGAGTGGGGAGAGAATAAGGGTTTTTTTTCAGAGGGGAAACCGAGAAAGGGGAGAACATTTGAAATGTAAATAAAGAAAATATCTAATAAAAAATAGGAAAAAAAAAGAAAATACTTATCTTTCTGTGCACCTATAAGGTTCACTGCATAGCTTTAGACTGACAACATAAGTTAGCATTTAACTAATGTTATCCAGAAGAGGCTATGAGATCATCTATCACAAAAGCAAACAGGTATCCATTCATGAATACATTTAATAATTACTCCATGAGATGAATAAAAAAACCTGCCTGGGTTATTAATTTGGTATTTTAAGATCCTTTTACAAAACTTTTGTTTCCCTGGGTTCCATTCTGTTCATTTGTTAAGATTACAAATTTGTGCCCCTCTCATCTGAGTTAACGTTTCCATCTTTGAACAAGTAGTGTACAAGAGAAAACATTCTCTTAGCCAATGAATTTTCCATGCTGCTGTTACTGGGTCCTCCCAAGTTGATCATTACTGCTTATTGATGGCAAAAAAGAACACTGATTCTTTTTCTCTAGTTGTCTGTCTGATTGTCAGCTGACTTCTTATTTGAGGCTATGTCCTCTGCCTTTTTCCTGTCTTCTATTATTCACCTTAGGTTAGTGGACTTCACTTTCACCAGAATGCTATTAAAATTTACTAATGATGAAAAGTTCCAGGCAGACGTAATGCATCTGACAAAGTGCTGTTTCATTCCCTCTTGCTTAGTCAGTATGACTCAAACTTCAACCCAGCTGGCTACCTAAACACTGATGATGAAGAGGGCAGTTGGAGGTTCAGATGTTGAAACACTAAAACTCACAACATCGCTTCAGTGTGTTGGTACTCACTTAACTGGGGGACGGATGAAGATGCTAAAACTGAGAGCCTTAATGTTCAGTAAGCTTCAAACAGTTTGATTTATTAAAGTCTAGTTCTGTCCATAGTTACAGGGATACAATACCATTAACTTTTTAGTTTCTTCTAGTTAGTCCACAAATATTAAAAACCACCCACTTTAACTTTTTAACTCTTTATTTTGTTATGTCTTCCCCATTAATGAGTAATTGTTTCTCAGGCCATTATATTTATAGTAGAGAACATAGCCATCATGGTAGACACTAGACCTGACAGTCATCACTCACGCTGATATGTTTTCTTGCACCATATTTGTTGGCATCAGAAGCTGTTTACAGTCTCCAAGTCCAGCGATGATGCTACCCCTAGGCAAGAAGGACCCTCTTGCATCTGTTGCCATGGCAAC
>NW_022196898.1:73131612-73211562 GCF_008632895.1 Mastomys coucha | reverse complement strand
GGCATGCACCTCACCTGTGCATGGTGGTGTGATGCACGTGATTATACTGGAATAAAAGGCAGAGACCCCAACTGCTCTCCTCTTTTTTCACTGTTCTTCCTCTTCTCTTACCCGCTTCTCCCCAATAAATCTCTTCTTGTAGGGCTGTAGTGGCCTGATGTGATCTGTCCAGATATGAGCTGCCTTCTAACACAACAATATTTTTGATTCCTTGGGAAATAAGACTTTTTAATATATTTCTTTGTAGGCTTCATTTTTCACACTTTCTTTGGATTGTTCTTGATTTCTTTTGTCTATTAGAGTTATTTCTACCTAGTAGTTCTCTCCCATACGCATAGGTTTAGTGATGAGTTCATCAAACCTTCATTCAAGCATACTAGGTAATAGCATTCTTTCTAAAACACCCCCAGGGTAGTATCAAACACACCCATTTCCATTTTCAAAGCAAATTTCACAGTGTTTATATCTTCAAAAAGCATATGTATTTGATTAAAAGTGATGCTATACACTTTGCAGCTACATTGTATATTCATAATCTTTTGTTAGGACAATGTGGATATTCTTTCAACAGCCTTTTCAAGGTATTTGTGAATAGCTTATTTCAATACGTCCGTTTGGTCCTACTTACTCCAGACAGGTAATGAATATACAAATTACATAACTGGATATTGCTTATCAAATATTAAGGTCAAGACAAACAGAAAACTGAGGAGCCAACCAAGACTGACCTTGAAGTACGTATTGAGTCAAGGAAAGACGCTCATGATCATAAAGTAGATGCTGAGCTGACTTTGACAGAGATAATAAAACTCTCGGTCACATTAGGCAATAAAATACATAAGGCTAAACAGACTGTGAGCAAGGTACAGAGCAGAAGAGAGGTACAGAAAAACTGATAATCCTTATAGAACTTTCCAAAGATATTGAGAAAACGCTGAAGCAAAAATCTATCATGAGCTTCTTTCAGAAGTGATAAACGTATTATTTCATTCTGTTTTCAAATGTTGCAGGCCATCATCCTCCAAGGTGGTCTTGGATGAAAGCCAAAATGGCACTGGGTCCTAGTTACACTGTGCCTCACTTCTGACTTCAACATTTTCTAGCTGGTTTTCAAACTTTGTGTCTTGAGAGCCTCATTGACTCCATCTATAAAGTGGGGGAAACAATACTGACATCCCTGTTTTTTGTTTGCTTGTTTGTTTTGTGGTGAGGGTTGTGAAAGAAAATACTTGGCTTCACTAAAGAAAAATAAAACATGTTTGCCAATGTACAATACATCCACAAGATGGGATAGATTTGGGCTTAAGGGGAAAAAATTGAACTCTTTTTAGGGGGACCTACAATTTTATAATTTTTTAAAAATTCATGGATGGTTCTTCCTTTCCATTAATGTCATATACTTTTTACTCATTTTAAACAGTTAACACAAGAAAGATTTGTTGTTAAAAGTCTCTTGACATGTATGTTTAAAAATTCAGTATCTAGTGTTTTCTAAGAGAAAAATACTACAAATTTAATGCAACTGTAATTTACTAGCATGAGTGAGTATTGTTAGCATTCTTTCTAGGCTGTGCCCCAACAGTTGCCTGGCTCACTATAAAAGGAGCTGTTTGCCCCCTCCTCTCTCTCTTATTCCCTTACTCTCTGCCCCTTCTCTCCCTGCCCCCTTTCTCCCTCTTTCCCCTGCCCCCTTCTCCAAGTGTTCCTGGCTGGCTTCTCTTCTCCCCTACTCTCTCTCTCTCTCTCTCTCTCTCTCTCTCTCTCTCTCTCTCTCTCTCTCTCTCTCTCTCTCTCTCTCTCTCTCTCTCTCTCTCTCTCTCTCCCTCCCTCCCTCCCTCCCTCCCTCTGCACACTTCTCCCAGCTCCTCTTTCCATGCTCTGAATAAATTCTATTCTATACTATATCCATTGTATAGCTGGTATCATACCATGCCTCAGCATGGGTCCTCTGAGGCACCCCTACCACCTCACCATACCTGGCTCTATCAAACATATCCTTGCCTCTTTCTTTCTTTCTTTCTTCCTTTCTTTCCTTTCCTTTTCTTTTTCTTTTTTAAATAAAACACAACAAGTATGAGAATATAAATAACTATAAGATCAGAGTAGACATGGACATCTCAGAAAAACACCAGGGGGCCAGGAATTTTCTTAATAAGATAAGCTCAGGAACTTTGGAAAGGTAATGGAACTCTTCCGAATGGGAAAGGCTAATTAACATTCCTCAGATCACAGGGTGAGACCAACCTTCAGGTGGGGATACATTCTGAAGGGTGGACCTTTACCCACCTTCAGACAAGGGAAGTCCTTGCCACCTCATTCCTTAAAGACCAATGAGTTCAAAAAGTCACATAGTTTTACCAATTACATTGTGTCTAATGGCTGCTGCCCTGAAAATTGTATAAAAGCTCATTGAACAAGTTGTGTGGGGGTTGCTTCCTTTCCTTAGGGTCTGGGATGTCCTCAGTGCACTGGAATAAAAATCCTCATGCTCTTTGCATCAATCAGGCTCCATGTGATTCACTCAGGGGGTCTCCAGTAAGCTAAGGCTCAACAGGGTCTTACATTACATCTCAGGTCCACCTTAATTAAACAATGGCTTATCAGATGCTATTAACATCCAAAGCCTAAGAAACAACATTGTTTTAGAAGTAATTGGAATAGGTTTCCTTTATAGGAAACCCTCTAAGACAAGGCTTCTAAGAAACACCTTCTCTTAGGAGTCACCACTATCCTATCCATACCAAAATACACAGTCATCGAACACAATGCAGGAAGTTTCCTTCAAAAGAAATAAAAGTTGTTATTGCAATCTCAGGACAGGACATCTGGAAAGAGAGACTTCTTCAGTTGTAACTGTCTTCAGAGTGTCTTCATAATTCTCCTTGTTTCTTTAGCAGAGAAAAGAATGGGCTGCCGCATTGAGTCAGGCCTGTTTTCAGATGGCGCTCTCCTCTGTCCTAGGGGATCTCTCCCTATTAATTACCCATCTTAAGATACACACTGACAAATTTATTCAAGCCACTCCGCAGTATCACTCTGCCTATAATCATCTGTTCCTTTTATTCTAAAATAGGCTAGAATTCACTGATGCCCCGGAGCCTTTATGCAGGCTTCCTGCTACTAAGAGAATTCTTTCAATTCCTTCCCCCACTTTCCCTCCGGCATTGACTCATTACTATTACTTTCTGTATTTAGCTTAAGGTTTGACCTCTTTCCTGTAGCTCTCTTCTCTCCTGCAAGCCACTAATGACTGTGCTGGGCCTGGTAGCTTCTCCCTTTGCACTTGCAATTCCATATGCTAATTTAGTCTTCCTTTGTCTCTTCAGCTCTGTTTGAAGGACAAGGAACCAGACTCAACCTCTATCCCTGAACCCAGAACTCACCACCATAGAACTTCTCTGTCCACCCCACAGAAACCTGCATTTTTGGTCTCAACTCCTGATGGCATTTAAGCTGCTTCAAAATTGTTTTGAGTCCTGGGTATTGACCCGGATATAGCCAACTGCCATTTGCATTTTTTCAAATGTAATATTTTTTTTCTCATTACTTACATATATTCTTTTCTCTGGAAATGCATGTTGTAAGAAACATTAGATCTTAGTCATTTCTATCAAACACAGTATCGTATTTGGAACTAAGAATTCAAATATTTTTATCTCCCCCACCTTTTTAAACTTTATGCGAATTTTAATTCCCCTCTACCCAGCAAAACCTTTGTTTATTATAACTGTCACAGCTCTGAGAGGAATGATTGCCCCAATGCAAGCGTTAGAGCTCTAAAAGGTATCCTGACACCAGGAGCCAAAGAACAGCACAAAGTCATACCACACAACAAACTTCACACAAGAAATTGATCCAGAGAGACAAAAGAAGGTGGCTGACTCTGCCAGGCAAGAAGCATCAGGAAACTGAGCAAGAGGTAGGTTTCTATAACATTTCATGGGGGTGAAGTTTTCTGAGGTGGAGATTTCCAGGGTGGGGATTAGTGGAATTTCAAGCCAAGACCAGAGAATGGTGGGATCTCATGTACAGAGACTGGTCAACGTTCAGGTTCAGGGATAGGTGGGCTTTGTTAGATTTTCAAACCCAGAAATGAGCTCAGACATTTTACCCTACATTTACAGGAAGGGCCTGCTTTATTCTAGAAACTTAAGTGACTCAAGTAGCAAGGCTCCTTCCTCTTTCCTTTAATTTCCTTTACTCTAATTCTTTGATCCTAGTGCCCCAGAAAACGGGGAGAAGACAGAGACACTACCTCCAGCAGAATAAAAACCAAGTAGATTTCCCCTTTCAGTGTCTTTGCTCTTTACCTTTTGTGAGCGGTGAAGCCTTTGCCATGGTGAGACATTTCAGCTGGAGCGGTGAGCTCTTTCTTTGTGGCCCCGAGATTTTTCTAGCGATACCTGCCCATTCTTAGTTGTAGAAAGTCTCTGCCCCCTTCAAGCCTACTCTGAGCAGTTGAAGCATTTCACAATTTCATTGTGCTTCTCCATACATATTGGTTGGGATTTTCTCATATTAAACAAGTCATGTAAAATTGTAAATTTGGAGGAGAAATGTGTGAACACAGGCAAGTTTACCTGGTGTACTCTAACATTTTTCCTATTAGTCTTGAGTCCTTGGAAAAGAGATAAAGCTTTATTTATATTAAATTGTTCAATACACTTAAATTTATTATCACTTAACATTTATTTATTGAATATGAAATTTTGTAATGAATACTAGGTCTAGATTTTACATGTGGATATACTATTAGTAATAAAATCTGGGACCTTTTGGCTTGTTTATTCCTCATTGTTTATAACATTCTTTGCTATAAAAACATAGAGACAGTGAACACAATTTGTTTATGTTATACTTTGGTACCTAGATGTCTCACTTTACATTAAGTTTAATTTTATACTTTTGATATAGTTCTACTCTGGCATTCAGACTATCCTCAAACTCACAGAGATCTTCCTGCCACTCTGCCTCTGCTGCCGTCATACTGGGATTAAAGTATATAACAGGACACCTGGTACTTCTTAATTTCCTTCTTTTGTATAAAAGAATTATGCCTCAGTAATCAATACATTTACCATAAAGCATTTCACTTTGTTTAACACTCCCCTCTTTCTGTGCTTTGTGTTCACCCCTGTCACAGAATATGGGATAGAAGTAAGTGAAGAGAAGAACTTACAGAACTTGGGATCTAAAGGAATGCAGTCCACCATGTTGATGAAGGTACGGAAGCTGGGACTTTGTCTATAGTAGTGGCTGATGGTATGTTAAATACGAACAGGACTAGGGGATATGATGAGAGATAGAACCCTCCTTCGTAATCAACAACATGTAAAAACAAGGACTAGAAGTGAATGAACCTATTTCTTGGCCAAAAGAATGAACCCTGAGCTCTATAAGGGGAGTGACAGCCTGAACTGCTCAGGAGGTCATGGTAACCAAGCCTAACTTAGAAGTCTTAAACCTTGCAAGATTATTATACATATACTTTCTGATAAACAAGAGAAGCATAACATGGCCCACTCCTGTAAAGGTCGGCTGAATAGATAGGCTTGTCAAATATTCATATAGCAAAATACCCCTCAGGAAAAGCTGCCTGTTTTGGAGATCTTAGAATGGTTTGCCTGCTCAAAAGGGAAACTGATCAGAAGTCTTGCTTGTTCTCACATTTATACATTTAGAGTGCTCTGCTCTGCAGTGCTCCCTTGAGTGCTCTGCTCTGCTCTGCAGTGCTCCCTTAGAGTGCTCTGCTCTTCACTGCTCCCTCGTTCTCCTTTCTCACTCATTGGGAATATACTTTTCTGTTTTGTGATAAACTCTGCTTATCTTTGACTTTGCACACTGTGCCTTCTTTTGATAGAGAACAAAAGGACTCAGGAGCAAAGGCCAATCTACAGAGGAGTCCCAGTGACATCTGTTGGTGTTCCTGTCTAAGAGTAGATGGATTCCTCCTTCATCTTCCTCATGATAAGGCATGGGCCCTGATTCCGTTGTTTGGTAAACGACATTATCTGCTTCTCCCGCTTACACTTCTCTCAATGTTTGCATGCCTGCCCTTGGCTTGAGACTTCTTTTATTTTCCCATTTTGAGACTGTATGCTTCTGATCACTCATTCTGTCTCTGTCTCTGAGTACATGCATGCTAACTTAAACCAGGCACTTTTGACAAAATAGTAATGGCTATCCTCATCTGATGTTTCCCAAGTACCCTATTGACATATGATAAGATCTACATGTTTCCTATATCAGATTAAAGAAGTAATACCAGACTTCAAATAGTAGGCAGTTTTGTTTTTGAGGTACTTATTTTATATAACCTAAGGGTTTTGAAGGAGACTTCCTTTGTGGTTATTTGCTTCTGAAACCTGGTCAACTCATGGAGTTATTTTTATTTGGATTTCCTCCTGAACTCTCCAAATACTTGTAAGAAATAAATTCCTGTTAAAAATGAGAGAGGCAGTAGTGTCTTTACCATGTACAAAAAGAAGGAAAAAAAAAACTTAAAGTAAAGAATTTACTTTTGTGCTCCAGTGTGCCAGGGCCAATAAGTGGGAGAGGGTAGGGTGGCAGGCATGGGGAGGGGAGAAGCAACAGGGGTTTGTTCTTGTTGTTTTTGTTTGTTTGTTTGTTTGTTTTTTGGAGGGGAAATTGGGAAAGGATAAATTTACATGAAAATAAAGAAAATATCTAGAAATTTTTTTTTTATGTTTTAGCAATATAATTGATTATAGTTTGTGCTGAGTTTGTCAAGTTCTCAACTGTTTAGGAAACATTATTAGAGTGAAGATTTATTTAAATGTGGTTTTGTTCATTGTTATACTACAGCCAAATTTAAACCAGTATTTATTCTTCAAGAATGATGTAATTAACCCTATGGGTGCTCAATAAAACAAAACAGAACAAAACAAATCAAAATAAAACAAAACAACAACAACAACAAATATGTAGAGGTCAAACCCAATGAGGATAAAGCAGTTAGGAGAACAGCCTGTATTTTGTCCTTGTTCTAGGTAAGCCAGGTCAGAAAGGATGGTGGTTTACATCTAAAAATAGGTCCTGGTATGTTGTACATCCTTTTGATCATAAGAATCACAAATTCCACAAAGGTTGAGAACCTTGTATAACTCCAAGGAGAAGGGTAATTATGTAAGGAAATATCCCTCATTGTTCCTAAGAGAATCCCACATGTTTAAGACCCTGACCCATCACAGCAGATGATGGGAGAGGAAAAGTAACCACTAATGAACTTAGCTGGTATGAACAGAACAACAATAAAAGGGTTTTAGATATTTGTGCATTCTCAAAAACTCACAAGAAAGAATGGCTAAAGGCAACAGTAACTGGTCATAATGCAGAACAAAAGCAGGGCTAAGCAAGAAGACTTAGTAGGTAAACTCACTTGTTGCCAAGTCTGAGGACCTGAGTTGAATCTTCAGAAACCACATGGAAGCAGAGAATTGACTCCTGCAGATTGCCCCCTGACATCCACATCTATGATGTAACTGCCCCATCAACCAATCAACCAGTCAATCAACCAGTCAGTCAATCAATCAATCAATTAATAAATGTGAAATAAATAAAAATCAAATTAGACTGTCAAAATGAACAACAGTGATTCTATCCTTCTCTGCCTCCCATTAACACCCATCCTCCCCAATATGGTCTAATGATATGCCAGGTAGAGAAATCCTAACCACCTCAAACCTAATCACATTAAACAGACTCTCAATTGGGCTTCTGAACTAAAACCAACATTTTTTTCTCATTCTGAAGCACATGTGAGAATTCAATCTCTAATTAGTACTCTCATCCATTATGGGATATTCACTGTTTCCTGGTACCCCTGTCATACACTAATGCTGCTTATTAAAATTATCCCTTAATTTTGCTTCTTGAGACCTCTTCAAAGCTACAATAGTCCTTGATATGTTTCCAAGATCACTCGGTCTATAGCTAAATCCCTGGCAACTAGATATTATCTTCACTTCTATAGACTTCAGTTCTCTGGAAAGATGGCATGAGCTAAACAGATTCTAAGACATTCTATTAAAAAAAATCTTCCAGGGTATTTTTTTTTTTTTTACAGAAAGCAACATTACCAATAACCTTCCCTTAGGAGTTCTTATAAACTCTCATCCAACTCATGACTTAAATGCTTTCGGGGGTGGGGAGGCTTATGGAACTTTTTCTATATCTAGATCTTTTGAATGACAAAACTTTACCTTTAAACCAATTTGCCTCTAGAATGAATGAATTCCAACACTGTATTAGTTACTTTATAATTACTGTGATAAAATGCCATGAGCAAGTCAACTGCAGAAGAAAGGATTTAATTGGGCCTATGGTTCCAGAGAGTTAGAGTCCTTGATGGGGAGGTGGAAGTCCTTGACATCTGGAGCAGTAGTAGCAGGCTCTAATCTTGATCCACAAGCATAAACATAGAGCTAACTGGCAACAGTTTGAAGCTTTGAAACCTTAAAGCCTGACCATATTGACATGCTTTCTCCAGCAAGGCCCTATCTCCTAAACTTATCCAGACAGTATCACTAACAGGGAAACAAGTATTCAAATGGAGAGACTGTGGAAGACATTTTTATTCAAACCACTACTTAGTGGTTTGAATATTGGTAATGCTAGCTAATCCACCATGAAAACAAGATAAACCTTTCAGGAGATCAGGTGCTTATTGGAGAAATAATTCTCCAATTCTCTTTGGAATTGTCCTTTCTCCATACTTTTGCCTTCTAAATTTAGGTCCTAGGTATTGCCAGCTGGGCTCATCAATCTAGAGCTTAGTCTCAGAAAAAACATCATCTAGAAGAATGCTCTCTACTACCATAGACCCTTGGGAATGATAATACATGATATTAAATACCTGTTTAAATAAATGGCCAGAAAATTTTACTGTTAACAACTTCATCTCTGTGTGCAGTTCCAGGGAATATTTGCTTCTGTCTCCAAAGATGACAACTCTAGATTACCTTGCTAAATTATCTATATTAGTACATCTCTAGGTTAAAAATATTCTCCACTGGTATGATCATCTAGCTTCCAATTTTATTTCACCTAGGATATCATTCCACAGAGTAGAACACTTAAAAAATGCTAAACCTACTAAATGCACTTGGGATTAAATGCCAAAGGCAAAGAAATTACTCTTTTTAATTACAAAGTCTAAATCATAGAAAAAAATAAATCTCATAATTTCACAAAATTATATGATTTCAGATATACTCACAAATATCCAAAAGGTACTTGTACTATTAACAAGGTTGGCTGCTATTTATGTATTATTCACATTTTCACAAATGTCTGATGTGTTCTACATGATCTACCAAATTAGGTTCTTGTCACTGTCCTGCACTATCATCCTTTTGATGAAAAGCTTTAAAATTGGAGTTCTTGATTTTCCTTAAGGAAATGAATTATAGTAATCTGGATTTTGTGAATCTAATTGTTGATTTAATTTCATTTATTTTCTCCCTTGTATAGTCAATCTATCCTTGAATAACCCTTTGACAATCTATCTGTATATTTAGGTCAATTTTATTATTCACTGATGCTTGAAAGTCAGCTGGAATGGAAAATCTAAACCCATATATGTTTGTAGCAGCTGAAAGTAGCTAGATCTACTCAATGCTGACTCTTGAATAGATCTCAAGGGTTGAAGATATATTATTAGGTTGCTACCTAGCTAGCTATGAGATTTGTTTGTGAATGGACATTTCACTAGGATCAACTGTTTATAAAATAACTGACCTGAATACCCTTGCCCTGAGGACTAATTTTCATGGCATCAGAAGGTACCATGCAGGCTTTCAAAGAAAGGAAACAAGCAATAGTTGTAACCAGCTATGATGCCTATCAAACACAACAATGACCAGCATGGCACACTAGTACTCGATATACAGTAGTGGATCTAAGGCTCAGGGACATTGTGGAAGACCATAAAGGCCAAAGGGTCAAGAACATTGCTTTGGGGTTATGTCTTCTAGTAATATCAGAAGCTTTACTCATACAATTTCATCAACATGACTTCCTAAAAAAGAGTGGAACAGAGACATTAACACTGTACATACGAAAGTGGATAGGAGAAAGACTCCAATGCCTCGACCTTATGTAAAGCACCAGGCAACTACAGAATGTTGAGAAAGGAGAAATAATTTTCCCCTAGGAAGAGCACAACAATTGGTTATCCAGTATCAAATTATCAGCCCTACATACATACGAGTAACATTAGACAGATTGAACAAGTTGCATTTATGAATGTGTGTGTGTGTTGTGTGTGTGTGTGTGTGTGTGTGTGTGTGTGTGTGTGTATACATGTGTGGTCTGTTTAACATCAATCAGTGAAAAAAAAAAGACATGAATTTGAAAGATACCAAGGAAGAGCATATAGGAGGGTTTAGAGAGAGCAAGGGGGAAAGTTAGTCATTTAATTATATTATAATATTTAGAAGTAAAGCATAAACAATAAGAACAAACAAACAAACAAGTGATGAACCTGAAAGTTCTTATTATTAGTCAGAGGAATAGGACTTGAATCATATCTCTGGCCCTGGAAAAAGCTTTGACATCTTGAGGTATCTGGAATAGTGGCATAGTATTTTACATGCTGCCAACTCTAACGAGGAAGCAGAGAACAGTGTGGGTAAACAGAAATGTCCCTGTGTTTACAGATAACCAGTAGGGGAACCAGAAGTATTAAGTACACAGGGTTGTCTTTTCGAAGGAAGACATGTATAACCTATTTTCCACCCAGAATGATAGTAGCTGATTTGATTAATAGCCGCGTGACTATTGTGTTACTTGTATGGCCAAGACAACATGGAGTCTTCTCCAAGACCCTATGGTGAGCTTCTTGATTGATAGTTATCTCTATGGAATATGTCACATGCAATCTATCTGTAACTCACATTTTTGTGGAACATATGTACTTCACAAAGAGTTTCAGTATAGTCAAGTCTTAAGCTTTATTGTGTACCTGGCATTAGGAAAGTCTGTCATTTTGTACTGTGTTTAAATATACCTAAAATGAACTTCTCAGGGTTAGACTTTTGAACTTTGAACCAAGACTGGCTACTGAGTCATGTTGAATTTAAATATTTTATTGCCCCCCACAGCCCATTATTTTTCTGGTTGGAATGTCGGAGGGCCAGGCACCCAAGGGCTGGAAGCAGGACCAGACTATATACCCTAAACCTATATACTCATGTTCTCTAGATAAACCCCAGTTCGTAAAGAAAAGATTTTATAATCTTACCTCACAGTTCATCAAGTCATCTGTGCCCTAGAATGTAGCCTGTTTTGACAAGTTTCTTGCTGCTGTTGGTTAAAATACTCTACATATGCTCCTTGCATGTCTAGCTAAGCCATGCCATTGCTGAGATTCACTATATCTTTACTGATTTTCTGCCTAGTATAATTTATTTCTAATAGATAATGAACTTCCAACTAAATACTGATTAGTTTATTTCCCCATAGTAGTTTTATCATTTTATGCCTTCAAAAATTTGATGCTGCATTGCTAGGCACATATTCATTAAGAAACACCAGATTGAGACTGGACTCACATAGTGGCTTCCAACTGTCTTTAACTTTAGTCCCAGCAGGCCTAGCACTTTCTGGCCCCTTATGGAACCAGCCATATAAGAATAGTACTTGCACCTTTTTAATTAGAGGCTTTTTTTTAATACAATGTATTTTGATCATTTTCCTTCCTGAAACTCCTCCTACCCATATCTTTGAAAATGCAAAAGCAAAAATCAAAACAAATACACGCAAGAGTAACAGACAGAAAAAAGTCATGTTTATTTTGTTATTTGTGTCTGTCGACTATTCCTGGTATGGAGCCTTTGCTGGAGTATAGTTGACACTTCATTTGAGAAAGTGATTTTTCCTTTCACAGTGAGTATTAATTGTAAATAGCTTCCTGGTTAGGAGTGTGTACCTTTGTCAACTTCCCTCACAGCTCCGGAACCATGTCTGTCTTGAACCTGTGGAGGTCTAATTATCAGTCTTTGGTTTTTCAACATTTCTTTCAAAACCAATTTCTCTAGGAACAAATTCACTTACTGTGTGTTTTATGAGAAATCTGTATTTTATCATCATTTAGTTTCTTGCAACACAGAGTTTTAGCTTAGTGGATTTCTCCCTATAGGTCTTTCATATTACACTCTATTCTCTAGTAATTTACATGGCACCTGAGACATCAAACATGAAAGATGAGTCTTGTATTTGTTCCTCAGTTGGTAATGCGCTATCTTCCTTATTCATTTCTGTCAGAACATTGAGACTTTGTTGTAATATAGCTTGCATATGATGTGCTTAAAGTTTAGCTGAAAACATCTTGTTTTTAATTGATCAGTCCCTGTTGGCATTTTCTGAGCTATATGGAACTGTAGTTTAGTGGCTGGTATTAGTTTGAGAACATTCTCACTCAAAGTCGCTTCAAGTATTTCTTTCCTGTTTCTCTATCCTTTTGATATTCATACCATGCACAGGTTATTTTCTTTATCATTGATCCTGAGTTTGTAGATCTCCTATTTATTGATTTTCATCTTTCCTCTTTGAAGTTTTTGGTTTCTTTTGAGATGGCGTCAAGCTCCAAGGTTGTTCTCAGTTGAGTTCCTCTTTACAAGCTTAAGGATACCATTTTTCATCTCTCTTACAATCTTTTTATTGACTTTCATTCTGATTATTTTTCCTTAGAATGACTGCCTCTCAATTATTATACCTGTTTACATTATTCACAGGCTCCTGGGTTCAGTCTTGATCTAGTAGATCTTGGCCATAGTAATCATAGTTATTTAGATGTCCTTACTCCCATGTCCAACATGGCTGGCTAATGTGAATCTGGCTCTACCATTTACTCTATCTCTTTAAAATATGTACTGTGCTTAAGTGCATCCATAACTTGACCATGATAGCTAGGCAAATTACCAGGCAAAAAGGACTATCCTAATGAATTTCAGTGTCAAAATGGTAAAGTGACAGGTCAAGAGGAGTGTTATATCATTAATTCTCATTCTTTTGGTTATTCTTTGCTTCTGTTGACTCCACTCTTCTTCAGTGACTTCATAGAGGCACAAAGATGGCTAAAGTGGGTTGGACTTGATGTCTTCATATTCAAGGTTAATGAGATTAATTCTTTATTCCTCCCTCCCTCCTTTCCTTCCTACCTTCTTTTCCTCCTTGTCTGCCTGCCTGCCTGCCTTGCCTGCCTGCCTGCCTGTCTGTCTGTCTGTACTTCCTTCTGGCCTGTCTTCCATCCATCCATCCATCCATCCATCCATCCATCCATCCATCTATCTGTCTGTCTCTTTTCATTATGCAAAGTTGGTATCCATTCTCTCTATGTCCATTAGGCCCTGATTAAACCTCTCTGTGTGAGGTACTGTCTGCTTAAATACATGCTTGGAGGGCCCCTTGTAAAGAAGAAAAGCAGCCTGCGGCGTGTTTTGAAATGTTGACTTTCCCCTCATAGTTTGGCTATCATGAAGGAGATTTTCTCCAGTATTAACTGTGAAAACACCTGGAGGCAAGACTTGGAAGATTGCAGGTCCCATGACTGATTGGGATGATTACCTATGAATGATGGGATGATTGATTACCTCTCATTCTTATCTCCCCTGAGACATAAAAATTTGTGAATTATCATATGCCTTACTTTTATCCACACTTTCCAGTATTTTATTTACTTGCAGTGAATTATCATTTAAAATGTTAAATGGGAAAATCTAAAAATAACCAATTCATAAAATTTAAATAATAAGCCATTCTTTCTGTAGTGAAATTTCACAATGTCCTTCTGTCCTGCTTATGATAAGAGTCATTATGTTTCAGAGCTCTGGGCATATCTGTTGGGGATTCTTGACCTTTTATAGATTTTCAGAATCTCTTTTTGTGTGACTACTGAGACATAAATATGCCAAATGGGTATACATATTAAACATTTATTTTTAATAAACCACAGAGAAATTTATTTAAAAACAATTGTCTTGCATAAATTACCACTTGTTAAAATTGAAAACAAATTTGCACACTAATGAGGTAGATATACTTATATAATTTTAGATAAAGAATTAAATATTGGCAGTATAATGGGCCCCAGGAATAGCACGTGTATTTTTCTGGGTGTATTGATGTTTTAATCATCAATGCGGAGAACATGACTTCACATAATACATAGCAAAATGATAGAATTATGTTTAGGGTCATTTCAGAAATTGTTGTTAAACCTAAGCCAAAATCATTTAACAATTATTTAATGAAACTCAATTCAGTACTTCAAACGGAAAAGTTTAAAATCACTTATTCCAAATCTACCCAGTCTAAAAACTAATTTCATATTTCTATGCTGCAGAATAATGGCAAGAAAGCATGACAAGTCTTTATTTTTCCAAAAATTTGACTGTATCTTCTGAAAAGAGCAGAAAATGTTGTGTGCATAGATAGTGAAGACATTGTAATTCATAATAAGAGTCATCTCAAACCTGAGCTGAGATGTCTCAGGCAGTGGACATTGGTATTACCTGACAAGAGACGAGTGCACATATTATATATTTAGGACCAAGGCTGCAAGAAAGATCCTACCATAAACACATCAGAAATACAAACCCCCAGTATTGGTGAAAAATTTCCAACCCCCTGCTCTTCAGCTGCTACATGGGATTCTTGGATTGTTCTGTGTTAGTTACTTAGTGATTGTCTCAGCTACAATATTGGTCATCTGAGTATGACAGCACAGTGGTCACATTATCCTTAATTAATACCTACTGTTGCTTCCTAGTGACTTGATCACAACATTGGATCTGAATCACAGCATTCAACTCACTTGATCTTGCCATGTAGACTTGTTATCATTTCACCTGACGAGAAGCTTGCTGATAGAGTACTGCAAGCTGTATTGATAGCTACTCACCTGACTTCTATGATTACATGTTGTTATAATTGTTCTTTTTATTAGTTGCTTTGTATATGTCTTACCTGGCTTAATTTATAACTGCAAATTCACTGTAGGAACACATGTACAAAAATTATATAGATTCAGATTGTGGGTGCTGGTGTCTTCTTGGATCTTGGAGTGCACTGGAAGGAACAGAGGAGTCTTTATGAACCATTTAGGTTTAATAACCCAGCACAAATTACTGGAGAAGTTATTTTTTTGGTAAGTTTCTACATCCCCCGTTTGCAATCTTCTGTATTTCCCTATCTGTATTTTCTACTGAGGAGACAGATATTTGACTTGTTTCCTCAGTTTATGGAGAGATGTAGGCTCTCAGTTTTGTCAGATCAATCAAGCTTTATGCAGCAATAATGTAGTTGTGGCTTTCAAGATAGCAAGATAAAACTCTAATTCTATCTATCTATCTATCTATCATCTCTCTACCTCTCTATCTTTATCATCTATCAATTATCTATATCTCTATATCTATCTATATGTAATCTATCATCCATTTTTCTATTATCATCTATCTATCTATCTATCTATCTATCTATCTATCTATCATCTTATTTCTATCATCTATCAATCATCTACCTCTCTATATCTATCTATATCTAATCTATCATCTATCTATCTATCTATCATTTATCTATTATCTACCTTTATCCATCTATTTATATATCTGGGTGTGCAGGTACCATAGCATGTATATGCAGGTCAGAGCACAACTTTCAGGATAATCCCCTTTCTCATTTTTTGGGCTCCTGGGATTAAACTTAGGTCCTTAGGCTTTGAGATAAATATGATATTCCCAGCCCTATTTTTTGCTTAACCTATTGCAATATAATTTCACAGGGTCTCAGAGCATAGAAATGAAAAAAGCTGAGTAAAAGTTCCTGTTCATTTAAAATGTATATAGTTGTGATTAATATGTATCACCATTTTTGCAACTAATAGCCCAGTATATTATAAACACTATAGAGTCACTTTATATACTTACGGAATGGAAAGATTAAAAGCACACAAACATGAGGAAACAGAAATTGTTCTTGTGTACTTAAAAGTCAACTTAACAATTTCTGTTTGATTACTTTTTGTGCACATGTTAGGGGTGGCTGAATCTTAAATTCTTTGTAGTATTACATTAATACTTTTAATATATTTGATCAAATGATGTTATGTACCATTTTGCTGGTTTACATAGGTGCTTTAAAACAAAGAAAAATATTAACAGCATTACTGTTGAATATTCAAAATTCCAAGTACCTATCAGTTATTATACCTTAATACTCTTTATTAACTACTGTCTGTGCATTATATGCTCTATGGAAGTTTTTGGATAATCAATCAAGCTTTAAACTTTCATTGTTGATTATTCATACAAGTCATAGTTAACTAAGGACCTGAACAAATCCAAAGTGGAATAAAGACTTTCCCTCTTCTGTTACAAGTTATGAACACTTTTAATGTGAGCTTAAACCACTTTGTCCGTACCATCAAACAAAATAGACAAGGAAAAGCAATGGAACAAAGGAACAGGCTAGAATCATTTAATAGAATTTTATTTATTTGCCTATCTGTATTTGTTTTTCCTTCCACAAATCACTGGGTAGCCTCAACCTAATTGATATATTGGCCTATAGAATTCTTGCATTGTTCCTCTCCTGAGCCACTTCAAGGTTGACTGATATGAATAAAGCTTGCTAAATAGGCCTTTTGTCCTGGATACAATTATATAAATAGCATTTAAACTCTTAAAGCCATTGTGTTGTACATAAAAACTGAACCTCGATATAATGGGGAAATAGGAAATTCTTATCAATTTATTAAAAAGATAAGAGAGAACTCTTACTCTGATTTTTTTTTTCTTTTTGGAAACAGAATATCCTTTTAAAAGAGGGTAAAGGGTTATATTTGATACTACATTAGACCAAGGATGATGATTTTATTTTAGAATTTCAGTTATAAAAATTGTAGAGATCAGTGAAATTGAGATATTTAAGGTTGCATGTTCTGTTTTCATTTCTTTGTCTCTAACAGACTGATTTTTGGCAGCTTCTAGCAAATGATGCTTCTTGTGATGGAAAGTCCTTGCAAGTAGTAATTAAAAACTATTTGGAGCCCTACTATGCGTAAGCAAACCTTAGAATTAATTTTATTCATTATTCAGTAAGTTCATTAGAAGTTATTACAGTTTCAAATCAACCATTTTTCCAATTAATTTTGAATAGTGAATGGCACAGTTGTGATTCTGGTCTTTTCCATTTAGTTTCATTAAAGATTCATTTTGGGTAATCAGAGAATTTTGTATCAGCTGTTTTTTACCTTAAAGGTTTTCTTCTGACACCGTAATAAATTATCTTCTTGTCTGTGCTGGAAGGTAACTGAATTTCTTTCCTCAACAGCCCTCTCTTTGACACTTGTTCATTTATTACTGTTTCTTCCATCAGCTGACTCCCTCGAGGCTAATTCTGATGAAATGCTTTCAAACAAGGACTACTATTGGTTTACATTAACGAGGAAATGGTGGGGAAGGCTGCCTGAGAACAGGAAAAATTAGAGAAAGAAAAATTGTGAACCTTGGGATCAATTTTTCTATGAGTCATAACATAATTAACTGTAAAATATGAAGCAGGAAAGCATTATTCTCAGTAGACTCTGATATTTTGCTTCATTTAGGAACTTTGTATTAAGAAGGAGACGCATCAAAATGAAAGATAGACTTAAAATCATATTTAGGAAGAAAAATTGTGCTGAAAAGCATGAGTTAGGAAGAAACAGGTTTGATCAGGTGTCTGGAGGTGGATGATAAAAATCCCGTTGACTTTTATGTTTGTACTGTAATTTTTCTATTGTGTTATCATATATAGCAGTATTACTTGTTGTGAAAGCATATACTTGGGGGAGATTATTCTAGAGATAAGTGCGCTTTAGCTACATACCTTCCATTGTAAATGTAATTTCTGAACTTTCATATTGTAAAACAAATGGTTGTGACTAGACTAATCCATTCTGTCTCTCTCACACATAATTAATTTCTCATACCTAACATGTTACAGGAATGGCTAGGTTCAGCCCCTGTAAGTTCTTTGTTGGTTCAGACTCTGAGAGCCCCAAGAATCCATGGACTGGACAAGTATTTGGATCTCCTGCTGAAGTTACGTGGGAGAGCTGCTGGAAGGAAAACACATGAAGGAACCCATCACAGCAGATGTGGCGCACAAGCAAGTGAAGAAGAGGGAGAATTGCAAGTTGCAGGATGTGCTGGCACCAGAGACTAGCATAATCATCATCAGAGAGAAAGAGATGCTTCATCTAGCAACTGATGGGAGCAGATGCAGAGTGTAGGGGTCTAACCTAAGTCCTCTGCATGTGTTATGGATAAGCAGCTCTTGAGTGTCTTGTGGAAATCCCACCTACAATAATGTGGGCTGTCTCTTATTCTTTTTTTTTCTTTTTCATTTTTTTATTAGATGTTTTCTTTTTTTACAATATCTCCCTTCCCAGGTTCCCCTCCAAAAAATAAAATAAAATAAAATAAAATAAAATAAAATAAAAAACTAAAACAAACCCCTGTGTTCCCTCCCCCTCCCCCTGCTCACCACCCCACCCCCTCCTGCTGGTGGGACTCATGGCTCCAGCAGCATATGTATAGCAGAGGATGGCCAAGCTGGTCATCAATGGGAGGAGAAGGCCCTTGGTCTCTTACTCTTTTTGCCTACTTGTGGGACCCCTTTCTCCCTTCTCAGGAGAGAAGACCTTGTCCAGTCTTAATGGGATGATATGTGTCTGGTCTTATTGTGGCTTGTTACTCCTTATTTAGTTAATATCTCCAGAGGAGAGGCTGCTCTGTTCTGAGGGCAGGTGAAGGGATGGGTGGATATGGGAAAAGGGAGGGGAAAGGGGGGAATGTGGAGGGAGAGGGAGGGAGGTGAAACCACAGCAGGGATGCAATGTGTGAGAGAGGAAGAATGAAAAAGAAAGAAAAGAAGACGTGGGAAGTAAGTGTTAAATGTTGGGTAGATTACGGGAAGGATCATTTGTTTATACCTTTTGATGTTAAGTGCCAATGTACACTAATACGACCTGCATCTCCACTCCCTGGAAGCATAAGAGCCACTTGGACTGGGAAGTACCCAGGATTCCAGCTTTGCTAAAGACCATGGCACATTTATTTTTCACAATTAGCTTGTTTCTCAGATGAGATTATTTTCCACATTTAAACAACAAAAACAGCAGCAGCAGCAGCAACAACAAAACTCCCAAACTTGCTTTCAATAAATAAAAACATTAACTCTTATGTTCAGTTAGTAATTCTTGATTCTATTTTCTCTGAGACTACCTCTTAATTTTATAGAAAAGAAGTGCTAGATCAGCTTAATCTTATAATGATGTACACCAGAACGAGGGAGAACTAACTGCTGTCTTGTGTGAGCCTAACTAGATAGAGCACCTTTTGTGAAATCTTTTGTCCCTTGCAGTTTTTGAAGCTCTGGAGAAAAGCTGGATACAGTGAATAGGTACCTTTGCTCTTTCATTCTTCTTTTACCTTGTTATTATATCTCATGGTTGTCATTTGATTTCTTGTAGAGAAAACCTCAGGCTAGAGTAGTCAGCTCCACTGAAGAGTAGCTCACTGCTACGGCTGCCATGTCTTTGTTTTGCCATTATGGACTCTAACCCTGTAAACGCTCTCTTTTATAAGTTGTCTTGTTCATGGTGTATTATCACAGCAATAGAAGAATAATCAATATAGAAGTTGGTATTAGAATAATGAGGTACTCTTGTGATAGACTTAATCATCCTCAGTTTAATAGGCATTTCTAGTAGGGACTTAGGGGCTAGTGTAATGCCATTAGGACTATAGAGGCCAAGATCAAGAGGATTCAGAGGTGAACCATGTTAGTAACTGTGCTAGAGAGCATTCTTGCAGTATTTGGGCAAATAATAGAGTTGTTTTCTGCTCTCATCCTAGACACTTGTCTGAGGCTAAGTTTAAAATTAACAGACTAATTCTTTGGTGGAAGAGATTTTAAAAGAGATAATATTGATTTTGTCATGTTGCTATTTGTAATCATTCATATGCAGTTCTACAATGAAAAAGAGCAAAGAAGTCAGTAAAAAATATCAAATGTAGTTTGGAGGGAATAAAAGACCCAGGACAGCTTACTGTGCAGTCAAGAGCCATGCTGAAGAGAGGCTACACCTGTGAAGGAGATGAGTGCCATTAAGGTAGAATCTGATCTGTCCTGGAATGAACGGAAAGGCAACCTCAGGACATGACCTCACCAGCCTGTGAAATAAAAGGGCTCAATGTCTTCCTGTTTCTAAAACAACAATAAACAGATCTGCTGCACACTTGATTCCAGGGGATGGGGCGGGGTCTATCCCAATAGTGACCTAACTCATCAGCATCCTCTGTAGGTCTGGCATTCCAACCAGAACCCCCAAAGCTCCCTGGGACTAGGCCACCAACCAAGGAGGACACATGGTTCCAGCTGCATATGAAGTAGAGGATGGCCTTGTCAGGTATCAATAGGAGGAGAGATCCTTGGTCCTATGGAGGCTCAATAGATGCCCCAGTGTAGGGGAATCGAGGATAGGAAGGTGGGAGTGGGTGGGTGGGTGGAGGAACACTCTCATAGAAGCAGGGGGAGGGGGAATGGGATAGATGGTTTCCAGGAGGGGGGAGGCACCCAGAAAGGGGATAACATTTGAAATGTAAATAAAGAAAATATCCAGTTTAAAAAAATGTGGCAACTTCTGGATAAAGGAATATGTCATATTTTATGTTGTATCTTATTTTATAATTTTTAAAATGCACTTGGTTAATTGAAAACAAAACAAACAAAACAACAACAACAAAAAAAAAACCCTATAGGCCAGGCTAGGCTATGCAGTGAGACTTTGTTTCAGATAAAATGATACCTAGAAGTGTTTAAATATCCTCTCTGGGGCTTCAGTTTATATGTAAACTAAAGATAAGAGTTTGGGTTGATCAGTTACTCTAAGAGTGAAGTGTGTAAAGTTCTTTAATAAAAAATAATCCTTTAAAAAAAAAGGAAAGACATCATAGAATTCTCCAATTCAATACAGACCACATCTCACCATGGAGAGGGAAGGTAGGCTTGAAGTGCCTTCTTTCCCAGTCAATGTGTGATTGTCGGTTGATAGCCACTGATCCTGAAGTTTTCTTCAAGGGTAAGCCTACTACCAGGCTACATTGGAAGTTCACAGGCAAGGATTGTGCTGGTCAACACAAACGGTGCTTTTTGGTAAAAAAATTTTAAATGTCACAAAGTTTACTAGGAAGGAAGGGGATATAGATCTGGGAGAAGTGAGGAGTGGGTGATTACAATTAAAACATTATATAAAATTCTCATACAGCTATTAACAAACCTTTGAAAAAAAAAGAAAAGAAACTTGTGGCCAGTGAGATAACTCTGGAAGTAAAGATACCTCCTTCTAATCTTGAGTTCTATGCCCAGGGCTTATACAGTAGAAGGACAGAATGGAGCAAGTGTCCGTTGACCTCCACATATTGCATAAACGCACACACATGTGTGCATACACATATGTGGGCATCCACAGGAAAAAATATATATATACATACACACACATATATTAAAGTATATATATGTATATATATATAACCTTTAAACAAACTTTTATCAAAGCGTACTACAAATACAGTACATGAACAGAGCAATCATTTTATTTACTCAACATCCTAACTTCTGCTACTCTCTTCCTTAAAGTGTGCTGATTTGACCTTGATTCTAAAAGAGAAATATATCACTTGGCTATTTACTTTTACGTATGAAAAATTACTCGGTCCTGTACTTGGATATCCTTCAATGAAAAGTGGAAAAAATAATGACCATAAAATCGTAATTGAACAGTTTCCCTTCATTGTTAAGATGCTTTATGAATAAAGCATATTGAGATGACAGGACCGGGGAAAAGAGTGAATCCCATCGTGCTGACTGGCTATCAGGGTTAAAAGCTTAAAACATCTCTTTTGAGGATTACTGAAAATCAAAATTATTAATTTAGTTTAACCAAGAGACCATTCAATAATTTATAAAATAAGATATCAGTAATTTTCTCAGCAAATTCTCATTAGTAGAGACAATCTCAAGGGTTAGTGTAAAATTAAAATTGTGTTGCTATGAGTAGAAAAATATCAGTTAAGTGCCAAAAAAGTTGCTAATCTCACTTGAAATGTAGAATCTATTTTTCAGTCCCGACATGTAGAGAGCTCTTCGTGTTTGGACAATGACCTATCAGAACTGTAATTCTTTGACTACAGTAAGCAGATGGTATTTAGAGGGGCATTTGTTTGCTTATCTTATCTCGTCAGCATTTATGAGCTGCTTCTTTATCATCTAAAATAGCAAAGGGGACAGGAAAGATGAGCTACAAAAGAGATATCATGAGACCTTGTGGACACCAAAGAGTTATTATCAGTGATACAGACTCCGTATGTATTCTTCGGATGCCTTCAATCTGCCAGAACACATTTTCTTCAGATCCACTCAAAACCTTCATAAAGGAATAGAGAGGAAATTAAAGGTGAGGCATACATGCAGTCTGTGAGCAGAAAACGAAAAGCTCGTCTCATTCATCCGTGTCCTTCTTTCTGCAGCATTGCTGTTTGGGGAAGTGAACATCTTTGTTACAAGAGAACGGAGATATAAAACATCACTGTATTTCAATATTATGACATTTTTCAAGGGGGTGGGTTGTGTGTATATGTGTGCGCATGCATACATCATAGCCTGCTTTTGTCCCAGAGAAAAAAGAGAACATTTTCCTTGAAATTATTAGCAAGAAATAGCACTGCCTGAATAATGCTTCTAACTATGCAGAAGACATTTGATATTGAAATGTATTCTTGTGCTCTGCAGGTACATCATTCAGTCCCAGTACTTTATATGCTACCCTTGTGCTGACTTTCTTATTGCTATTCACCGCCTGGACTACAAACTCACCTAGCCAAGAGACTCATGTATTGGATGTCCATAATTTATTTTAAAATAAACATATCAATAAATGTGCCCTTTATGGTCATTTTTCCCAAAGGGTTTTTTGCGCTGGGTTGCCCATTTTTGGAAATTATCTTTCATTTATTCAGCTGAGGCTAAATTATGGGAACCATCATTGCCTTCTCATTCTTCTGCAGTTCAGGAATTATTTGCAAGCAGTTGCTTATTTCATCATCTGTATCACAATAGATACACTATTACCACCTAGGCTGAGTGTAAGTTCTGCTTCCCCATAGCCTAAGAGTTGGTTCCTTAGCTTTTCTTTTGCAAACTTGAACCTATTGCCCATGCTACTGCTAGATATTTTTAGAATGCGATCTCTATCAGAAACTTCTTCTAGAGCCTCCTATGAAAGGCTTCTAAAACATCTGACCTCCATACACAACTGAAAGAACACATGCACACACACGAGTACATGCAAGTCGCAGGTACAGAGGGCTGGGGTTAGAAGATCTTCAGAAATAGTAACAACAAAGAAGGGGGAGAGAGAAGAAAGATGGCATTAGCTGTAGGAAGTGTAACTTATATACTAAACACTCAAATAGATGTTTATGTACCTGGAGAAATGGAGAGATTTCATCTCATTTGACCTAGATATAAACCCTTGATTCTCTCTGGGTCAGGAGGAAGCAGAAATGTCCATTTCTAATGTACTTACACTAAAGGGCAGAGAATGAGCTAGGAAAAAGACTCTCATGGTATCTCACGGTATCTAAAAGAATTTTTTTAAGTACAATTACTTTATCAATTAAACAACCATACAGTGTTTCTAATTATGTTCTTTAGAATGCCTTCTGTACTAGTGAGGTCACCACTCTCAAAGCAATAAAAGATCTCTCAGAAACAAAGACCTCCCAGAACAAAGAAGGGAGTAATTCCTAACACTGAGCAGAGGGAACCTGCAGAAAGGAGAGATATAGATTTGTATTAGAGCTCTTAGAGAGGGTGGGCTTTGGTAATTTATTTCACTGTGTGATGAACTGTGTAATACTGCATAGTACATTCCAAGATTTCAAAGACAAATTAATGCTCTTATCGCAAACATGACAGGCTAACTATTCTTTCTGTAATTAAAACGTTACCCTGAACACCATGGTTTGTTTTTATTTACAGTTTTGTAAGCCAATTAGGAGTTATGGAAAAATGATTATACATCCCATTTAAAGTTATGTCATCTTATGAATGAAGGTCTGAAAGAATGATAGATGTGGTATTTCCCGACATGATTCCAAGGGATATTTTCATTATTGGTCTGAAAGAGCAAGATAGCAGAGTCTGACTTCTCTAGTGATAGTATAGCAGGTGACATTTTTAAAAGAGCATTAATAAGTTAATAAGGTCATACAAATTAATATTTATCCAACTTATGATCATGGAACCACAATTCCAGGGAAAGTCAATATAATTAGAACACTTATCACTCATATATATCCTCAGTATTTTGTTTTGCTTTGTTTTTGTTTATTTTCAAGACAAGATTTCTAACATCAATAATAATTAATTTTTATGTTGTGTAAAAATATTCTAATACTCAAAATTAACATAATGAATTAATTTGGAGTGTTTCCAAATGCTAGCATAGTTTGACTCTGTTTACATACTCAAAACATAACTTTCTGAAATTTTCAATAAAAAATAATTGTCCCCTCCAACTTGATTATGTATAATAAATGCTTTAAAGTGTTAATTTATTATACCCATTGACACCAAGACCCCTACAATTTCATTCAAACTCTTCCCAATGAGATTGCCAGGTGTATGTGAAGAAAAATGATTTTGTTGCATAGGATGAGATCACTGCCATAATCTATTCCTTTGGTTACTGAAAATAGACTTAAATAACACATGTATGGCTATTTGTGTGTCTACTTAAGAATAACTTGTTTTCTCATCTATTCATTCTCTTTTCTACCTGCTATGGTGGTCCTCCCCAGAAGTAATTCCTATTCATTCTCTTTTCTACCTGCTATGGTGGTCCTCCCCAGAAGTAATTCCTATTCATTCACTTTTCTACCTGCTATGGTGGTCCTCCCCAGAAGTAATTCCTATTCATTCACTTTTCTACCTGCTATGGTGGTCCTCTCCAGAAGTAATTCCATTTCTTAAAAGAGAACTTCAAAACTGTACCTGCCTTTGCTTTGTATTCTAGTAAAATACAGTATTGCAGCTGAGTAAATGGAATAGACATAATTCATATGTAAATTAAGGTTTATGAATATTTTGATGATATTTGTTAAAAATAATGTTTGCTGGTAATTCCCAATGTGAATTAGAAGAGATTTCTTGCTTCTCATTCTCCACAGGAAGATAAACTAATTATACTTTACTACGCTTTAGGCACATCTTATACAAGCAGTGGGGCAGATTTAAGTGTTTCAGCAAGGTAACTACCTCACACAAAGCTTCTTTTGTCCAGATTTCCTTCAACAGTCCAAGTCACAGGATGCCTTCATTATTTGTTGCTTTCTTGTGTTAAATTTGAATCCCAGGAAATGGAGACTGGAGAGCACTTCTACTTCTCTTCCAGATTTGTGACTACTGTCATGTGCAAGGCTAGAAGAAAGGCATGTTTCTCTTTAACCTTCCTTTTCGGAGGTCTTATCTTCGTATCTCCTCCTACCCATCTCCCTATTGGTTTTATGTGTTAGGTTGGTGTGGCTTCTTAAGCAGTCTTATGTAACTCAGGTTGGACACAGAATCCTTGTGTAGCCAAGGGTGAATTCGAATTCTGGATCCTCTTCCTTCTGTCCCATAGTAGTAAATTACAGTTAGGTAGTAACACACTTGGCACTTTTAAAGTCTTGTCATTCCTGAGAGTACCCAGTAGAACTTGGGAGGCAGAGACAGGCAGATTTCTGAGTTCGAGGCCAGCCTGGTCTACAGAGTGAGTTCCAGGACAGCCAGGGCTACAACAGAGAAACCCTGTCTCGAAAAACAAAAACAAACAAACAAACAAACAAAAAACAAGACAAAAGAAAGAAAGGAAGAAAAGAGGTGTCTTGCTCCAGACATCCAGGTGCAAAGTTATATTTTTATATCTGGCCCTAATATTTCTCCCTTTTTACTCAGAATCTGATCTTTATTTCACCTTAAAATATTAAGCTTGCACTATCTGCAATAAAATAAAGATGGAGGAAAAAAACTGAACAGAACATATTTCTCAGAAAAATGGGGACAAAAAAAAAAAAAAAAAAAAAAAAAAAAGGCCCTTCAAGAGTCAAGAGTTAGGTAAAAAGATCCCTGGAGGCAAATGTTCTCATTCACTTTACACAGTGCTCAGCAACCATAGGGAGACAGTGTGGTTCATGATCTCCCAGCTCCATCTGCTTAAGTACAAAGTAAGAAACTAGTCAAATTCCCAGGAGAGGCAAGAAGAGATTGGACTTTGCTATAATGGGGACAGTGATCCAATTGTATCTGAATTAGGTTTACATTCCTTCCTTTCCTTTCCTTTCCTTTCCTTTCCTTTCCTTTCCTTTCCTTTCCTTTCCTTTCCTTTCCTTTCCTTTCCTTTCCTTTCTTTTTTCTTTCCTTTCCTTTGTTCCTTCCTCCCATTCCCTTCTTCTTCCTTCCTTCCTTCTTTCTTTGTTTCTTTTCCCCACATTTTATTTTTCTTCCTGTAGTGTCTCAAGAAGGATATCATGAGGTAAGTAAACTTAATTAAAGGCTAAGGCGGCCATGTTAAATGGCAAATTCTTTCTTCATTTGTGCTCATCTACCTGTTAACTACTAAAATCCTTGGGTGGTTACCAGTTTTTCTGTTCATGAAAAATGTATGGTTAAAGATGATCTGGAGGGAGGGATTAGGTAGTGACAAAAATCTTAACAGATTCTCATTTTCTAAAATGCCTAAAACACTTCCTTACCAACTTTAAATATGGCCAAAGAGATGGCTCAATAGAAAAAGGTCTTGTCAGCGTGTGTATAGTGGAGGATTGCAAATTCGATCATCAATGGGAGGAGAGGACCTCAGCCCTGTGAAGGTTCTGTGCCCCAGTGTGGGGGAATGCCAGGGCCAATAAGCAGGAGAGGGTGGGTGGCAGGCATGGGGAGTGGGGAAGCAGCTGGGTTTTTTTTTTGTTGTTGTTGTTGTTTTTGTTTGTTTCTTTGTTTTTTAGAGGGGAAACTGGAAAGGGAGAAATTTACATGTAAATAAAGAAAATATCTAATAAAAAAAAGAAAAAAAAAAGAAAAAGGTCTTGTCACATGAGCATAGATTCCTGAGTTTAGATTCCCAGCATACTTGTAAAAGCCAGGAATGGTGACTTTAATCATGCACAGGAGGTGTATGTCTGTAATCCCAGGCAGGGAGGCAGAGGCAAGAAGACTGGGATTTCGCTGGCTAGCTAGACTAGTCAGGATAACATCTACTGCCTTAGGGAGAGTTTTTGTTTCAAACAAATAAGCAATTTAAAAGAAATGCAAACATATACCTTTAACCTGCACATTTACAAACACAGACAAGTATACTTTCCCATATTCATGTTTGTTTGTACATATCACACACACACACACCCACACACACACACAAACAGAGAGAGAGAGAGAGAGAGAGAGAGAGAGTAAATGAGATAATATACATTCTGTGCATATTATTACCTTTACATTCATTTAAAAATCGACTCCATTAACTTTTAATTGAATCCAATACTTTTACCATTTTGTATGACCTTAAAAGTCAGTGCACAGTAGAATAACATATGAATTTTGAAATTTAAAATAATAACAATATACTGAGTCTAGAAGTAAAGAGCTAATAAAGATGCTTGCAGAAAAGAAACTAATAATCAAATGATGAGGAGGATAGGGAAGACAGGGAGGAGAAAGTTAGTAAAAAAAAAAAAGAGTAACGGGAAAAAAAGCATAGATTCTAAATTTTATTAATGGAAGTCATTACATAGTATCAAAATCAAACACTGAAAAGTACTTTTTAGAAGGTTTCACATCTTTCATTTCAAAAGATAGCTAGAAGAAGAGGAGGAGGAGGAAAAGGAGGAGAAGGAGGAGGAGGAAGTGGAACAGGAGGAAGAGGAGAGAAAGAGAAGGAAGGAAGGAGAAGGAGAAGGAGAAGGAGAAGGAGAAGAAGAAGAAGAAGAAGAAGAAGAAGAAGAAGAAGAAGAAGAAGAAGAACAAGAAGAAGAAGAAGAAGAAGAAGAAGGAGAAGAAGAAGAAGAAGAAGAAGAAGAAGAAGAAGAAGAGGAAGAAGAAGAAGAAGACAAAGAAAAAGTAGTGGTAATATAATGAGGAGGAGGAGAAGAAGAAGCAACAGCAGCAAAAACTGTTGGTCGGTTATGTTTCCATCTCTCCCATGAGCATGTCACCTCTAAATTTTATTTCCATGCCCATCATTATTTTCCAAAAATTCAACCAAGAAACTGAAATTCCCTCTGTGTTTTATGAATGAAAAGGATCTGTGTTCGAGAGAGGTCACAATTTTTGATAGGCTCAAACAGTTACAACATGACCTTGCCTTCTGGGAGTAAGCAGGCCATCCTTCACTTGCGCACCGTTCTACCTATCGATATCCAAAAGCTGCACATCCAGCAAACCTTCTCCCAGCCTTCTTCTCTTCAAAGGGACTTCTCTTCCTTTATGATTTGTTCTTTCTATACCCTTCCCATTTATTCCTTCAGGTCACAGTTAGCTCATGCATCTCTTCGTGAAACATTCATTCTTCAATTATGACACAGACTTTGTCCACTTCAAATGATACACATCATGATGTGGTTTTCCACCTACGATGGTGGGCATCTTTCCATTCTTTTATTCACATCAATGTTTTTGGCAGCTGGCAGGAAGTTTTCTACATATTTCCTATTGTTTGATAATCTGCCCTCTAGTCTGTACAAATTTTACTTGTAAAGTAAAAGTGAGTTATCTATGCACTACCAATGCAGAATATATAGGCATATGAAAGTATCTTTATGTGCACCTCCATGTTCAATGAATGTGTATAATGAGAATAAAGAAACAAATATAAGAATAAATATGAGCTATGGATTGACATATACTTGAATTAATTATTTTTCTATGCAGTGATAAAATAATATGGCCCAAAATATCTTGTGGAAGAAAATGATTATTTTGGCTTCTGTCCCAGAGGAATATGTACCCATAATCATAGGATATACATGGTAGGAACTTATAAGCATTGCAGCAGGAACAGGAAGCTTCAAGAGCAAATACTTACCAAAGAGAGCAATTAGAAGTAGGGTGAGCCAATAAGCCCTCAAGATCTACTCCAATGATGTACTCCCTACAGGAATGCTGTGCCACCTCCCAAGCAGTGCCACCAACTGGCAAGCAAGTGTTTAAATACCTGAGCCCAAGGGGAACATTGGTCATTTAAACCATCTCAGTACGAAGAAGATATAAAGGAACTTTTTTTACTCAAACCATTAAATACATATTCATTGAAGTAATAATGGCTTTGAGGTGAACAAAGAACTGTAAAAGAATAACTATATGCTGTTATACATATTTTCAACCTTGAGAGTTGAAAAATAAGGTTTCTCCAGATATAATATTCTTTGGGCGTTAGGCTGCCTTGGAGAAGCATCATAACACAAGAGTAGAAGCAGAGAGACATACAAAACAACTTTTGGGGGTTTGAATTGTGAACGTAATTGTAATTTAACTCAAACCTGCAGACTTCATTAGACATTTATAGTGTACGGTATTGCTCATTGACTGTAAAGTAGCCTTTATATGTGCCACAAGTACATCCTGCTGTATGTCCAAAAGACTCAGCATCCTATTTACAGATGCTGTATGCTCATCTATGTTCATTACTGCTCTATTCATAATATCTAGGGAATGGAGACAACCTTAATATACACACTATGAAATAGTATTAGCAATAAAGGAAAATGATATCATGAAATGATCAGGCAAATGCATGGAGGGAGATAGATACAGGAGATATGATAAGGGAGATGAGAAAATTGGGAGGGGGCCTTAATTGGGAGGGAGGAAGAGTATAATACAGAAGAGAGGAATGAATAAGACTAAGGGTATTTGAAAATTCATGTAGTTCTATCACTTGGTGTGATTATTTAATTCCCAAGAGCCACAGACTAACTAAAATCCCCAGTTCCAGACTAGTGTTTGTGAAGCTCACAAAGATATCATGGAAGAGTCCAGAATGGCTCCCAATTCGGTGGTTTAATACTATCTATGTCATTAGTGCTATCCTTGGATTTCTCACCTCCAGAACCTTTTTCTAGGTATATGGAGCCAGTGAAGAGTGGGCAGAACTGGCATGGGGGAGAGCACAGAATGGAAGGGAGGGTTCAAAGATGAAGGACAGTTACATCTTCATAGAATGTTGTTAAACTCTATACAAACTTATAAAAGGGATAACTGCTGGTGAGTGATTGAAAAAGTGTCAGGCCACTGATCAGGGTGGGTTGGCTTTAGAGGTAAAAAAAAAAAAAAAGATCAGGTTGACAAACTCTTCAGAAAAACACATTCCAAACAAAGAGGCTAAACCCTCCAAAATCCAGGGCCAGACAACTGCCTTGTCTCTTTCAAGAACTTCAGGAAAGATGGGAGATGTAAACAGAGTATAGAAGAGGAAGACTAAACTACAACTTGATATCTGTAGACAAGGAAGTCCGGGGCCCAAGATTCAGAGGTTGAGTTTAATTAGAAACTTAAATTAGAAGACCCTGCAGCCTTAAGAATGGTCGTGGTCGGTTGCAGCATTTTTTCTGTCCGATCACATTTAGTCAGTGACAGGCCTGTGATTGGACAGGAATAGAGAGGCGGAGCTAGAAGTTTAGGAGTGAGACAGGTTGGAGGTGAGAGAGGGAAGCAAGAGAAATCAGCATGGAGGCAGAAGAACTGGAAGATGATCCAGACCCTGAGAACTTTTAAACAGCCACAAGTAGCTAAGGTTTTCACAAGGTTAGAATAATTGGGTTAAATCATTATCTTTATCATTTGGCTCTGAAATTATTGTATTGGGATCTTGTAAATTGTGACCTTATTGGTATATAAACCTGATTGGATAATTAAGCCTTAAGAGTCACGTTTCTATCTTCTACCGGGTAACTAGGCGCTAGATGACTGATTGTGGGGTGTGGGGAGGGGGGGCTTTACACGTAAGTGAGATGATCTTGCTAGCTGGGAGAGAATAGCAGGACCCCGCTGGGACATAGTGATGTGGTCAGCCAGTACTGGCACTAGAGCTATGTCCCAGCAGGGTGTTTTCTGTACTGTTTAGAAACAGTGGATTCCATGCGACCAGAATGGTCACAGTTCTTTGGGGAGGTATCACCTAGTGGAGTTGCTACAAAGATGGACATCAAAGCTACAATTTAATGATATTTTATAAAATAGAGTTGAATACTTAGTTTTTACTTACTAACTGAAAGATGTGTATGAGGACAAAGTATGAAATTTAATACAATTTAATAAATTTTATTTTATTTTTATTTTTTGTTTTTCGAGACAAGATTTCTCTATGTAGTCTTGACTGCTCTGGAATACCATATGCAGACCATGCTGGTCTCCAACCTCAGAGACCCACCTGCCTCTGCCTCCCATATGTTGTGGTTAAAGGAGTGTGCCACCAGGCTCGATAGACATACCTTTTAATCTTGCAAAGATAAATCACTAAAAATTCAAAAATCATTTTACATGGAAGTCACTATAATGTTCAAGAAGTATTTAACAAAAGAAAGGCTAGAGACAGTTTCAAATTGGCAGCAATGTGGTGTATTTAAATTTGCTTTTTTATCTTTCTGAATTCCGTAATTCCTCAACTGTGCATAAGTCCCATATCTCACCCATGGAGAAAGCTCTGTCATGGAAATTTGATTGCTGCAGCAAATTGTTTAAGTGAACTACAGAATGGACTTCTGCAGAGAAATTATGGGAGGATGGCAATTTCAACAGCACATCTCTTATTCACATTTGATTTGAGTGTGTACCTGTGTGTGAAAGAGAATTTAAGTGGCCATAATAACAGCTTCAAAGAAGGAGCAAGATTCTGTTTCTTAGATTTTATGTTTTGAATAGCATTATTGAATACTTTACATTGTGTTAAAAATGATAGCTATAAATCAGAGAAATACTCCATGCTTGGAATCTTATCTATATGTGGTTTAAAAGAGTGATTTCCATAGCGTTAGAGGAGGCTGGAGTTATCATGAACTTTGAATTTACAAGAACATGACCTTTTCCTTCCTTCTAAATCTCTTGGCTGCCTCTCTGGATTTAGTTAATGTTCTCACAGGGAGGTAATTGAACACTGAATGTTCTGTTAGGTGTGAAGTTCAATGGAGACAGATCTATAGGATCAATGACCGAGGACAACGGAAGAGTATCCTAGCTCTTTACAACACTGAAGAAACTGACAGAGTTTTCTTATTTCATTTAAAGTCTCCTAATTTTTGAAATCATCTGTAAATATGCCATAATTGGTAAGATCTTCAATGCCTGTGTGGTAAATTTGTACATAATTAATGTGTAGGTAATTTTAATTCTACTGATCATTCTTTTGGCAAAACGGTCAATGTCGAATAGGAAATATTAACAGTATAAACTAGGAACACTGATAAGCAAAACAGAATTAAAAGAAGAAACCTTTGGCAGAAACACCTGAGGTGCTTTGGTCGAAAACAAAATCAAAGGAAAATGCCGTCTTCAGTGAGCGAGCAAGCACAGTCAAACGGAAAGTGCAGTCTTGACTGACTGAGCGAGCAGAGCAGTGCATTTGATGACTCAATTTGTTCACTGGAATGAAAAGTAATGATAGAAATTTTATAATTTAAAAATAGCTCAGAAAGCACAGTCAACTGACACACCACCCAGAACATTTTCAGCAGCAACACATGTAATGAAGTAAATCGTTTTTAATAGAGAATGTCTTTATGGCCTGATTTATGTGTTGGAGCATGGAGAAAGAATTAAGCAGAATTCACAACCCAGAGTCACAGACTTTCAGCAAACCTCAAATGCTGTTTTGTATTGAAAATCATTTATATTTCTAGTCTTTCAAATAGAAATTTACCTCCGAACTATCATTTTATGTACTCCAAAATATTCCCCTTTTCTGTGTAAAACAATAAGAGATCATTTTAATTTACTCATTTTACACACAGTAATATTTAAGCATTTGCATTTTGCATGACTTTTTCAGTACTTAGGAAACCGTGATAAATTGATAAGTAAAATTTAAAGAAAAATTTCCTTTGAGGTTGTGTTAGTGGATCACATAGTAACAATCCCTTAGTTTACACACGAAAAGGAGCATATCCCATCACCCTGTCTTTTGCCTTCTTTGAACTCCCTTCCTTTCCTTTTGTCTCCTCCCCTCCTCATTTCCACTCCCTGCTTTTTCTTTCCTTTCCTCTCCTGTGAGACAAGGTAAAGAACTCCTAAGAGAATCATGTGTTGGGCAGAACAGGTACAATGGCACATTTTCATTTACTGGTGGTGAATCAATACATTTAGTCTTCTGGACCAACAATACATGAGGGTGTTGGACAGCAGTTACAGATACTGCAAAGGTAAAGAGAAGATTTAAGAAACTTATAGCCCACTGTGAAATGTGGTATGCACACAGCTCTGTGTGTGTCTAGAGGGGTGACATTCAGTTCAACAAGCATAGGAACCTTGGGAGGCCAGGAAGAAAGACTCGAGGTGAAATCCTAAGGAGAAGCAGTGGGGTTATGGTGAGAACAAGCAGTCACGAGGGGAAGATGTACTATGGGCTTCAGAAATGATGCAGACTGAGACTGTCTGAGACAGAAGATGCCCCCAAATATTAAACAAGGAAAATTTACAATTGTTATTTTATTCAACTGCCCCTTCATTTAAATTAATTTCTTCTTCTCAGCAGAATAACAGACCTTGCATTGTAGACACATCATGCTGAGCTTTTCCTGAACTTATTCTTACAGACAAATACAAAATTTCCAAGCTTTTCACAGTAGATTATCACATGTAGCACAGTATATCTTTTCCTTCTGAAACCCTACTATCATATCTTCATAGTTCACTCCAAGCATGCTTCTTCTGTATCCGATGAACCTGCAGTTTTGCTCAGTTTAATTCAGATACGATTCCTAGTAAGAACATTGTCTTGTATTCTTTGAATTCAAAATATAGGTGAACATAACACACAATAGAATTGTCTTAGAAAGAATTCATCAGGAAGAGCTCTTTAATAAAATGATTGAGGTGTAATAATGAAGATTGGCTTTCTAGAAAATGTAGGTCAATCTAATCATTCATTATGAATGATGTAACAAGTTTCTCATTATTTTAATCGATAATTTACAATACAGTACTAGATCAACTTCAAAGAAGAAAATAAAGATGAACTATAACTTTCACTATAGACAAGGGTGGACACTAAATGATAAGATTTATAGGATGATTTCTTAATGAATTTCAGCAAGCTCGGCATTGGCATAAATATCACATCTTCCCTTCTCACCGTCAGCTTATAAATTATTATTGAAACAACAGGAAAGGTTTGACTTTTTCTAAAACATAGACCCAGGAATTATCAACACATTTTTGAGAGAAATGATACATTTTTCACTGTCACAGTAGCTGACACCGAGGGCAAGCTGGAGGGAAGGATAAGACATGGAAAGTCAAGGTAGAGGAGTGAAAACCTCTTTCATGCTGACTGTATTTTGCTTTTATAACATTAAACACTTCAGACGCTTTTTAGAAACTGATTTTCTAATTGTTTCTCTGTGTGTGAGTGTGTGTGTTTGGTGGGTGTGGCTTACACACATGCAATTGCCTGTGTCTCTGTGTGTTCTAAAGTCAACAGAGGTCAGTGTCAGTGGTCAGTGTCCCCCTTGTTCCCTCTCCACTGACTACTTGGAGGCAAAGCCTCTCCCTGAACCTAAACAGAGTGACTGTTTATCAACAGTCTGGCTGCCAGGAAACCCCAGGGATTCTCCTTTCTCCACAAGTGCTGGGCTTTCTGTGGCTACCACAATGGCTTGGTGGTAGGGTGCTGGGATCTGAATTCAATTTGTAAGTTATGTTAGTTTGGTTAACATATAAGGTGCCTCCTGAGTTTGTTGTAAAAAAAAAATTCTGAGATATAAAACAAAACACTAAAATTATGCCTGTCACATACAACTTACAGAAAAGATAATAAAAATACAGAATGTTGAACTCTGCAGAATGGTGAAAATAAAGAAAGTTCACGTTTTTGGTTTAGTGAATTTTTAACGTTTATTTATTTTTTTTAAATTCAGCTAACCTACTATTCATATGAATGCTGGAGGAGAAGGGACATTCTTGTTTCCACATCATCGATAAATATCAGGAATACTATGCATATTATCTATAGGTTAAAAATTCCAAAATAAAAAGACAGGCAAAAGATTTTGTTTCTTTGTGTTTTAACTAACAGCCACATGAATAGGAGACTGTCCATTTTACTGATGAAAATTTATTTATGCGGAAAAGCTTTTCTCCTACTTTCATTATGTGCTTTGGGGAAGTGAAAATGTCTAATTACAATACACTGAGCTACACTTTTCCAATAACATATTGTTATTTTCATTTATTTTTCTACAAAAACAATATTGAAAGAAAAACCACAATGTGATCTTATGGATTTGTTCATTGTCTGGAAATTTAGAAGAATGCAAATAGTATTTTCGCAGGACCTAAGCTAACTGCTGCATTGAAAAGATGTATACATGTCTATCCAAGAAATGTGGCTTCCCTTCAAATTGAGAAGGCAGGACTCAGGATAAGAAGGCACAAATATTTTGTTCTTCTGGGATAGCATACTTTAAATTCTGTGTTACTAATTTATAAGTGAATTCTTTTTTAGAAGATTACAACATGCACTAATAAAAAATTCAGAGAAAAATGCAAGCTTTGCCCACATTTTCAATCTCATTATATTATCTCTGATCTTGGTTTTCAGAGTGAACAGAAAGAATAATATCATTCATTGTAAGTCCAGGGATCTTAGCTGACTTCAGAATTCACAAAATCCCTGCTGTGAGCGTGAACCACTGTGGAAATGGTGATTCCTGTCCTTTTATAAAGGTTCCTCTTGCAAACTTTAAGGAAGAGGGGGGAAAAAAATCAGATATGGGGTGGGGGAGGGGAAGTAGGTGATGGTAGGTCTCTCTGTGAGTGGAAATAGAATTTTCCACAATCTATACACTCTGTGGGAGGCCATTCTTCTCTCAGCTGGTGGCTGTTCTCCTGGGCTGGAAGGCAAAGGCTCGGAGATCCCAATAACTCTAATTGCTTCAAAGTCCCTGTCTAGAAAGCAGCAGCTTCACTGCAGTAGACAAGCTAGCTGTTAAGTTCTAGAAAAATAAATATGATCACATGGACAAGGCCCACGACTTGTAGTAAGAAGTCTCAGTGTTGCTGCTTAGAAACATCTATGTTTGGAATAGATGCAATGAATTGTTTTGTTCTGCATGAAGTGTATGGTTTTGATACTTTTATGAGACAGTCAGGGTAGTCTGCCTGAAGATCGAAATTTATATTCTTCTGAAAAGGGCCATTCATTTCTAAAATGAAATTAAGATTCTCAAAATATATACCGAAGTGCCTTAATATCAGACTTGAAATGTTGCTTTGTCTTATTTTGTTGCAGGGAGCAAGAAACAGATTTCTGTGAAGGAACTTGCTCATCTGCTTCTCTGTTATTATTTCACTACGCAAAAGGAAATATCCTGAGACTCTGACTCAGGTGGTTAGATGTTTCCCGGTGTATCACTTCTGCGTTTAATGTATCTGAAGAGCCAGCTCGAATCCATATACACTGCGCTTGCACGAACCTCTACAATCTCACAGGCTGTTAATACACAGGACGGCAAGCTCCTTAGCCAGACCAAGGAATTTGAACAGTTCAGCAGCAGTGACTGAGGAAGTTGGATATGCCTCCAAACTTTGCTCTAATTTAAATTGAAATACTTCAGCTGTTGTTATCTTTGCTTCTTCCAGTCATACTAATTTTTAACTTCTTTTACTATTAGCTATACTATTTCAGCTTCATCAGTGTTACACTAGATACAGGGAACAAAAATAATTAATTATATCTGGATTGTCATACGGGTGATAGATAATATAACCCAGAAAAATTCCTTAGCGTCTTTGGCAATCATTTCTCTCTCCCGAGGAGCTGCCTTCCTGAAATCTCAGCTTCCACAGACTCTAGGGTAAACTCTTACCTGTGCTTGAACATGAGCTACATGCACTATAAACTGAGGCTCCAAAAAGAAGCAACAACGTACGGCCCTGAACACCAACTGGTTGTACTTACATTTTTACAGATTTGATGATGGGCATGTTCAAGCGTGGAATGCTAAAATGTTACAGGTCCAAGGTGAGTTTCATGATGGGTTAATCTATTACTTTCTAGTCTCAAAAATTACTTAATGGGATTAATTTTGAGTTGGTATAGAGCAAACGGATTAGGACCTACCTTTATCCGTTGCCTTCTCCACAACCTTCTTGGAAGTAAAAAATAAAATAACAACAGCAAACCCAAACAACAACAACAACAACAACAACAAAACCCTTATGTGCATTCTCTCTTCTGCCAGTGTAATCCTTAATTCTTCTATTTGCTTTCCACGTATCTCAAATTCAAAAGAATTGTGAAACTCTCCATACACTTCCCGCCTTATTCCTGTGATTATGTTTTTATTAACCGGTTTGCCTCTTGATACATAGGTAGCTCTCTCTTTAATTTACATGGTAATGCTGGCTCTCCAGAACATCACCAAACATGCTATTTGGACTCAATAACCTCTCCCATGCTTGAAGGCTGCCTCAGCCCCAAAGCCCAGCAGCTGGTATTTGCTCTGGGCAAGGAAGCCCCTCCCTAATCCTATGATGTCAAATTTCAGCTCAGACGATGCCAGCTGAGTTGGTGTCCATTATCTCTTAAGTCTGCTTACTTCCCTTCCCTGTAAAATTACTTTTCTCCCTCTGACCATATGAAAACAAAAAGCTGAAATACAAAAAATGTAATGTTAGAATCCACTAGTTGCTCACTATCAGCCATACTTGATGAGAGAGGTTTGAGTCCCTTGCTAACAGACTTCTGGGTGCCAGGATCTCCCACCTGGACCTATGAGTTCAAAGGAGGTATTTATGACCTCACATCTTCCCCATCCTCCCTTCTCTTTTCCTAGGGAACCAGAGCCTGCTCCAGGCTTATTCTGTGAAGCAACCCCCATCCGCACAAAGGCATTAAAAAGACACTCTCCCCTTCTGCCACTGAGGTCTGATTCCTCTCTTCAGAGATAACTGCCATCCTGGTTTCTCTGAGGGTTGGGTTTGGACTCTCTTGAGAGATTCTCCATCATGCTACTGTCCCTTTGCCTGTCCATGGAGTTAATAGCTGTTTTAATAGACTCTATACACCTAACAATCTACCTCAGCATTCCTCTTGGACCTTCATGTGAGACCCTTCAGAAACACATTACTGCAGTTGACTTACAGTCTTCCGTAAGATACAAGTAGAACACTCTTTTAGGTGTGTTTAGTTATTGGTTTATCTGAACTTAATGAGAGACCAGTAGACCTGGCAAGGGTTGGCGAATCTAGGCATTGTTTTGAAGTCAAGAAGACCCAGTAAATATCCTGTCTCCAGAATTTGCATTTTAATTGCTAATTCAAGCAGTCCAGAACACTGGTAAACATGCTAATTGGACTCAGTCACATCTCCCCAATGCTTGAATGCTGCCTCAACCCCAAACCCCAATATCTGGTATTTGCTCCAGGTTTTCAAATGTATCTAGTTAGAAAACCTAGAAATTCTTATTTTTATATTGTACTATGTGTAGCACAAAATGAGGAAAGGAAAAATTAGATCCAGTAGGGCATATTCATTTCAAGCTTTTTAGTTACCGATGACACCGTCTGATAAGATTTCAGACCTTTTTCTTTTCCTTTTTTTAAAAAAGCTATTGCCAGTTACTGCATATTTTATAGGGTAGTGTCTCTACTTGAATGATGGTGAGCTACCTGATATAAGCTGTTTCACCTCAGACATGATTAAATTATATTTCTTCCTGTCTGAACAAAGATTATATTGAAAATACAAGAAGGATTTGGCACTAGGGAAATACATGTTAGTATTTGACAAGTGAGAAACAGTGCAGGAAAATATCAATATGAGATGAGGCCATGATAGGAATCTAAGAAAAATAACAGAGAGTTATCAGAATGTTAAGTGGACAGGAGCCTAGCTATTCTTTTAAGCTGTCATTCATATGACTCTATACAGTTTTCAATCTTGATACTCATTTGGCCAAAGCAAGCTGGTATTCAAGGATTTTGGAACGCCCAGTTCCTTGTAGTTTCCTGAAACCAAAGACCTAATGTACAATGATAACTGGATTTTAGAATGTAAATTTATTCAAATTTACACTTTCTGGTTTAGGATAGTTTAGAAATTAATGTCTTAGTTTTAAATGTGTAGAGTTACAGAAACTGTGAGGTGAAGAGATGCTCAGTGGTTAAGACTGGGTACTGCTCTTGCAAAGGACCTTCCTTGGGTTCCAGTCTCCATATCCAGTGCTTTACAACTACCTACATCTCCAGTGCCTGGGAATCTGAGATCAACCTCTGACCTCTGTAGGTACCACTTGCATATGGACAAACCCACACAGAGATGTTCATACCTACACTGACTTAAAAATAATAAAAATGAGCTTAAAATAATCATATCAACAAGATGCATTTCTAAATGCCAGCTAGTCAATATTAATATAAAAACTATTGAAAATGCATGAAGAACAATAATACTATGGACTTTTGAGCACAGAAAGAACAGCTCTACTTTGGTGTAGAAAACATAAAAAACATGAATATTAATGTTGGAAGCAGGATGAAAACTCTGCCACACCTTCTAGTAGAGCTCATGCCTTTTAGACTTCACAGTAGTTATATAAGCTAGACAGTAGAAACATATAGAAATTTTCAAGTAATTTAATCTAGTTCCCTTCCTTCAGGCTCATGAATTCCCAAGGTGATAGAAAGAACTATATATTTTCTGAATCTATTTTAAGCACACTAGAGGGGAGGAATATTGGTACAGTGTTCCATGAACCTTCAAGCTTTCTAAGCCTTATAGGTTCTTACATATAAAAATATATATAATTTCAGACACTATTGATCAAAATTCAAAATGATTCTGTCACATCTACAAATAGCATCCTGTCCAGAATACTAGTGGTGGAAGATACTTCTGCACTTTACCATGTATCTACCAGTAAACATCATCAATATTTATCTATTCTTATATATGTTGATGACATATGTTGACATCTTGTTTTTTTTTCAAATTTAAAAGATTCTCATTTACACAACTGGTGTGTCATGTTTTCTTGAAACCCACATTATATTCCTTATGTTGTAAAGTTGAAGTATTTTTCTAAAACTCTAATTTCTTGAAAGCACAGAACTCTCAGACTATTGCTATCTCAGGAATAATTGAAGTGACTGACTCCAGATGCTTACAGAAGTTCTGTTAGGGATACCTCAGTTATATCACTTTCCATTTGTACAGTGGGGATACACAGCTATCCCTGTACAATGCTCAAGACCACACAATTCTGAGAGTATTTCATCAGTTTCCTTGAAAGCAACTGGAACAGGTTTTACATTGCTAGATCTTGTGGATTAAGTCTAATCCACAAAATATATATATATATCCAATAAGACTACTTGAAGCCAAAATTTTCACCTACTAAATGTACTTTCACTGTCAGCCTTGTATCTTTCACATAAGAACAATATACTGAAATTTTGTTTTATTTTTTCTGTGGAGGCCAGGTTATTTCCTACAGTGTAACCATCTGGGCCTGGGCTTTTTTTTTTTTTTTCCTTTCTTTTTCTTATTTTTTTTTAAGCTTGGAGAGTTTTGTTACTCCCTTTTCATTAGTTTTTCTTTTATAGGACTATTTAAGTTATTTACTTCATTTTGATTTAATTTGGTAGGACATATATATCTGGAAATTCATCTATTTCTTTTAGATATTTTAGTATAGCTTTTAAAAAATATGTTCCCGTGCTTCCCTGAATTTCCTCAGTATCTGTTGTAATGTTTCCCTTTTCATGTCTAATATTATTAATTTGGGTACTGTTTTCCTTTTGACTAATTTGGCTAAATATTTGTCAATCTTGTTCATCTTTTCAAAGAACCAACTTTTCATTTTATTCATTTTCTTGTGAATTTGCTGTGTATTTCATCTTGTTTCCAACATGAAGATTCATGGTCTTTGTGTTTTCTACACCAGAGCATTGGCTTCAGCCCTAACTTTTATTGTCTATTTTAATTACTTATTGTATTTTTTACTACTTTTAGAGATTATATTACAATTATATTATAGTTACATTATTTATCACTTCCCTGTCCTGCTCTCAAGCCCTCTTATATACTCCCTCATTTGCCCTCTTTCAAATGTGTGGTCCCGTATGTTTACTAATCATTGTTACATGCATATATGCATATATTCTTAGCCATAACCTGCTCTGTCTATGTGATGCAGTTTATATGTATGTTTTTAGGGCAGAGCACTTGGTATGGAAAGCCATAGATATGCTCTTCTCTGAGGAAGACAGTTTTCCCTACTCTCACCATTCCTTAACTGCCACAATCAAAATGCAGAGTTGTGGAGCTCAGTCTCAATGAATGCATCTAGAAAACAACTGAGGTATCTAAAGCTCAGGGAACGTTAGCGAAGAAGGTGCTGAAAGACTGTTAAAGCCGGAGGAATAAGGAGGTTGCTGAGATAGTCTGTAATGTATCTCAGTAGGTAATGAGATACCTAGTAATGTCAAAAGTTATATTCGTAGTCCTACCAATATGAATGTATGAACATGAGCTGAACAAAGACAATAATAACAGATTTGCTAAAGTGATTGGGTATGGGAGAGGTGGACGACAAGCTTCAACTCTATACAAAGAATTTCAGCCCTAATTTTTATCGCTACCTGTGTATTCACTTGTTGTTTATTTTACTGTTTTTCGAGGACTTTCGGTGCAAAATTAAGTTATTAATATGAGCCCTCTCCAGTTTTTAAACAGAGGGTTGTAAACCTGAAGAGACAAAATGTCATAGGTTTTAGTACGCTGCACTTTTATTTTTAAATTCAACGGTGTGTTGTTTTGGTTTCCATGAGTTTGTGTACTTTTGTCATTTCTAATTTTTTTGATATGCAGCTTTATTCCTTTGTGGTTAGATATTATGCAGGATGTTATTTCAATATTCATATATTTGTTTAGGCTTGCTTTGTACCTATATGTTTGGCCTATTTTGGAGAAAGTTTTATAAAGCTATAGAGAAGAAAGTTCATTTGTTATAGTTTGGATGAAATGGTCTATAGCTGACTGTTAGATCTGTTTGATTTATGATGTCATTTAGCTTCAGAGCTTCTCTATTTAGTTTTTCCTGGGTGACCTCTGTGTGGGTCAGAGTGAAGTATTGAAGTCACCCACTATTGCTGTGTTGGGTCATGATGTCTGTAACATGTTTCTCTACCAAACTGAATGGTATCAACTTCGATTGCTTCTGTTCACTGTGCTCATTTTGAGCAACAGTATACTTTAATACATCCCTGTGGATCATTTGGCCAACCCAGACCTCACAGTACCATAATAGCATATGCTGTTCTATCTGCACTACCCACTTCTCCTTTTGCTTTCTGTGTGCTGATCTATCTCCTTTATCCAAATAGTCTATTTTGAGTTCTCCACCAATTTCAATGGTAAAAACAAGTGCAGTTTGCCAATAGATACAAGGATATTTCTGAAACTCCCCCTCTCCTTTTCTGCTTGAAATCAAATCCCATTTGTATGTCATGATGAGCCTTTACAGTGAGGTTTACAGTGCTAAAGATAGTTTTCTTGGTTCAATGCTACTATCATCAATAGAATTTGAAACTCAATACTATCTTCTGTTTTAAAAGAACTCATTTACATCACAGAATGATGCTTTATGAATTTTATTAGAGTCAATATTGAAAGCTAGATGTAGAAACCTAGTAATTAGGCATTCAAGCAATAAAGTCTAGAAGTAGTCAAACTTGGGCAGGATATATAGAAAAGAGAACATGCAGTGTGCTGAAGATGACTGAATTCCTCATAAGGGGGTTAGAGCAGCTATGGGTTAAGAGTGGAACCAGAGAATGAAAATGAACACAAAGGGACCAGGATATCTACTGAGAGTACATTCTCAATGAGGACTATGGAAGGGACAGGGCATCTACTGAGACTACATTCTCAATGAGGACTGAAGAAAGGCAAGAGTTTCCATGTTAATTTTCACTGACATTCACATGTAACCTCAATTTTTGATAATTTTTTTATAATTCTGTGGTAATTAAAAAAATCAAGTTTCTTGCTAAACTTACATAGCTTTCATTATTTTCATTTTCTCATATTCATTATGTGTCCAAAATACAAATCCAACAGTCTTCTCTGCTTTGATATATTCAAATATTCACTTTGATGGGAAGAGAGCTAATATCCAGATAACTCATTTCTATTCCAATTTAATTCACTATTCTTATTTAATTTACAAGTTATTTTATGATTTTGCAAACAACACAGGTTTGTTTACATTCGATTTCCTTATGACTTTAAAATATTTTATATAAATTACCCAGCAAAAAGCCATTTCAATCATAGCCAGTGTTCCTTTCTAGTTTTATTTAGAGCATGCACCTCTTGCAATGTGCATGAAAATTTCTTACATTAAGCAAGGTGGTTATAGCATAAATCCCATTATCTCCTATGTTCCATGTGCAATGAGATATAAATGAGGACATGCTTCTCTGATACCTCAGGAATGAAATCATTATGGGAGAAAGTCAGAGAGCTGAAATAATCCAGATCTTTCATGGTCATATAGTCCCATACTGCTGTATTTCTCCACATATATTTATTATACATTTTCATAGCTAAAAGGATACAATTTAAAGAAATGGACCAAATTTTATATTAGGCTTAAATAAAGTTAATAAAGAATTAAGTCTTAGGTTACCTGACTGTAATATAATAACCCATCATTACACATTTTAAATCCAGCTTTCCACATATGGATACTTTTAGAGATACTTCTAAGTGTGTCTACTGATATATTAACCTATAATGTATTTATTAACCTGAAACACTATTTGACGTAAGCATGTCCTGCTGATTAAATTAAAAATGTTAAATTTGAGCTATAGAACTATTTATTAACGTGTATATTTACCACAATTAAAGAATGTGAAAAATGTTGAGAGTCTAATTGACAATTATTATATTGTAAATACATTACATATATCCACACATGCTTAATAAAGTTGTGTCTTCTTGGCAAGCATCATAAGTAATCGTAGTGCTTTGGGGATGAAGTCTACTGTCTCTCTAGTACACCTCAAATTTACCGACTACTCTTGAGAGGCATTGTAAAAATAATCCTGAAAGGAAAGTTGATAATGTTGAATGTTAACATGAAGGTAAAAAGAAGTTCTCAAATAAACTTTGAGACTTCATACCTCAAAGACTTAGGAAAGAAGACAGCATAAGCTCAAAGTCAGCATAAAGAAGGAAAAAATAAGAACTACAGCAGAAATAAAATAGAGATGATAAAAGAAACAGAAATCTATAGTCAATCAACTACCTTACAGTTGGGATTTAAAAAAAATTATAAAGTTAACAGAGAAGAAAGATGTAAGTTTTAGATGATGAAATCAGAGATGAAAGAAGAAACAATATATATATATATATATATATATATATATATATATATATACATACAAAATTGCTACTACAAAATACAAAGGATTTTGAGGTTACCATAGGTATCATGTATCAATAAATCAAAGTACAAGGTAGAATTTTATGGAAATATAGGTCTAACAAGAGTCACAAAGAAGCAAGAAGTATCACCCATCCCCCTTCTGCATATTAGCAACTTGTCACTCCTGATGCATGTTTCTGTATGTTAATGACTTGTTGGGTAGCTATTAAGGTACTAGAATTGATAGATGTGTACAGGGTCCTTTTGCAATAAAACTGGTTATGACTTGATCCAAGTGTTTAACCATACATCACTGTGATAGAATGTGGGCTTTTTCAAAGGTTGAAGATACAAGTTTTAGCCACAGTGTAACAGTTTCCTTTAAGAAGAAAAAAAAGTAAACCTGGCAGCTATAGAATACACTATGTGCATTTATAATAGCTATTTTATATATTGTAGTGTTCAACATTTTTAAATTAAATGTTTTACATTCACAAGTAAAAAAAAAAGAGTCAAAAAGAGTAAGTCTGAACAAATCAATAAAGAGGAAAATTAAGCTAGTATTTAGAAGTCTGTTGACAGGGGCTAGAGAGATGCTCAGTGTTTAAGATTACTGGTTGCTCTTTTGGAGGACCTAGGTCCAGGTTCCAGCACCACAAGGTGAATTGTCGCCATCTGCAACTCCAGTTCTTGGGAATTCAGTTCCCTCGTCTGATCTCCAGGTTCATCATGGATGCCCTTGGTGCACATACAGAGTTCCAGGAATGTCACTCATACACAAATAATAAATAAATAGTGGAAACCTAGCCAACTACTCAGTGTTATTGAAGTCATGGATGCTGGAGGAGAACCTTCAACCTCTACTTTATTAAACCCAGTACAATGATAACATCATTTTTTCTTATTTCCACATATAAATATAGTTTTTTTTTCAACAGACAGAGATGACCACAGAAACCATGACCAAAATATTGAATTGGGTCCAAGTCCAAAAGAAGCATCAACAAATACTCCAGCACCTAATGCTCAGGTAACATTTCTGGAAAAGGGCCAGAACGCCCTTAAGAGCCAGATGGTCAACGAGTTTGCTGTGAGAAGGATCTCCTAGGAATTTCAGAAGTTATCGGCCAAACAAGAGCTGAACAAGGTTGATAATAATAAATACACCAAAATGGATGAGGAAGGCCTAAGAGGCTTCAGCTCTGCCCAAAGAACTACAGGCAACTGAGGGATGCTGAGATTGGCAGAAACAGTCTTCCTCAGGTGGGAAAACACCTTCTGTTTATTCAATACTGTCAATTCAATTCAAATTGTCAGCTCTGAAAATGTCCATACCTATAGCATTATATAGACTGGGCTGGTTATACTTAAAAATACAGTTGTATACATACATGCATACAATGAAAGTTAATGAAAAAAGAGGCCATGAATTTGAAAGAGAGCAATAAGAGAATATGGAGGATATGGGGAAAAGGAAGAAAAGAGGGAAATGATGTAATTATATTATAACCTCAAAAAAAGTCTCTACAAAGGAATTCAGGATTTCCTGATTTCACAGAAGACCAAACAAATATTTTGGGTTAATATTACTTTTTTCTCAAAATTTGTCCAAAAATTTGATGAAGAAGTAGACTTTCAAACACCTGTTATGAAACTAACATTACTCCAATAGTCAACACAAAGAACAACACAACAAAAGCAAAGGAAATATTTGTTAATGTCCTTTATAAACATGGGTATAAAACCCCTGAGGGTTGGGAGATATGAGAGACACTAGCCAAACAACCTCAATGATATATTAAAATAATTATTCACCATGCTCATTTGGGATTTATTCCAAGGATGAAAGAATAGTGCAGAATATGAAAATCATGTAATGTTATCTATTTATTATGTTAAGAAATGAATGAAGGATTAAAAAAAATCTAATCATCTAATTGTATACAAAAAAGCATTTAAAAAGCTACCATCTTTTCCTGATAAAGATTCACAAATTAAGGATACAAGAAAATTTGGACAACACAATAAAAGTAATATATATTACTTATATATGTTATATTTTATATGTCATATATATGTATATAAAATACAGATTATGTACATATATATATTCCTCAACCAACATTATATTCTTTAGTAAAAACTTTCCAAGAAATCAAACTGTATCAAAGAAAGGATTTGAAATGTAGATTTTAATTCAGTGTCAGTAAAATATTTTGCTCATAAAGAATATAGTCATGAACTGGGTGTGGCAGTATATATTACTTAGCTCTCTAGAGGCAGAGGCAGGGAAATCTCTGGGAGTTCAAGCCAAGCTTAAGTAATCTAGCTAGGATACCTAGTGAGAGCCTGCTTGGAAAAAAAAAATCTTCATGATTTACAATTTAAAAATACAACATATTTGACAACATTGACACTGTTGTAAAAGGTATGAGTGGGACACGTACTGGATTTAGAAGGATTGTGAGGAAAAGTTCACCTCCTTTGATACTTTTATCCAATTCTTGAGGTCCTCCTGGATATTCCTTGTAGAAAATAGTATGTGTGAACAGCCCACAAGTCTGTCGAGGGAGGACCTGAAGGCAAAGAGGCAAACACAGCACACTGGTAAGACGTAACTAGGAACTGTTACCACTCTCGTAAGTTTACAATAAAGAAAGACTTCCTGATGCTTTACTGCAATCAAGAGTTGATGTTGGTTTAACTTTATACATGCCAGTGGAGTAACTGAATCCAAAAAAAAAATACAATTTGTAGTTTAGAATAGGCACCCAGTTTACTTATTTCTATAAATCGGAACTACTGCCTGATAGTTGTCCTAGGGTCCGTTTCATTCACACAGCTCCCAAAGTTACACTTCTCGTCTCATTAAGCTTCTCCTCTCCTTGCTTTTGATACTTGGGCTTGTCCGATATGCTGGTTGGTTCTGGGATTCAAAATAAACTATCCTCATCATCTCTCCCTTGTTTTGTCTGTATCCCACCCAGACTTTAAATTCATCTCAGTAGTAGCCAAACCATGTAATGACACTTTCTGGGATATTCTTGTTTAATTCTTCCATAAATCTGGATGTTCAATAGACAAAACAAATCAGCAAATTGGCTCTAAAAATCTTATTTTGAATAATAAACTATTTACAGTCTATGAGGTAATATACTCGGTTATCCAAGAAAATCATGATGGCGTTTATCCTTCAGTTAATTTTCATAACTAAATTCAAGGTAAATAAAAGTATGTAGCCTTGGCTAAAAGGAACATTTCCTTTCATAATATGTTGGGTGATTACAGAAAGAAAGAAAATCTCAGTACTTCCTCTGTTTTTAAATATAAGCCAATAATTCTTTTTAGTCATTCTGATTTCTTAGATATCAATTGTACTGTTGCTGTTATTAGTGATTTCCAGTAACAACCTATGTTTTTTGGTCCATTGCTGGTACATTTTAATAATGATATAATTAAAGCCCTATGACAAAATTACTGTATGCCAAGTTCAGGTATTTTTACATTCCTGTCTTTTCTTTTTAGAGAGAGATTAGATACAGAAATAGACAGATTGATGGATAAATAGTTCTAGTAGCAATGTGAGTAATGGACAAGGTTAGTGTAAATATTGAACAGAAAGAAGATAGTTTGAAACTCTTGTTGTCAACGTTAAATCTTGACAACTAATGCTAGAAACATGTTCGAAGACCCCTGGAATGGGGGTAAGAACTTTATCACTGTCTATTTTAGAACCAAGGAAATGGTGCCACTTTTTTTTTTTTCAATGAATGATGCTAAATTCCCAGCTAAAATTCATATGGATTTACTCTCATTTCTCATAATGGATATACTGTTCTTAAATTGGATTTGTAATTTTTTAGCTAATACATTTGGAAAGGAATTATATGCTGCCTTTCCTTGAAATATGCAAGAAAGAAAGAATGAAAATAAACAATGTCCTATGACACTCTGAATGCCGGAAAGTCACAAAACACTAGCCAGATGGACTTAGCTTTCAGATGTCCTTGTTTCCTTTTATCTGTTGGCAGGACACTGGTTGAAGAGTAGTTTCTTGATCCATGGGGCAACATCCTACTTTTAGCTCTTTGTAAAGCCGCTCAAACAGTAGTACTGAGCAATTCCTTAGGAGAAGCCTAGGAGCCCTAGACTAAACTGAAATGGTCAGTGGATAATCTATTCAAAACTCATCCCCACTATTTTCAGATTGTTATACATTCACTAAAATTATTCTACATCCTAGGAAGCAAGCCTGTAGTCAAACAGTAAGGCATTGTATGAACAGTCATTTTCATGGTATGGTGGAAACTTCTAATGTCATGGAAAAGAAGTTCTGTGTTGCATCTTTAGACAAACCGTTTATCCCTTCATCTACACACAGGTGTCAAGGGTCTTCAGACAGCAGTATGAGCTCACCATGATGCTATTGTGAATGAAGCCCTTCCTGTACCGTGCAGGTTTCAGATGTGGGTACTCTTCTGTGCTGGTGACCTGAATACCCCAGACTTTCTTCCAAGCTGCATACAGCTGAATATGGACTGGGTAGACCCCTGAGTGATGTGGGGCCACTGCATAGCCCAGGTTGATTGGAATTCCGTGTTCCTAAAAGAAGTCAGAAGAACACCATTATGATGTGGAACCAATCGAGTTAATAAAAAAAAATCTTTATATTTTCCTGGCATAATATATTAAGATCCTTATTAAGTAGAGGGAAATATAAAAGTTTGAAGATGGAGCTCTTAATCTTTCTTCAGTTCATCAGCTTCATAGAAATCTGATGCTACACTATAATGAATGTAGTAAACACTTTGAGTTTTTTTGTGTACGTAAAATTAAGTGTGACCTTTGCGCACATTAAGTTTGAGAAGATGGTAGTGTTGTGAGTGACTCTCATCTGAGCCAAGCAGGCACCGTCTTAGGACATTCAGATATCATCTTTGCAAAAGATGACCCCAGTTGGGCTTACTAATGATTTTTTTTTTATTTTAGATATTTTCTTTATTTACATGCAAATTTCTCCTTTCCCAGTTTCCCCTCCAAAAAACAAAAAAAACAAACAAAACAAACCCCTGTTGCCTCCCCCCTCCCCATGCCTGCCACCCCGCCCTCTCCCACTTTCTGGCCCTGGCATTCCCCTACACTGGGGCACAGAACCTTCACAAGGCCGAGGTCCTCTCCTCCTATTGATGATCGATTTTGCAATCCTCTACCATACACATGCTGCTTGAACAATCAGACCCCTCTATGTGCAGTCCTTGGTTGGTGGTTGAGACCCTGGGAGCTCCGAGGGTACTAGTAAGTTCATGTTGTTGTTCATCCTAAGGGGCTACAAACCCCTAAGCTCCATTGGTCTTTTCTCTAATTCCTTCACTGGGGACCCTGCACTCAGTTCGATGGATGGCTGTGAGCCTCTACATCTGTGTCAGTCAGATACTGCTAATGATTTACATCCCTGAATCCAAGCTTGAAAACGGGTAGGGAATTCTCTCTTAACTCTCCAGTTTCTCCCTGTCCCCTGTTGTATGCAACTTAGCCTTAATTGCACATGACCTCCTCTGGAAGGGTTTGGGTGTACATAGGCCAGGGAAGACTGGAGTATCATCTATGAGCTGTGTGGTTATGGGAGAATTTTACCCCTGCTGGTAAGGCTTTTCACATGTAATTGGCTAGGGAAGGAATGCTCGCATTCCTGTGTTAGGAAGCCCAATATAAACCCACTGGCTCCTCATAGTGAACTTTGGAAGAATGATGGCATTGCTTGTCTTTGGGACCTCAGGAGAAAGGGTGGACAATATTTATTTCTCACCTGGGAGGAGATTTAGCTACAGTGTATCCCTTTACCAGGCACATGAATGAAAAAATGCAAGAGGAAGTTGGAAGAACACAGTGTGCGTGTGTGTGTGTGTGTGTGTATGTGTGTGTGTGTTTGTGTGTGTGTATATGTGCATATGTGTGTGTTTGTGTGTGTGTATATGTGCATATGTGTGTGTGTGTGTTTGTGTGTGTGTATATGTGCATATGTGTGTATGTGTGTGTGTTTATGCATGTGCATGCATGGGCTGTGGTATTGTAGCAAACCAGGAATGTAAATATGATTCATAAGGCAATGGGAGCTTTTCTGTTTGTTTGTTTGGATGCGATAGCACTTGAATCTCCTGAGTTTGGTGGGCTAATGTGTTTGTTATTCCCCTCAAGAAGGAATTAGTGGAATGCCAAGATCAAAGTCATATATTAAGGAGTTATTTCTGTGGTAAAAATTAGATGAAAATTGGTAACAAAACAAGACTGCACATGGTCAGTTCAAAGCGTAGGGCATTAATGAATACAGTGAGTGAGAAAGTGTTAAAGTCCAAGAGACTTTTGTGTGCGGAGGATAATGGGAAAGTAAAAATTAGATCTCACCCTTTGCCATAAACTTTAGAAACTTAATTTACAAGGCATACAATTTACTGTGAGGTACTTTAATATACAGTCAACTCTAAATGACTACAGGTAAACATTTAAAACAGGAATGTGAAAATATTTCAGTCATTGATGTTATATTTCTAGGTTTCTAAAATAGATATGCAGTTTTTAAATTTCTATGTCTTTTTATAACTTTCCCTTTAAATGCTTATGTGCTTTATAAAGTCTGTAGAGCCGAATTTCATCAATTGAGCTTATAAATGAGGATACATAGTAAGATATGAAAGTTGATTGAATCAATAAACTGAGCACAGAATCATTGATGATTGCTATTTATAACATCTGTTACAGGGACACAGCACAGGGAAAGAATTCAGTCTTGGATGAGAGGGAAGCAGTGAGTGTTCGGGGCATCATCCACATGTCACATTGGCTCCAAGGATAGGTACTAAATAGTTTATGCCACTATTAGTTTCCTTTTATGGAATGACCCTTATTTTGTAGCCAAATTCAATTCTATTTCATCAAGATTCTTTTCTTACATCTATTATAACAAATGACTCTATAAAAACACTGAATTATGAAATCAATGCTGTAAAATAAGCTAGAGCCTTTTCCTATGCATGAGGGAAAACAGATTTCTTAGTACTAGCAAAAAAATTGCATTTTGTGCAAGGTCCTCTCCCCTCCTCTCCCCTCCCCTCCCCTCCTCTCCTTTCTCCCCTCTTCCTCCTCCTCTCTTCTCTCCACTCTGCTCCTCTCATCCACAATATTTGTGGGTCCACAAATCAAATCCCATTTCTCATTAATACCAAGAGAATGTTCTACCACTAGGATAAACCCAACTCTTAGCTTGAATTTTCTGTACAAAATGCAGTTGGAAAACTCCAAAGAGGCAGTGCCTATGTCATCTGGAACCATCACAGGGTCCTTCACTGAACTGCAACCACAAATTTAGTCTGGAGCCTGGTAAGCAGTGAAGAAGGTGAAGATCTGGAAGTGATGAAGATGAGGGATCACTAGTAAACAAGGTGTCCAGCCCACCATGACATTACCAATGAAACAGTGATGGATTTTCATGTGGAAGAAATCTCTGGACAAGGGTGCTCATACCCCTTTGTCAGATAAGTAGAATTGGTGTGTCTCTTTTGCTTGGGACAGCACTTGTGACAAATGGAAAAGGACATTGTTTTCTCTGTGTTCTTATTCTTGCAACTGTTTTCTACAAAGGTGTTGTAGGTCTCCTATAATTTAGCATATGACAAAACAAGAATGCAGAAACCCTAATGTGCTTCAACAAGAAATTTGTTGGCATTACTTTCTACTATGGTCTGCTGCTTTATTCCAAATGTGAGGCCTTACATGTTAGATAAGCAAGGTAGTGTCACAGAAACAAAGAGATTAAAATAAAGTCTGCATAAGGAATTGAAATAACAAACAACTATATTCATCCTACACAAGGGCATTTCATTTTTGATATGTAGTAAAAGGAATTGTAGAACTTTTCATGAAAAATCAGGAGGGAAAAGCCATCGACTCAGTGAGCAGGAAGGAAGGGTCAGTAAAAACGATTTTATTATACTTATTGATTTCTGGAGGCTCGATGCAATATTATCTGTAAGGTCATGCTATTGCAGGGGCAACGGGAGCTCAATCAAAATAGTAAATCACACTAGGTAATTATGAGTTTATACTTTTTCAATCAAAATGATAACAGAAAGTGAAAAGGGATTCCCTCGTAAGTCTTTTCCTGTTATCAAGGGGCGTACTGAACCAGAAAGCTTCATTCTTAACTGTCCACACCTTAAAATCCAATTCACAGAGAGCTGGTCAACTAAAGCATAAACTAAATGTCATATTTACACAAGATCACAAAAATTACAGACTTGGGAAGGCCTTTCCCTGTAAATGTAAGAAACACTCAACCCATCTAAGATAGTTAACAAATAATAGTTGAGAAAATAACATTCAAGCTTATTTTTATTATTTATTAACAAGTCATGCAGGTTCAAAACATAATAGGCATTGCAGTTAAGTAACTGCCTGGGTGGGGTTGAAAAAGTGACATTGTTTTAACTGCATTTCAGAATGGCATGCTTCACAAAAAGGGGTTTGACAAAAATCACATTTTTTTTTCAGTTATATTTCCACTTCTTGCAGGTGTCGGGTAGGGTGGTATGGTGGTAGTGGTGTGGTTTGACAGTGTGGTAAATTGTTGATAAATGCGATAAAAAAATTTTTTCAAAAAAATCAGCAAAAATAAAATGCATTTAAAATTAGAAGTGGTAACAGCAACAAAAACTGAAGGGGACATTTAAAACAATCCAGTAACCATGTATTCTTAGCAATAGATGGACACCTGGTATCTATTATGTGTTCTTCAGTTTATTCTTAGTGTGAGTCTAATTATAATCTTATGAGGACTGGAGTATATCCAAAAATATGGACAGTGAGGGGAAGGGTAAGCATGTGGCTTTGTCATGTCAGCAAGTGTGAGAGCTAGAATCACTTCTGGCTCCTTGACACTCAGAATGTGCTTCTGCGTTCCCATGTCAGCTCTACTGTGACTCAAACCTAGATTTTGGAAGGAGAACACCTCTTCATTCTGTTATTACTTAGAAAATTTATATAAAGCACAATTCGCCATTTCAAAAAAAATCTCCTTTGCTCCTGGCACTTTTAATGCAAATGAGTTTCAGCCAATTAGGAGTGCCCAGGACAGCTTTTGGAGAGTGGTAGGAAGCAAAGGTTAATTTCCTGTTGGAAAGGAAGAGCTTGGAAACAAGACAGTCTGCTAGCAGTGTGGGTACACATTTGCAGGGCAACAGGAACCCTCTGACTTGTGCCTCTGCTCTAGTGGTGTCTCTGAAAGAGTAGCCCCTGGGAAACCAGTTCTCTATGACTCCTTGAGTCCCAGAGAAGTTCAGGACTGTCTACCGCCCTTACAATATTTTTAGAAGCTTTCAAGGCACCAAGTTGAGGCTGTCCTCCTTAAAAACAGTGTGATGTTTTTGACTTGGAAACCTGAAGGGCAGAGCTAGTTTTGCATTTTCTAATCCACATTACAGGTTCAGTGGATTCAGGTGTGGTGTCTAATGGTTTGAATTCTAGGAAAATGAAAGAAGAATAAAAAAAAATCCCTGTACAATATTATTTTTATTATTTAATATTTATATTTTAATTTAGCTAGATGATTGATACTGGTAAATATCACATACATGATAAAACATTATATATATTAACATTTTATAATTCTATGTGTATAAGTATTGGGTAGATTTTATATACTATGCATGCATATGATGGCTGGATGTTATATACTTGGTTGCCATCAGGTAGGCTACAGTAACTGTATAGAAGACTATTGATCCTTTAAATGATAAGCACTAGAGACACATCAAAGCAGTTAGATTTACCAGGTTTGGTGGTACACAACTATAATTCCAGCACTTTGAAAACAGACAGGAGGCTCATCCACCCAAGTTTATACTCAGCTATATAACAAGTTGCAGGCCAGAATGAGCCACAGTAAAGTTCCATTTCCAACAACCAAGCAAGCAACAAACAAACAATTCAATTCCTGTGCACTTGAAATAATTACTTTTGAGTTCATGATTTGTGTCAAGTGTGTTCTTATATTCCAGGGCTTTGCTGGATTTGCACTACAATTTCTACTGCTGTTTGGAATCTGGAGAGGACTACAGAGAAATATTGGTACATGTATCGCAGTTCTTGTTGAATTTGCCGTATGCATAGTTGACTTTTAAAAAACATCATTATCATTTGAATATGCAGACATTTTGTTTCTGGAAAAAAAATGATGTCCTTGACATAAACATCTATTAAGGTTTAAATTTATTTCCAAATAATATTAGCTACGATGCTACATTCATATCTAGCAGTATAAAAGTAGCTATGGTGCCTTTCAAATATCAGAAACAGTGTCTTCGATTATGAGTTTTCACTGTCACTGTCCCCTCATTCTAGATTTTCGGGTGGATTCATTTAGGGCCTCACAGGCTTTCCTCCATGGAGAGATTTCTACATTATCCGTTCAAGGTCATCTAGTAGATCACAAAATTGTTGAGTCTAGAGATACCCCTTCTTATGCCGCTACTGCGGCCTGTAGTTCTGCAAGAAGTAGTGCCACCTCAATAAATTGTTGTGAATAGCGTAGCAGAAGGTTATAGACTCCAAGGTAGGTGGCTTCAGTTCAACTGTGCTTGTGTTGCTACTAATTGTGTTGAGTCTGAGGGCTTACATGACTTTTCTGCATCTCAGACTCCTTACGTATAAAATTAAGTTGAAACCATTAAAGGATTAAATAATGACAGACATAAATAAGCTAATATTTACAATGCTTAAAACATTATGAAGTCATTAGTTTCCATTTAAGTGTTTCCTGGTTCAGAAAAGATACACAAATCCTATCAGGACGTATATCAGCTTTTGCAAATACAAATGTATGGTACATAATCGTCAAGCAAGGGTACATGCCTACAGACAGAGGCATAGAGAAAATGTATACTAGTGGAGAAAAAAAAACATGTCAATTCCTGTTAGTTTCACAGGGTGAAGAAGAGTCTAAAATCAGAAATGACAGTGGTTTGTATTTTACCACTGGCAACTGTTTCTCTCACAGAAGGTGTGGGATATCTCTCTGGGTTCTCTGGCTTTTTTTTTTATTTCCACTTGAGTTTAGCAAATGGAAAATTCTGATAACAGATAAGAGGTAAATGAGAATGAAACTGGGAAATCTTATTTTCTCCCTGCAAAGTCATTTTGTGCTGTAAGACTACTTCAATCAAAGGTTAAAACAACTGCGAAAGAGGACTTCTCATGTTTGGTAATGGGTTTTTGTTAGGTGGTCTTTGTCTCTCTGAGGGAGCTCTGTAAGCCCAGATGAGAAGACTTCATTAAAACTATGTATGTGCATTTGTTCACAGAGATTGTGTGTATGATAGGTATTTAAAAAATATGGAGTTAATAATGTGATTTCTTCTGTTTTTTTAAACATACATAGTGTTATTTTATCTTCCTCTCTCTTCTTTCTGTATTTATCTTCTTCTGTTAAAGATCCAACACTTTCCCCACTTTTCCTATCTGATAACTCACATTCTGAACAAGGACAATGCCAATAGACTGGGAATACCCCAGGAGTCCTCAGCCCCACACAATGAATTATAGGCAACTGAGAAAAACCAGGGGTAGGAGAAGTGGTCTGTCCCAGGAAAGAGTACACCATCTGATTGCCCAGTTGTATTTCTCTATCTATATCGATATCTGGAATATAGGTATGTAATAAGGATTATTGAAAAAAGATACTTTGTTTCACAAGAAGGGCAGCAGGAAAATGTATATGGGAGAGTTTGTAGGGAAGAGAGAGAAGGGAACACTGTTGTGGTTATAATAAAATCTCAAATGAAAAACAAGTGTGGAAGTATTCGCCTCCTACACAACAACCCCCACTCTCATCCCACAATACTCTCTCTGTCAAATCATATGTGACCTTTGCATTACTTTGAATTTTCAAGCCTTAAAATTAAGAAACTCCCACCTGCACAACAACAGATCTTAGGGTAGCATTTCTTGGATGTAGCCTTATACCTTTCATGAAATAGTGCAAATTTTCCTTTCATGAAATCATGAGCAGTTATGACTGTGGTCTCAGGTTATGAATCCTAGTATGATATAAGTAGCTATTCTTTTATTCTGGAAGCTGTAGTGAAGGTGTAGGATATAAGTAACATATAGAAGAAAAATTGATTGAAAAGCTCCTATTTAGGCTGAAATATATTGGTTTTGGTGATTTTGCACTGTGGTTCTGAGATAAGTAGTAACCACCCTAATAAATGGGCAAAAAGATCTACAGTTAACAACAGAGAAGTCAGAACAGGTACAAGTAAGCATATGCAACCCTCTTGTGCTTCATTTTGCAGGAATCTATTAGTAAATATTTTTCTGAAAGCCTCACACACCATAATGGACTATAGGGAGAAAACAAGTGAAAAATGAGAGTGGGAAGATTCATCTCCTGGTCACATAGTCATACCTGGATCTCATAGAAGCTAAGGAAAATTGAAACAATGAATTCTTGTTTCCAAACAATGATGGAAGGACTGGACATATGGCTTGCTTTCATAATTATAAAACTTTGTCCTTATTCACAAGACAATATAGGATATGATTGGAATTATTTCATATTCAAAGTACTTGGAACAGTGTTCTGTGCATTTCTGTGTGATAACAAATATTTTAAAAGAAACAACTGTAAAAATTAAATCACAACTTCTCAAAAACATATTTGTCACAAGTGAAATTAATGCAATGGTGAATGTATAAATGAATGCGTTCTTGGTAATGAGATTTTGTAGTCAACAGTACCTTGCTGACTTAAAGCATTGATCTTTTCTCTTATCTATACAACTTCAGGGGAGTGACATGTGGTAAGGAAAATAGGTCCCATTATCTATTTTTCCTTTTAAAAGGGGCTTGAGACCTTATTGTCATCTTTGAAAATGAGCCTAGAATCATTGATTTTCCACTGCGTTTTTCAGGACTGAAATTGTCTTCTGTTTTCATAAGTGATAAAAGCAATGGCTGTGTAACCCTGGAAATTGTCTGGGTCAGTCTTGACACTCTTTGGATTGAAGCCTGGTAAATGGTGACAAATCTCTGGAGGGCTCCGTGTTACAAATGGATTTTTCTTGGGGAAAAAGAAACAGTGCAGCAATAGCATTGCTTCTACAGCGTTGAACTTTCTGATCCTAAGTAGAGCTATTTTGGGCAATTGAGCCTCCTCCTCTACTATTCTTGCTCCCGCTGATAGTCTAAGAGAAAAGAACTAAGAGAAAAGCTAAGCCAGAGTTCCCTCTAATTGTAGGCTGCTCTATCCAGCAAGTTTAACATAGCAAGGTTTTATGCTCAGTGCCCTTACTTTATTTACCAATCAAAATGTATATAACTTTGTTCAATATGACATTATTCAGTGCATATTAACTGTATGTATGGGTTGTACAAAGAGCCATGATATGCACTCTGAGGAAAATAGACAAAAATTCCTTTCATCATTGAGCGTATATGTTAGTAGGATGAGAGTGAAATTATAAAATAATGACTATGTAAATTATTTATAAGAAGGGAAATAAAGCAGAAGTTTTGAAAGGAATGAAGGACATAGCTCACTGTACTAGATAATCGAGCATGAGTGTCACAGAGAAGGAAATGATGTAGCTGAAATGTTGAAGTTGTTGTGAGAAAAGAGCTGATGCCAAGTGGCAGGGTTTCTGCAAAGAGATTTTCAAGTTAAATATTGAAAAATGTAAAGATATCACTCAGAGCTGCTTTTCTAGAGAGTAATCATAAGGCATTACTAATGGAGTAGGTGCACATCTTTTAGTCCCATAAGTGCCACTAGTGTGTTATTTACCCCAAGCAGGAGAAGGTACAACTAGAATGGTCTGAGCATTGCTCATATAGATGGCATTGCTAGGCCCACCATTATAAAAGTTTTGTGGCTACCATGGTAAGAAATAATGGAAGGAAGGCAAGCAGTGCTCACAAAAGCAGATATACCATTGACACAGCTCTTATGGGAAACAAGAGGAGCTTGGATCATATGAGCATGATGGAGTTGAGATGATGAGAAATGATTTTTTTGGTCTTTTTTGGTTTTTCTTTTTTTGTTTTGTTTTTTTTTGTTTATAGCTATGGCTGTCCTGGAACTCATTCTGTAGATCAGGCTGGCCTTGAACTCAGAAATCCTCCTGCCTCTGCCTCCTAAGTGCTGGGATTAAAGGCTTGTACCACCACTGCCCAGTGAGAAATAATTTTTTTGTGAAATATTTCCCTTTATTTTTACTTTTTAATTTTTTAGTGTGTGTGAATATGTGTGGATTACCATATCTATGTAGCCTGGGCTTCTGGGGATCTAAAGCCAAGTCCTCTGGTTTGTACTTTAATCTTTACCCCATCTCCACAGCCTTATTTTGAGTATTTTCTAAGAGCCTGACTACTGTGCAGGAGAGAAAGGGTATTTGGAAGGACTAAGAGCTAGTAAGTCAGAAATCTGGTCAGCTTGAGGGTACAAAGATAAAGGGGAACATTGTACTTGAGAACAGACATGTACTAGCATATGAGAGGAAAGAATTTCAATAACAATTCATTGACAAGAGTGAGCTCAGCTGGAGTTTAGTAAGGCTACAAGATAAGCTTAAAATTATTATTGCTATTGTTATTATTTTATGTGTTTAGGTATGTTAGTTCAGGTATATCTGTGTGCCATGATCATGTCTAGTGTCTGAAGAGGCCTCAAGATGGTTTAGCACCCATGTGGGTGCTAAAAATTGAACTTGGGTACTTGGAAGAGCAGCCAAGGCTCTCAACTATGGAGACACATTTCTATTACCAAGGCAAAGATTTATGTGAAGCCATATGATTCATTGATTTAAAGAAAAACAAAAAACAAGCACCACCCCTTGAGCCTTCCTTGTTACTTAGCTTCTCTGAGTCTTTAGTTTGTACCATAGTTATTCTATACTTTATGAATAATACTACCCACTTCTAAGTGAGTACATACCATGCTCATCATTCTGGGTCTGGTTATGTCACTCAGGTGGATGTTTCTAGTTTCATCCATTTATCTATGAATTTCATGATGTTATTGCTTTTGATGGCTGAGTCATAATCCATTGTTTACATATACCACATTTTCTTTATCCATTCTTTGGTTGAGGGTCATCTAGATTATTTCTAGTTTTTGTCTATTACAAATATAGTTGCTGTGAAAACAGATGAACAAGTGTTCTTGTGGTAGGGTAGAGCTTCTTTTGGGTATATGCTCAGGAACGGTATAGCTGGATTTTGAGGTAGACCTATTCCAATTTTTTTGAGAAACTGCTAAATTGTTTTCCAAAGTGGTTGTACAAATTTGCACTCCCACCAGCAACAGAGGACTGTTCTCCTTAAATAGATTAAATATCAGAGATGGATGGAAGGAGGGGACTGGGTTGGGGAGGAAATGGGAATGAGAACAAGAGAGACTATGTAGGAGGAGGCTGGAAGGAGAGAGTACTGGGAGAGACAATTGGATTTGTGTGTATGGCGGCATCTCTGGAACAAGCTAGAAACCTTCATCAGTGGAAATTCTCAGGAGTCTATGAGGTGACTGTAGCTAAGACTCCTGGCAACAGGATATATGGAACCTGAACCAGTCATCTCCTTAGACTTCTAATGAAGGTATTAGGATATCAAGCCAGCCACAAAACCCTAGACCGATAATTTGTCCTGCCTACAAGATGTGCAGGGATAAAAGATGGATCAGAATTTGAGGGAAAAGCCAACCAATGACTGGTCTAGCTTGAGACTCATGCCTGAAGAGGGAGTCCACCCCTGACACTATTAATGATATCGTGCTATTCATTCAGACAGGAGCCTAGCATAACTGTCATCAGAGAGGCTTCTTCTACCAACTGATAAAAAAAACTATGCAGAGACTCATAACCATTAAGTGGAGCTTGGAGAATCCTGTGGAAGAGGGGTAGGAAGGTTTGAAGGAGCCAGAGGGGTCAAGGTCACTATACTAAAACCTATAAAATCAACTAGCCTGGACCCAGAGTGTCTCATAGAGACTGTACTGCCAACAGGAGAGTATGCATGGGATGGAACTCGACCCTCTGCACATATGTAACTGTAGTGTAGCTGGGTCTTCATCTCAGACTCCTAAAGCAGGAGCAGGGCCTGTCTCTGACTCTGTTGGGCTGTCTTGTCTATCTTCAACAGAAGAAGATACACCTAGTCTTATTGCAACTTGGTACATACATCAAGGTTGGTTGATATCTCTGGAAGGCCTCCATAATTCTGAGGAGGTGGAGAGAGAAGAAACGGGAAGAAAAGAGGGAGAGGAAGCTGTGCTTGGAATGTAAAGAAAATAAATAACCAACCAACAAATAACCAAAGCAGGTACATAAATAGAAAAAAGATGATATATAAAGATATATACCTGGAACTCATGAGGTATAAGCTACAACAGGGATCCATAATATAATGGGAGCTGACTAAAGACTAAAATATGTTTTGGGGAGCTTAGGTTTGTTTTGGCATATTTGTTATTATCTTTGTTTGTTTGTTTTGTGTTATTTTGGTAAAGGATAAATTTTATTTTTTCATTTGCCTTACTGTCTCAAGAAAATTTTTTTAAAAATAGAAATGGAAATGATTGTTCTTTCCTGGGACCCTCTATGAAAATTCCACATAACACCTTGCAAGGGAATGACTTTCTTTTTGAACAGCCAATTCACTGACTTTTTTTGAAGAAAAAAATAATGCTGATGGCAAATATGGTTATGATGAAGGAGCTAGAGAAAGTACCCAAGGAGCTGAAGGGTTTGCAGTCCCTTAGGACAAACAACAATATCAACTAACTAGTACCCTCAGAGCTCCTAGTGACTAAACCATCAACCAAAGAGTACACATGGTGGGACTAATGGCTCCAACAGCATATGTATAGCAGAGGATGGCCTACTCAGTCATCAAGGGCAGGAGAGGCCCTTGGTCCTGTGAAGGGTCTATGCCCCAGTGTAGGGGAATGCCAGGGTCAGGAAGTGGGAGAAGGTGGGTTGGTGAGCAGAGGGAGGGGAGAGGGAACAGGTTTCTTTGTTTTGTTTTGTTTTTTGTTTGTTTGTTTTGTTTTCATTTTTTAATTTTTATTTTTCTCAGAGGGGAAACTGGGAAAGGAGATATCATATGACATATAAGTAAAGACAATATCTAATAAAAGAAGAAAAAAGAAACAAAGAAAGAATAAATAAAAAGAGTTGCCATGGTAATAGTGACTCTTCACAGTAATAGAATATTGACTCAGACACACTGACATGTCCATTACAATTTCTTTAACATATCAGTTTGTATCAGAACACAAACTTGAGTGTTCTCATGACAGGCAATACCTTAATTAGTGATAACGCCATTTAAAAACAATTTATAGTAATCAACCATACCTACATAAAATATTTCACTAGGTAATATTGGTCACTTGAGATCTAGTCATATTGGTTATTAAAATTATGTTCTCCTCTCAGTAGAGGAGTTCAGATGCTTCAAATTAAATTCATAAAGGCTAGAGAGATGATTCAGCAGGTTAGAGCACTTCTGCTCTACCAGGGAACATAAGTTCAGCTCCAATACCAAGCTCCAGGGGGAAATATGATGCCTTTTCCTAGCATATGCACCCCCCAACATATACATTTTAAAATCTCTAAAATTATACCTATTGTTTCACTTCCATTTGGCTATCACCATAATGAAATTGCTTTTGTATAAAAGTCACATATCACTATTTCAGTGAAATAATAAGGAAGACCATCATTTAAAAAGACAAAGTGATGGTATAAGCACTAATTTGACAAGTATGAACTGAGAAACAGAGCTTGAGACAAGAAGGCCATTGTCCTAGTGTCCTAGTTGGGCTGTTAAACACTGTGACAAACCATCATGCTCATCATTGAAGGGAATCAGGACAGAAACTCAGACAGGGCAGGAACTTGGAGATAGAAGCTGATTCAGAGGTCACTGAGTGGGACTGCTCTGGGCTTGTTCCTCATGTCTTGCTCAGCCTGATATTTCATAGAACCCAAGACCACCAGTTTACCTATGCCCCCAACCACAATGGGCCATTCCCTCTCTATCAATCTTTGATTAAGCAAATGCCCTAAATTTCTGCCTTCAACTAGATCTTACGGAGACCTTTTCTCGGTTGAGTCTCATGCCCATCTGATGATTGTCGCTTGTTTCAAGTTGTCAGAAAACTAGATAGCGCAGCTACCAATGGCACAAAACAAATCTTTAAGGATGATGTCAGGCCTCCATGGTAGGTCCACTTAGGTCTATGATCAGTTATACAGTGAGAATAATTCAGCATGTGTCCCAGATACAGTCAGATTTAGAGACACAGGCACAAACCTGTGTATGTATATGTAGATGTATATGGAACCTAGTTTGAGTGGTTAGGTAGGAATACAGAGTAAGCAAGGCTATAAAGGGCATACATCATGAAAGAGATTTGGCAATATGCTCTTGGAACAGGTTGAATAAACAGGAGAGTAAGAGCCCAAGAGAAGGTGATATGAATGACTGATATCACACATAGGCAGAACTACTTTCCAGAACCATTCCTTCCCCTCCTTAGGACAAGGTATTTGTAGATTTAATTTAATAATGAGAGAAGTATTATTGACCTTAAGCAATTACAATCTTTTAATAGTGTCATTGACCTAAAAGACATGACAACAAGCAAATACTCAAATGTGTTAAAAGTCAGATAGAAACAAGAACATAATCATATGCACAGTTAATTCATTTAAAATAATTTGTTATTTCTTTGAGGATTTCATACAATATATTTAATCATATTTATCCTCATCTCTTCCTCTTAGCCACTCTCAAGTCCATCCTACCTCTTTATCCCAACAACTTTCTGTCCTTATTTTTAAGTTTGAATATCTTGTCCAATGTACTATTTTATCGCAATTTTGTAAAGAGAAGGCAAGCAAAATGGTTACAGCAATAGGTGGTGTCAATTCAACACAAGCTTGGTTCATAAAGGAAGAGGAAACCTTCTGTGTGGGTCTAGCCTACTGTGGGTGGTGGGTGGTGTGGGTGCCCATGGGGAAGGTGATCCTGGGAAGTGTAAGAAATGTAGCTGAAGCTGACTGTGAGCTTGGGGAATTGGTTATAACCATTGTTCCTCCATAGTCTCTGCTTCATTTCCTGTCTTCAGGTACCTGCCTTGAGTTCCTTCCTCCATGGCTTACTGTAAGTTGTTAGCTGAAACAAACCCTTACTGCACAATTTGGTTTTGGTCATGGCTTGTATCTCAGCAATAGAAACTTAACTGAAATAGAAGTTGATACCAGGATTATAGAGTATTGATGTGATATACCTGACCATGCTGAGTTTGGGAAGACTGGAAATATCTAAATCTTGGGTTATAAAAGTTATTCAGTATTCAGAGGTTAAGGAGTATTGGGAGCTTGGGAGACAAGAATCTTGAGAGCAATGCAGATGATGGAGGCCTGGCTTGATAAGTTTTGGAAGGAAGTTTGATAGTCCCTCAAGCTCTCTAGCAGGGTGATTCATGTTGTATAGTTAAATTATAAATCTGTGATATTTGGTCAGCTGGGGCTGAAGAAATATCTGTGATTAGGGAGAGGCCAGAACCACTGAAGTTTTTTGTTTTCTCATGGGACATTTGGTATACTGGTCAGCTAGGGCTGAAAAATCAGCTGCAACCAAGAATAGGCCAGAATCAATGATCTGCAATCTTTCAGGAAGTATAGCCTCAGTGCCAGCACACAAAAACCATCATCTAAGGGAAGCCAAAGCTGCATCCCAGACTGGTAGCTAACTGTGGCAATGCGGAAGAGTTCCACAGGTCGTTCTGGGGCTCTTAACAAGACATTGGCAGGACTGAAGGGATTACAGTAAGATGCTGTGGCTTGACATCGTGAAAGGCTAGGAGAGGCCACTGGTGAATGTTCAGGCTCTGTTGCAATGGAAGCCTTAGATCTTGAAGGGGTAATGGAGAAAAGCTGAGACTTGGTACCACGTGGAAGAGCCCTTGAAGAGAGATCATAGCAAAACCAAAAGTCAGTGGTGATTCCAGTATACTGGTGAATCCAGATGTGTAGATCTACTAAGGATGGCAGTAGTTGTGAAGTGGATGGAGCCAATCAGCCTGAGTCTATGAGATGAGGTTCGCTTGCTGGGGACAGCAGTGCCAGTGAAGCAGAGCAGTCCAAGTCCTTTGGAGTCCAGAAGATCGTGGTTGAATCCTATACATGGGAGAGCCCTGATCTCTACAGCTAGTGCCACTTCTGACCATGTGGTCCTGGGTTGTATTAGAAATCAGGCTATGAAAGTCATGCAGAGCAAGCTAGTATGTGATATTATTCTAGAATCTCTGGTTCAATTCCTGACTTCAGGTTTCCCCTCTGCTTGGCAATTTTTTTTTTTTTATGATGGACTTTGAACAGGGTATATAAGTAAAATAATCTCTTCCCTCCTTGAGTAGCCTGTGGTTGTGGTCTTTATTATAGCAATAGGAAGCAAATTAGATCAGTGTGTTTTATATAATATATTATATAATTTTCATAGTTTAATAATTTGTGAGTTTCTCTCAATAAACGAATGTATGTACATTTATTTCCATGTAAACTCTGCAGCAGATTATAAGAAGCATTGATCTACCTTTTAGCTTAGTTTTTTTCAAGAAAGCACTGATTTATAATAGACAGCTAAATTGTATGTGTATGTTAAATGAAGGATTTTGAAGTTGTCTAAAGCGTACTTCATTTTCTGACTCTGAAAACTCTTTAAACTTTTTTGGATACTTGCAGTATGATATAGCTTATTAGAGTTAATGTCATTGATTTAAATATCTCTCTGCAGTGGAACACGTCTGTGATGTTACTGTCAAGTCAAGCTGAGATTTCCATTAAGAAGTGCTTTCCCTTTTAATGTCAGCTTAACACATTTATAGGGGAATGCTTCAAAGTTCAGGATCTGCATGAGATGTCTCTCTATCTCTCACTTCCTTTTATCAACCCCTAAATACAGTGTTTCTGCATTTTGTGTTATTACACTCTGTGCCTTCTCTAAATTAAAGAATTCACATCTGTGGTTGTTTCCAATTTTGTGGAACATTTGCTACTCTGTGAAGCAGGTTGAATTTCAACATAAAAAGATAAGTTTATTTAAATAACTTGAACCTACTTATCAACATAATTAAATGAATGGTAATATTCACTTAAGTAACTACTGTGCAGATCATTGAATGAATTTTTTCTAGACATGTTTACATGTTTTAAAATAAAATCATAGCTAATTACTTCATTTCTGTTTTCTTATCAACATGCTGAAGTGCTGTCATATTTGGAAATAGACATCACTGATACAGATCTCGTCCACTAACAAGTTCACAACAATCATTGCAATTGTAGGATTCCACAAACTTTAACTCTTTCCACTGCCAACATGTTCAGAAGTAACTTCTTACATCTTGATTGTAAAGAAATGACTACAGAGAGCTTAGGTATGCCCTATATAAAAGTGTAATGAGGAAAATGTTCAGAAAGCATAGAAGGGATTTAAAGACACTACCAGGCTGAAAGAAAATTTCAAACTCCAGAGAGAGACGAGGAAGAGAGAGGCAGGACAGAGAGCCGAGACAGACGGGTGGATATATTGGAGGAATAATGGCATTTAAGTTTTATTTTCAGCACAGCATATTGGTGATGAAGAAGACAAACCTTAGTTTTTCATTCTTCCTGCGGCTTAATAATTAAGAACAAGTTTGATCATTGAAATACCGACATTAGAATTTGTCAGTGAGAGTTAATTATGCTATTATTGACCCTTCTTAGAATTGAATTGCTAAACATATCCAATATTTGATTTGGAAATAGGCATAAAGTCTCATTATGAACATTTCTTAAATAGTGTTTGGCCATTGTGTTCTGGGTTTCCCCTGTGTATGAGCAGTCCTTCGGAGCATCTACTCTGATACAATTGGGAGAATATAAGTTTAGTCCTAGCTCAAAACACTAAGTGAAAGAATGCCATAGTAAGGCATTGGAGTGCTCTATTACACAGGCAGTGGGTTCAGCCTCTGTACCACAAAAATGCAAACAATACAAGTTGGAAAAACTAGAAGCATTTCCCCACAGCAAAGCAAAGAGGAAAAGAAAACCAAGTAGTTAGTTGCTATCCCTTCTTCTTCAGATGAAGTATATCAAATAAAAGGTCTAGGCTCTTGTTGTCTTTATGCCATACATTGAAGATAAACTTTCTAATTTAGCAAGCAGCTTGCATGTAAGGTGTGGAAATGGGCAAACAGCAAACATCAGAGAGCAAGTGTGAGCTTGCCTTCCTGGAGTTCCTACTTCCTCAGGAAAGCCTGATAAAGCATGCTCCAGACGAGCACCGTGTGTCTACAAGTAAACACCATCTTCTCTTTTCTCTTTTCTGGGGAAAATATAAATAAAGCCAAAACAAACTGGGCATATTCATTTAGAAACAATATTCAAGTACCTAAGTCAACTGAATCCTGATAGAAGATACAAATGAGGATTTCCATGTCCTGTTACTAACCAGCCTGTTTTCTTTTCTTTTTTCTTTTCTTTTCTTTCTTTCTTTCTTTCTTTCTTTCTTTCTTTCTTTCTTTCTTTCTTTCTTTTTTTTGGTTTTTCGAGACAGGGTTTCTCTGTATAGCCCTGGCTGTCCTGGAACTCACTCTGTAGACCAGGCTGGCCTCGAACTCAGAAATCTGCCTGCCTCCGCCTCCCAAGTGCTGGGATTAAAGGCTGCACCACCACCATCCAGCTTTACCAGCCTGTTTTCTAATCTCATGTGTGAAGGGCAAATAAGACTAATGTCCTAGAACGTTATGGGAAAACAATTAGTTAAAATCTTTTAAAATAGGAGCAATTGTTTTCTGATAAGAAAATGGAGAGAAATGATATTTCTAATGGCATGGTTCTAAGCTAAGGTGATTAGTACAATTGAATGTACAGTCCTGGTGCACATCAGGGCGAAATGTTATTCAATATCCTTCCTTGCACAAGCTAATTTTCATGTCTGTTAATTCTCTCCTTCAGCCTTCTTTGAAATAAAATCTATTTCTTATTCCCTTCCTCAACAACTGATGTTCCGTTTGGAGGTTTATCAAGGGAAGGGCTATTGGAATGCGTTTATACTCTGCAGATTTTGGTTTTCTAAGGACAGAGTGGGTCAGAATACTCACCGATGGATAGCTGGGCAGTGGGGCTCAGGAGCCAATTTTTATCTTTATGACTCCAAGTGTACATATCTCTGGATCATTGTGTATACCTCAAGGTTTAAAAATTTTTTGCCAGCAATATACTTACTACCTGTATCACAAGTTTATTTTATTTGTTTGATTTTTACAACCCATCCAAAATTTAAAGCTCACACTGAGCACACTGATACAGCACCACCAATTGTGGGTCAAATCCTACAGGTAGCAGTTTCGTAATCTATAGATAGCTTGTTGTTAAATGGATATAGACTTCATTATTGATTCAAGCATCATTTATGAATATATCATAATCATCATCATCACCATTTGTATTGTGGAAGAGGGGAGAGGGCAGTTTCTCTCTACATAATCCTGCTTGTCCTGGATCTCACTTTTTAAACCAAGCTGGCCTCAAACTCACAGAAATCTTCATGTCTCTGCCTTCTGATTGCTGATATAACATATAGCACCACACTCCTCTAAAACTGAAGCATTCTATTTGGTGCACAACTCTGTGTCTTCTCTCCTCTCTCTGCTCACTGATTTCCTATATTTATCCTCATGAAACCAAGCCATTTTCATACATCATTTCAATTTCTTTTCTTTAAAATATTTTTCATCTCCCACTGATGATCGACTTTGCAGTCCTCTACTATACACTTGCTGCCAGAACAATCAGTCCCACCATGTATAGTCCTTGGTTGGTGGTTGAGTCCCTGGGAGCTCTGAGGGTGCTAGTTAGTTTATATTGTTGCTTGTCCTAAGGGGCTGCAAACCCATCAGCTCCTTTGGTCCTTTCTCTAACTCCTTCATTGGAGACCCTGTACTCAGTTCAATGGATGGCTGTGAGCCTCTAAATCTGTGTTAGTCAGTTACTGTCAGAGTCTCTCAGGAGATAGCTATATTTAGGCTGGCTTGTCCTTCCTTCAGTCTCTGATCCATAGTTAGTCTCTGCAACTCCTTCCGTGGGTATTTTGTTCCCCCTTTTAAGAAGGAATGAAATGCCCACATTTTGGTCTTCCTTCTTCTTGAGTTTCTTGGCCCTGTGAGGGTTCTGTGCCCCAGTGTAGGGGTATTCCAGGGCCAGTAAGTGGGAGAGGGTGGGGTGGCAAGCATGGGGAGGGAGGAGGCAACAGGGGTTTGTTCTTGTTGTTTTTGTTTGTTTGTTTGGAGGGGAAACTGGGAAAGGAGAAATCATATGACATATAAATAAAGAAAATATCTAATAAAAAATAATCTTCATCACTTAATGGGAGGAATGGCCCTTGGTCCTATGAAGGCTTGATAGATGCCCCAGCGTAGGGGAATCGAGGGCGGGAGGTGGGACTGGGTGGGTAGGTGGAGGAACATCCTCATAGAAGCCGAAGGAGGGGGATGGGATAGGGGGGAACCGGGAAAGGGAATAATATTTGAAATGTAAATAAAGAAAATATCCAATAAAAAAAGAAATTCATTGTGGTTCTACAGTATTCTGCATTTTTTTTTTAAAAAATAAGACCTTCAAATACTACTTTATTATGACACATAAAGCATACTGCTTAATTACAATTCCTTGAAAATAATCTTCATTTTGCTTCTCTGCTGTCAATCAAAGTACCAAGCAGATACTGAATAATCACCAGATATCTGTGGGGAAAAGCAATGAATGAATGAGCTAAAAATGAGCGATAAGACAACATAGAAGTAACATAGGAAATACTGAAAGGATGGAGTTACTTTTCACTTAGAATGTTTCAGTTAGAAATAACTGAAAAAATTTGGATGTAACCGGAAAGCAAGAATGTCAGTATTTCTATTTGTTAGGTAGCATGGGTCAATCTTTTAAAAAATTTTCAATTGTTTACTTACTTAAGTTGGTTTTAATTTAAATAATAATTTTCCATGTAGACTAGGCTGACCTGGAGCTCTCAGTCATCCTGCCTCGGCCTCCAGGGTATTAGGATCACAAGTATTCATGGCCACAATTAGCTCGCTAATTTTTTAACAAGTATCATTCTGTCATCCATATTTGGTTTTGGTGGAATATTTAACAAGACACTTATCTCATGAATAACTGCTAATCCCTTCCGTATTGAACTATGCCTAGGTGGAGTTGCTAAGCCTATATGACTTCCGTATTGCATAAGCTTGCAGTGTAGTTAGTATTAGTTATCAACTTGATGAAATCTAGAAGGCCCTGCAAGGTGGATCTCAAGCATACTCATGTGTCTTTGTCTTAATGTCAGTAAGTGAGGTAGGAAGACCCCTGTGGGTGCCACAGATTCCAATGGCTGCCTTCTTGGACTATATAAAAATGACAAAGGAGAGCTGAGCACTAGGAAACATATCGTCTTCCCATGCAAACTTAACGCAAACAGCTGCTTCATTTGCTGCCTCTCCTTCTCCACCATGATGAACCATACCTTAAATCAGAGCTAGAACACCATCTTGATGTGCACCAGGAAAGGGGCTTTTTCCCATCGACAGGAAAGGAATCAAAGATGCCTTAAAAAGTCAGCTGCCTTATACAGGAACAACCTACTAGGTTTTAAAGTTACGTGCTTCTTAAAGAGGAAATAGCAGCCATGATAAATGATGTTAATCTTTAAAACACTTGCTCACCCAGGGATTCTATTTATTAAGCATTATAACCATAAATACAAAATTTAGGTTGTACCCATGTTACATATCTAACACTAAAAATCATTTACAGAATTTGCTATCAGAACTGATGTAAAATTAATAAAGATGGAATTTAAGAGATGGTCTGAGGCCAGGGGCATGTGCTGATATGTTTGGTGAAAGTCAAGACACACTAGGAAGGATTCTAATGTTTAACATTAGTTAAGGTTTTGTTTCCTTGAGAAAAACATGGCTTTTTCTTTCATATGCTCTATGCTGTAGTAGTTAGGGAAAATACTAACTTGCTCGAAAACAAGTAAGTTAAATATTGTCAATGCCTGTCATCTCTGGGATAAATCTATTGCAACTGCCCATGTGTCAGCCCCTGACAAGAACAGAAACTCTGAAATATCTGGAATGTTTCTTAGAAACATACACTTTAGAGGGATCACAGCAAAACCACACAAAGGAGTGGGAATGTTTTCAGATCTTTTGCTTAACAAAAATAATGATTACAAGTATTCTAATTAGATAAGTGAAAGTCTTAATAGATTAATACCAACCCCTATTTTTCTAATATAACACTTCATTTCCTGCTAATGGGACCACCCAGTACACAAAGGAATTTTGTAGGTGGCATTTATTTTTTTGAGTTTAAACAAATATATTCAGATATGAAATCACTGCTTGATATGAGAAAGATGATTTAGTTAAAATAGAGCTTTTGAGAATGGGTGTGAGTCTGTCCTTACCCTTGCCAGGACAATCAAATAGATAAATATCTCTTTAGAGTGATTCTGTCTTAGGGAAATTCTTAAGCCCACCTGCCAATAACATCAAGTCAAGGGCTTTTCATGATATAACCCATGACAAGGAATGTCGTTTTTCTCTAAATCCTTTGCTAAGCAGTATGAATATTAATAGGTAATGAAATACCAATTCTAATTTGCTGCCAGAGAGTTTGTGCTATTCTTCTTGTGGGCTTAGTGAAAATGGGAATTTATGAGAACCTCAGAGGCTTCTTGAATAAGCAAGCCAAGAACTTTATTAAACAATATTATCCCTCTTGTCAAAGGGTAAAATCCTTACCTACTATGAATGAGTTCTTAAAAGAAGAAATATACATATTTTATTTTGTTAAATACTCCAATCAGTACACTATATATGTACAGGGGATCAAGCCAGGGATTTCTGTATAGCAGGGAAGCATTTTATAATGGAAATACATCCCTACCTCTTGACTATAACTTTTTCAGCTATGGAAAGTTCCAGTCTTTGAGAAAATAAAATAAAATATGTTTGGTTCAATCATTAATTTAAAATCATCAAGGTATGTCCATGTTCAAATGGTTAAAATAATGTGTTGCTTAAATGATGGTTTTCAATAACCCATAATATTTATTTTAATTTAATTTTAAGTTTTGAGATTTTGGAGACAGTATTTCTCTTTATGTAGTTTTGGCTGTTCTGGAACTCACTCTGTAGACCAGGTTGGCCCTGAACACATAGAGATTCATATGACTCTGCCTGCAGAGTGCTGGGATTAAAGGCATGGGCCACTACCACCCAGCCACCCAGTGTATTTTAATATTATATTTTTTTAATAGTACATAAATAAAAGTCTAACTCAAAAGGTATTTTGTTTTGTTTTGTTTGTTTTGTTTTGAGGCAGGGTTTCTCTGTTTAGCCCTGGCTATCCTGGAACTCACTCTTGTAGACCAGGCTGGCCTCGAACTCAGAAATCCACTTGCCTCTGCCTCCCAAGTGCTGGGAATAAAGGCATGTGCCACCACTGCCCAGTTAACCCAAGGTTTTATCATCCTAAATATCATGTCTGAAATACAAAACACTAACATGAATACAATACAACTTTGAAAGTACACAAGGCTAAGGTAGAGACTCATTTGGAATATGATCTCAGATGAATTATGCCTGTGTACACTTTTGAACAGTATCAAATATGAAAAGGGCAAGAATATTAAATATAAAAAGCAAGAAACATTCTGATGTAATTTCATTTGTACTAACCACATAGATATTTAAAATACTTTAAAATTGTTAAAAATGACATCCTCAACTACATGCAATATATACAGTAACAACAACAGTAAGTGCTCATGTAAATAAGCTTCAAGTTTACTGGCTGATATCCTATAATCTTCCCACTGTGACTTTAATATGTTCTTTCCTCAAATGACATTTTTCTCATCATAAATTTCCAATGCACAGAACTAACTAAGTTTACTATCAAGATCATGAACATATTCTATTTTCAAAATAGCAAATTCACTGCTTTGTCTTTTAGGGGAAAAAGGGCCCTAAGATTTAATTTCCTTATTTAATTCTTTTTAAACAAAAATAATTTTTGCACACTCTACTTTAGGATTGGAAAATGTTTCTATAAAAATTAACCAGAGAGATTTAACAAACAAAATATTTCCAAAGCCCTAGTGAGTTTAATTTGAATGCACGCTCTAGGAATTAAAGCATATCTGAGCAAAGACTCAGAGATTCGAGATCCATTTCTACCACAGGACTTACATACAAAAGGAAGATGGCAAATTAGGGACAGAAAATTAAAAAGAGCTGAGATTAAAGGATATTAAAAATGAACTAAATTAAAATTCATTCATCCTCAGAGAGCAAGAGAAAAAGGAAGCAGATGTTGAGGTAAGAATATAAGTAGAACACTTTGCAAAAGAAAATGAAGAAAAAAAAAACTCTATCCCTTCTCTAACCCCCTTTAGAAGATGATGTCACTACAAAATATTAATATTCTTTCTTTTATAATTTTCTTCTAAAAACAAGGATATGCAAGGGAATTATCTTATTAAATTCAAGAATGATAGAATTTCAGAGGGGGTAGGTCAACATTCATTTTTTGGTAGAAGAGAAGAAAGTTGGGTCAAAGCTAAACTCAGTAAACCCAGGAATCCTAGAGCATGGGAAAGGGCAAAATGTAATTATTTTACAAACGCAAACTGAAAGCAGTTATCAAGGACTGAAGCTACCGGAAAGACAAACTCAGGAATTCTGTGAACCTGTCAAACAACAGATGGGCACCTGCTGCATATACAAGGAACACCAGATGCTTGCGTCATAGCCATTACATTATCATAGTGAGGTTCTCTTAATAATAAGTCACAAGGTCCAGATTGCACGCTGACATCTTCACTATAAACTGCTGAAGATGGATTCAGAAAGACCCGAACTACAAATATCAGGAAGGAGCCTACTATCATAAGCCAGTCAACATAAAAATGGTGGAGTTCTAACTAGTAGAGAAGTGGTATGAAGAACTCTGAGGACCTACTGTCGGGGAAGCATTAACAACTAGTGTGAAGAGAATGCTTTTGAAGCTATCTTGAAAAGCTTCTTGGAAATCATCAAAGTGAATGAAAAGAAATAATAAATTATAGAAAGATTCGTAAAGCTAGTGATTGACTTTGACCCCTGTCCTCCTGACCCAGCTCAGCAGTGTAGAATTTGTACCTCAGGTGGGTGCAGCTAAGATGACAGGATTCCTTGCCTTAGCTCTCTGTCTACAGCTATGGTTTCACCTTGAGAGGTAGTCCTTAGCAATCCTCCTGCTCCTTGTACAGAGTTCTAAACGAGCTAAAACTGGCTGAGGAAACTGAAACTCTAAAGAAAAAGAAGTTGTTTCTCATCAAATTGTGGTTCCATACCAGAAAAAAAGCAAGCCTGGTAGATCAGGGATTTCTACACTGATTTGGGACCCAACCTATAAATCCAGATACCCTAGTACCCTAGTACCCACCTCTGACATCTCGGCAGGAGAGATTTTACCAAGGACAGTGGGTAATAAGAGGAGAAAGCACAAATTTCTTCCCATGGAAAGTTAGATTTGGAGAGAAAAAAGATATATAATTCAAGTCCAAGGTCACTTTCAAAGATATTAAGTTTTGGTGGGTATTGAAGAGACCATTTGTATCTTTAGATTAGTAATAGGCTAGTCACAGACTAAAAAAGATGTTTAGCAGAGAAAATCAGGGAAGGTCATTGAGAGTAACATTCTATGAATCCATATCTTTATAAACTGAACTCAAATTGCATATTCAGCTGCAACCTGAGGAAGTATAAGAAAGAGTAGAGACATTAACTGGTCATTACTGGTGGCTTGCAGGTGAGGAGCCATCACAGGAAGGGTAGATGGTTCCAGAGAAAGGTACACAGGGAACCTTGACCTAAACAGCTATCCCCTCAAAGTGGTACTCTCCAAGAAGCATCATTGAAACTCATTCTTCAAATGACTCAGCTTAGGCTAGTTAGTCATGTCAGAAATCATGTAATTAAATGAGCCAAAGAAGAGTCTGAGGATGGGCAGGGAGTCAGGATGAACACTCCAATAATGAGTAGTTAAAATGTTTAGTTTTTAACAAAAGAATTATAAGATCTTCAAAGAAAAAGAACAGTTTGATCCATAGAAAATGAAGAAAGGCATAATAACCTCCTTCAAAGACTTTATCTGTTCAATTAATAAGAAGTTAAAATGCACTTAAAGAACCAAAGCACACAATACTCAATGTCATAGAATGTATAATGTCAGTATCTACTCCAATAGGGAATATCAATGTGCCAGATATTATAATAAAGACTCAAACAGAAAATTTAGCGTCAACTTTTTTTTCCAGTGTAGACATTTTTATTGGTGGGAGGAGTGCAAAATAGCAACAAATCCATAGGAGTGGGGAAAGATGGGGTATGCCTCCTTCCTTGGTCCTATTACCAAGAAGGTGGGGGGGAGGGAGTGGTTGACTTGACTGTGGCAGCTTTGAACCCAGCAACAGTGCCCGGACAGCAGGGCTCCTGGAAAGCACAGGGAAGGAGATGGGTGATACCCTGGGACTTGGATGGGTTGCATCCAACTCTGGCTGTTTGGAAATCAGTCCACCATATACCTCAGTCCACAGGAAATCCTTACAGCTTAGGCAAGGACACAGGTTTCAGGAGACTGAACTCCCATCTCACCGAAACCCCAAGGAGCTGCCTTATTATGCCTCAGTTTACCTTTTCCTAATGATCAGCGAGGTTGGACCAGCAGGCTCTGTGAATGGCCCAGCTGGACCCCAACTGAATAGCCCTGTCACATGATATAATATTGTGGCCACTATAGGTGCATCTGGGTCCCTGTGGGATGACCCTTTCTAGGCCATTGAAATCAACCCAAGGAGATTTCTTTATTAAAATGACAGGAGAATTTGTTATAAAGTTTAACAGGAAGTTTATTATGACATGATTCATAGACAATGATTAATAGAGATTATTGATAGATAAATTAATGAAGATTATAAAGTAAGAAGAAGAAAGAGTAGAGAAGGAAGAAAAACATTCAGTGGCACAGAGAACATAGGATTCCTTGTGAATTGAACTGACATATGTGAGATGGAAGTACCAGAACATTAGAGGAAAAGAAAGGCAAATTATGGTCCTCAGAGAGACAATATGAGAAAAGTCTCGAGTTTGATGAAAATCACTAAGGTATATCCAAGAGGTTCAATGGACTCTAAAATAAACACAAAGAAATAACAAACACAGAGTAAAACTGTGTAACGCTAAGGACAAGATTCTCCTGGCAGTAGTCAAATGAAGCTAATACATGTGAAGAACACAAGAAGGCTGATAGGTAAGTTGGCATCAGAAAGCATGGAAATAAGAAGGGGATGAGAAGACATAGTCAAAGTGTAGTAAGACCAGCTCTCAATGGTCATCTGCTATCCAGGCAAAGCTACCTTTCAAAATGAAGGTGAGAAGAGCATGTCCAAATATGATGAAGGCCTAGGAAACCCATTTGCAGGAACCTTGTCTTATTAGGAAAAAAAAAACTGTTTTTGTCATAGCAAATAACAACAGAAAACCTGACATCTGCATAGCTAGCTGGTCATGAGTGCAGCGAAGATGCTTATGGAATTGTAGCGAGCAATACAAGTGTATATTCCTACTTTTATCACAAAAGATTTAGAAAGCAATTGTCCAAAGTGATACATATGGAATGTTGTTATTCGGCATACAACATATGGAAATGTTAAATAGTTCCTTATTTTATTAGCTATTTTCTTTATTTACATGTCATATGATATCTCTTTTCCCAGTTTCCCCTCTGAAAAAAATAAAATAAAATAAGAATAAAAATAAAAAAGCAACAAAAACGAAAACAAAAACAAAAACAAAAAAAACCTGTTCCCTGCTCCCCCCCACCCTCCACTGACCAACCCACCCTCTCCTGCTTCCTGGCCCTGGCATTCCCCTATACTGGGGCATAGAACCTTCACAGGGCCAAAGGCCTCTCCTCCCATTGATGTCCGACATGGCCATCGTCTGCTACATATACTGCTGGAGCCATGGGTCCCTCCATATGTACTTTTTTGTTGGTGGTTTAATCACTGGGAGCTCTGAGGGTACTAGTTAGTTCATATTGTTGTACATCCTAAGGGGCTGCAAACCCTTCAGCTCCTTAGGTACTTTCTCTAGCTCCTTCATTGGGAACCCTGTACTCAGTCTAATGGATGGCTTTGAGCCTCTACTTCTGTATTAGTTAGGTACTGTCAGAGCTATCCCAGGAGAGAGCTATATCAGGCTCCTCTCAGCCAGCACTTGCTGCATTCACAATAGTGTCTGGATTTGATGATCGAATATGGGAAGGATTCCCAGGTGAAGCAGTCTCTGGATTGTCCTTCCTTCATTTCTGCTCCATAGTCTCTGCAACACCTTCCAACAGTATTTTGTTCCTCTTTTTAAGAAGGAATGAAGTATCCACACTTTGGTTTTCCTTCTTCTTGAGTTTCTTGTGGTTTGTGGATTGTACTTTGGGTATTGGGTAATAAATGGAAAACTCCAACATAAGGCGGGAAACTACATCCTAGAAAAAGCAAGGAAGTAATCTTCCAACAAAATTAAAAGAAGATAGCCACATAAGCAGAATTCTAACTCTAACAACAATAATAACAGGAAGCAACAAATAATTTTCCTTAATATCTATTAATATCAATGGATTCAGTTCCCCAATAAAAAGACATAAACTATCAGATCGGGTACGTAAACAGGACCCAACATTTTGTTGAATGTAGGAAACCCACCTCAGTGACAAAGACAGACAATAACCTCAGAATAAAAGGCTGGAAAACAATTTTCCAAGCCAATGGTCCCAAGAAAAAAGCTGGAGTAGCCATTCTAATATCAAATAAAATTGACATCACCCTAAAATGATCAAAAAGATAAGGAAGCACACTTCATACTCATCAAAGGTATGATCTACCAAGATGAACTCTTAATTCTGAACCTCTATGCTCCAAATGCAAGGGCATCTACATTCATAAAAGAAACTTTTCTTGAGCTCAAAGCACACATTGCACTGCACACAATAATAGTAGGAGATTTCAACACCCCATTCTCTGCAATGGACAGATCATGGAAATAGAAACTAAACAAAGACACAGTGAGACTAACATATTTCTAATACCAGCACGAAAGAGGCAAAGAGTGGAGGAAGCTGAATGAGGCAGGAAAAAGAACAACAAATAGAAGCTTCTAGCCATACAAACAATAATGAGAACAACACACAGAGAAATCTATCAATATCTGTGGACTGGAATTCCTTACTTTGGGATTAAAAATGTAAACTTGCATCCATGATGAATTATGACAATGCAAGGCTGATGTTTAACAGGTACAGAACATGTATATCAATGATATCAGAGATGAAAGGGAGAAAGTTAATTAACAGTGCCATTCCCACATTTCTCTGGATTATGTCACTAGACAATTGAAAGAGATGCTGAGAAGATATGTATGGTGAGCCCCGAGCAATGGTTAAAAATAGAGCAAAAGGGAAAGCAGAAAATATGTTGATGATAACCTGGGCCAATAGGAGCTTAGAGAGAGACTGAACTGCCAACCAAGGAGCATGCATGGGATATACCTAGTCTCTCCATATGTATGGTTGGTTGGTTTTCTCGTGGGACTTCTAACCGTGGGAGCAGGGGAAGTCTCTGACTCTGTTGCCTGTCTTTTAGAACCTTTCCTTCTACAGGTTGTCTCATCTAGCCTTAATAGGAGAAGAGATATCTAGTCTTACTGCAACTTGATATGCCATGGATGGTAGATGTTTCCGGGAGGACTGACCTTTTCTGAATAGAAATGGAGGAGTGGATTTATAACATACCATTTGTGTTGGTAACTAAAAAAAAAAAAATTCTCACAAAGAAAATCCAGGGCCAAATAATTCACCAAACTTGTAAAGAGTTAATACCAAATATCTACACATTATGCACAAGTTAGAAGAGGGTAGATGATACCTACCACATAATTTGGAGACCCGTTTTACTTACTAGTTGGAAAAAAATATGATAAAACTACAGATTACTACAGTTGTGACTACTTAGGCATGACTTTTCTAATGATAGGTTATTTTTTGAGAAGTGTGTTCTTATGTGATATTGTTGTGTGAACACACCACATAGGGAATATACACACAAACTAAGGTAGTTACATCATTTAGTGGCAGGACTTATAGAACCACCTTCATGTGTTTAGTTTGATATTATCCAAAAACCTTGCTGTATGGTATGTAATTGTATACAGAAAACACAGCAAGGTACCAGCTGGAACAGTCAGCAATATACAGATATAGGTGTATTACATGCATCACAGGTAAGTAACATGTGTCCCAGAAATGCAAAGCCGTCTTACCAGCTGAAAGTCAGTTAGTAAAATACTTCCACTATTCAAGGAAGCATGCATCAGCCAGAAAAATAGACAACAAAACTCACATGATAAATTTTATGTCCTTTCATGATAAACATAGTCAGCTGAGTAGGAATAGGCTCAGGTTTCTTTACTTAGTCATCAGTATCTGACATCTCACATTAATGTGCTTAATGATGAAAGTTGGACACTTTTCCTTAAGCAGCAAAACAAGGATATTAGCAGTTGTTATTTTCACTCAAAATTAACCCAGAGGTTCTAGTTAGGGAAGCTGGGAAAACAGCAAAATAAAATGTGACCAGACTGGCAAAGAAGTGAATCTGCCTATTTGCTAAGATGTGCTCTTACGTACAGCCAAACCCAAGTAATCAGGCAAGCTCTGAAATAGTATAAGCAACCAACAGAATTGAAGGCAAGAGGTAATGGTACTTTTGTAAACAATAATAAACAAAGAAAATAAATAACATAACATGAAATGAAGAAACAATTCCATAGATAGAGAAATTGTCTTCCTCAGGAAAAAAAGAAATTACACCATATGTTATCTATGTCAAATGTTCAGCTCAGTCCTGAAAAGATAGATATACAAGCGACACAGAGATTTAGCAAGTTGTATTTATGTATTCAGTCACACACACACACACACACACACACACACAC
>NW_022196898.1:73107881-73131496 GCF_008632895.1 Mastomys coucha | reverse complement strand
ACACACACACACACACACACACACACACACACACACACACACACACCAACCAACAGTTACAGAAAAAGAGGCCATGATTCTAAGAAAGTTCAGAAGGTATTCATGGGAGGATTTAGAAGAATACAGAAGGGGAAATGATGACATATAATCTCAAAAAATAAATCATTATTTTACAAATAGGAGTGTGGATTCATTGTCACTAAGATGGTTGTGATAACAAGAAAAGAGTAGTAAAGTTGGGAGCGTGTTGTAAAGTGGGAGTCTCCTCTTTTGCTGGCGGGAGTAGCAATAGTATCGGTACTGTGGAAACAGTGGGCAGTCACTAGAGTGCTAGACCTAGAGTTACTCAATGATCTAGACTTAACACAATACCATTCCTGGAAAGTACTACAGAGAAATCACACTGTGGCTTTATACTGTCATTTGTATCTGAATGATCATAGTGGTATGGTAACGATAACTAAAAGTAGAAAGCAACTAGCATTTGGTGGGGTAAACAAAATTCAATATAGCCGTGCGATAGAATATCCTTTGACAATGAAATGGAAATTTCCAGCATATGTGCTCCTTGAAAACTGTATGCAGAGTAAAAAACAAAAAAGAGAGATTATAAGTTATATGAATTCATTTATTTCAAATATTCAGATTAAGAAACTTAAAATGCTAAAAAAGGTTTTTTCAGATGGGGAGAGATAGAAGAGGAGATTGTAAGCTGGAAGGAATGAATTTTCTTTAGTAGCTGATAAAATTAAGGTGACTTTTAAAGAAATGTGATCAAACTTACTGGAAATGTCACTTACTTGTGTAATCATGTTAATACCGCTAGTGGAAGCTTTGATGAAATAGGTAGTGTTTTGGGTGGCAAGGTTCTCCAATTCCCAGAAGAGTCTCTTGTAGACGCAACTAATTGGATGAGAGAATGTACAGCACAAGATATATCTAGTAGTTTTGGCTTTGGGGATTATAATTGTCTCTAGGCTTGAAAAATGTTTTTATATTTATTTAATGTTCAAATATCTTTAAATATATGAAACGACAACAATTTTGAACAGGATTCCCTACAATACTTGGGGGTACATGTGACAGGCATCAAGCCTAGTGGCTTTAAATGAACTCTGTCCCCTGATGGTTCTTTCTTAATTTCTTTTCTGCTGTGTGTGGAATGGAGCTAGTGGCTGGCAGCTCCACCTGACATGACAGGTATGACTTCTGCAGGGAGACTGAAAAGCTCTTGTTCTCTGTCTCAGAGCACCATCCTGTCAACCTGTGAATTTTCTGCTGGAGCAACTCATATGGTCAGGAAACCAAGGCAGATCAAGATAAAAGCCAGTGTGAAAATGATGTGCTTACCATCCCTGCATGTGAGGAACTGAACTTTATCAACAAAAGTGAGCTTAGCAGTAGTCTACCCACAAAGTAACCTCAAGATCACCTGCCACAGAGCTGAACCCTTGATCCTCATCAGAGATTAGACCTGAAGCATCCTGTTAAGTCATAGCCTCTAGAACTACAGACTACTGCAAAAACTAATGTGTATTTAAGATCTCCACATTGTGTATACTTCACTATAGATGTCTAGTGCACTCAATACTGAAGAAGTGAACACAAGAATCTTTTTCTAAATTGGTAACTGTTCTACAGGATCTCTCAGAAGCTCAACTTATTATTAAAATCTTCACTTATTCATTGTGCTAAATAAACAATGTAAAATCTATCCCACTGATAACATGTGAAGTGTGCAATGTATCAAAATTTGTTGTTTATAGAGACACAGTTTTGTTTGGCAAGCTAAGATGCACTTCTTTTGCTCAGATGAACAGTCACACTCCTTTCCTAACAGGTTCCTTTTTTTCCCTGACTAGAAACCACCACCCCCAGTTCTTTGAACTTGATTTTTACAGAAAGTTGTGTGAGTGGTCCTTGCAGATTTTGGCTTCACAGTCTACATTGTCATATATCGACTCGTCTCCTCCTCCAGAACTTGTGTTTTTGGGTTATTCAATAACTGTCATTGTCTGACCTAAGTCATCTATGTGCTTCTATATTCACTCTTCTGTATTTGAAAACAATGTCTTATTCATTGTTGATTCTCTGAGATACACACCTTGGTCCATTGTGGAAAGTGATAAACAAACTAATATATTTTAAATAATATTCTTGTACTTTCCTTATTCCTGATCTCATTAGTTACATTCCTATCTATTAGTAACAATCAACATTTTACAAACTGCAGGTGCTTAGTCATTGAGTATAACAATGTGTTCATACATGTGCTACAGCCCACGTGTAGAGATCAGAGGTCAACCTGAAGGGATCAACTCTCTCCTTTAACATCTGTGGGCTTGGGATGAAGTTCAGCATCTAAGGCTTGATAGTGAGCACCTTCACTCTCTAAGCCATCTCATCCATCACATTATTTTTGACACACATATTTGTTGCATTTTGCAAGGCTACATGTAATACAATAAAGCGGTACCTTGTGTGGAAGGAAGGTCTGGAAGCACTATTTTACCATACTATGCCAAAAGGTCTACTCGCATTCTCTTTCAGTATGAAAATTACACAGCTAATGCAGCATGAAGCCTGTTTTAGAATTTTCCATTCTTGCTAGCTAATAGCTATTTATGGGTTTGAGGTGAGTGTGTGTGTGTGTGTGTGTGTGTGTGTGTGTGTGTATGTGTGTAGTGTAGTGTAGTATACATACGTAGGTAAATATGTGCTTGTGTGTTCTCATCTGGAGTTTGAAGATGAGACTGAATGCTTTCTTCTTCATCTCTCCACATTAGCTCTTGAGACACAGTCTCTAACTGAGCTTATACATCATTAGCTAGGCTGGCTTGTCCCTGATCTCTAGTGATCCTTCTTTCTACATCCCAGTACATGGGTACAGGAGCACAGCCATATCTTACTTTATACGTGGGTGTCATAGTTAAGTTTTCATGTTTGCACAAAATGTACGCTACCCACTGAACCGTCTTGTCAGCTGCAAGGTTGTTTTAATGAGAATAACTTAAATGTCAGCATTTTCATGTGATGAATATTGTTTCTCATTATGAAATAGGTATATGTATATTTTATGAATATGTGTAACTTTTAAACAGCAGAACTCAAAACCATTAACTTCAAGAATCCTCAGTTACTTAGTTTAAATAAGAGACTTTACTATTCAGTAAAATGTGAGGGAATGGCATCATTATAAAAATGTTAGCAGTGAAGACAAAGTGCTGGTTATTTTCCCTTCAGGATATTTTCTCATTTGAAATAATCAGTGGACTGAAAACCCCACTGGCTTAGAAACTTTAATGAGTGTGCATGCTAAACTTAAAACAACAAAACACATTTTTCCACATGTCTATTGTGGAATAAAAATAAATAATTCAGGTTTATCCTTCAGGCATTTTTTTCTCTGTGTGATTGAAATGGAGATGTAGGTTAAATCAGAGATGATTTTTGGTCACCGTTTCATTAGCTCATTTCGTGTTATCCAATGCGTCTGGTATTCTTTAGCCTCTATTGTCATCTTTGAAACTGTGCTGCTGTTTATTGACACACTCAAGCACCTGAGTGGCAGCAAAGATCTATGATTTATTATAGAAATAAATTAGGAACACTTCTCCCCACTTTTCTCTCACGCAAAGTAAAGTACACTGTCACTACTCTATCTTGATTGACTACACTGATGAATAAATTAACACCTACTGTGCAAACATACAAACACACATGCACACATAGCATATATGTTTGTGCATTAAGCTTGTGCATTCACACTTAACACAGAGTTAATTTGTACTGAAGGATCAAGGCCACATCCTAGCTATATGCCCACTAGATACATGCAGATACATAAGTGCATGCACTTAGCTTAAACTATGACAAAGCTTTACATTAGTAATGCTTCTTGCAGAGTAATGAAAGGATAAATGAATACTCATTTAATGTGTTAATGTCATGAATTTTTAAAACATGTTCTAAGAGAAAAATGAACTCTATCCAAAGATATTTCAGGGTCCTGAAGATATGGCCACTCTGATGTGGTTTTAAAAAAATGTTTTCTACAAATATCATATCGAGGTCTTACAAATCCATTTGATAACTGTTTGGAGATCTTATGAAAACAAGGATGCTTTTGAACCTGACAATCCTCTCACCCATAGTCCCATGAAGGAATAATTAGGAATGGTAGGATACGAATTTTAAGGAAAGAATTTAGCACATTTAGTTTTTATGCACATAAATGCTAATTTAGTTGGAAAATGCCTTTCCATAATTGCTCCAGTTGCAGCCAGCTGAGGATTTCAAGATGTTCCATTCAAATTTGGGGACTGATGTCAGTTATCACAAATTTTAGAACTGAAATTGATCAGTGGCATTATCTGGTCCAGCGCTTTTCCTTTGGCAGATGAGTTGATGTAAATTAATTATCTAAAGAAAGTTTGTGGTGTAGAGAATGAAAAACAGAACTATTAGCATTCAGGGGAAGAAAGTGAAGCATGAAGACATTAAATAAGTTGCCAACTTTATTAAAACTGGTTACAAGCAGTTGGTACTAATTTTTAGCCTGCCATTATCTCACTGGTGCTTTCTACTGCCCGGTGCTATCTTCATACTGTTGATGGTTTCAAAACGTTACTGGGGATAGAAAGATAATTTTACAAGAAGAGAATGTTTCTTGACTCTGGGTTGGACCCGTATGGTCATGCCCTGTTGACAGGGAGGGCAGAGCGTTCAATGACAATACTTAACAGTCTGGAGTTTTATGGCACTGAACTCTGGAGAGGAAAGGACAATGTCACCACAATGTGTGTGTTTAATAAGCTTCCTTTAAGTTGTAATACATTACATTAAAGTTATAATATTTTGACACTGATATGAATAATAAAATGTTTTTTTAAAACAAAATATACTTGTAGGCTTGAGAGTAGCTTCTAGCATCACTGACTAACCAAATATAATTGATCTGAGTGGCCTCTAAAAGCTTCCAACATTTCATTACAAACCAATTACATCAGAACCCTGTCCAGAGCTCTCAGCATGGCTGAAAGAAAATAAAAAAGAAATTGCTCCAACAGGTGAAATCTGCCATTCTGAAATATAACCTAATATCTAGAGAGCCAGGCTGCTGAGTGCCAGTAGAGTAGGGTGATTTTCAGAGTAAGCACCCCAGGAGTTTTGAGTTGCATGTTTGTTGTCAGGTAGCACAAATTTACTTATAATGTCTATAAAATAGTGTTCACACATTAAATCTTTTATAAATCCATGTAGAAAAATATATGCATATATATAGTTAAAGCAATATATAACTACATAATTGTCTGTATTTAGAAATGAGATCATTGGAGCAACAATACACATAGAAAGTTATGGGCTGTTTGACTCTATTGTGAACTCACATGTGTATTTGCATAGCAGTCCCATGTAATTCTACTCCCTCATGTGTGTGTGTGTGTGTGTGTGAGTGTGTGTGTGAGTGTGTGTGTATGTGTATGAGAGAGAGAGAGAGAGAGAGAGAGAGAGAAAGAGAGAGAGAGAAAACAAGACAAAGGTTAAAGTGATTAGTACTATACCAATAAGCCCTTCAATGAAGGACAGAGTTCACTTAAAGTGTGTTGGTGCCTAATTCATAATCTTAATCAGTTGTTGATTTTCTTTATTTTTTTGTTTAGATTCTTTTTTTCTTTGTTTTTCTTTTTTATTTATTTTTATTATATATTTTCTTTATTTACATGTCATATAATATCTCCTTTCCTGGTTTCCCCTCCAAAAAAAAAAAGAAAAAATAATAAAATAAAATAAAAATTAAAAACAAAAACAAAAACAAACCCCTGTTACCTCCCCACTCCCCCTGCTCACCAACCCACCCTGGCATTACCCTACACTGTGGCATAGAACAATCACAGGGTCAAGGAATTCTCCTTCCATTAATGACTGACTTGGTCATCCTCTGCTATACATACTCTGCTGGAGCCATTAGTCCCTCCATGTGTACTCTTTGGTTGGTGATTTAGTCCCTGGGAGCTCTGAGCGTATTAGTTAGTTGATATTGTTGTTTGTCCTAAGGAACTGCAAATCCTTCAGCTCCTTGGGTCCTTTCTCTAGCTCCTTCATTGGGGACCCTGTACTCAGTCCAATGGATGGCTGTGAGCCTCTACTTCTGTTTTAATCTGGTACTGTCAGAGCCTCTCAGGTGAGAGCTATATCAGGTTCCTGTCAGTCATAACTTGGTGGCATCCACAATAGTGTCTGGGTTTGATGATTGAATATGTGAAGGATTCCCAGGTGAAACAGTCTCTGGATTGTCCTTCCTTCAGTCTCTGCTCCATAGTTTGTCTCTGCAACTCCTTCCATGGGTATTTTGTTCCCCCTTTTATGAAGGAATGAAGTATCCACATTTTGTTATGAGTCAGGACACTCTTTATGCAAGCGTGACTGCGTGGAGTCTTATGCCTTGGTATCTTAGAAAGAAAAATATTCTTTTAAAACAATAACTAAGTATGATTTCATGGGACTCCATTGTGTGCATTTGGGGACTATGCTTCCAAACAGGAACACTCAAAGCTGAAGGTTTCTGCAATGGCAGAAATGCATTTCATGGGGGAGTCGTAGGTAGTCAGTATGGGGCCCAGAACCAAGCTCCAGATGTTTGAGTGGATTCCCACTCCGTTTGTGGTCATAACTCACTATGCAAGCACGAGAATGTTCACCTGACTACTTTTCTGAGGAAAGGATTTCTGTCTCTTATTACATTTTTGAAAGGATACAGTGCTCAATTAATACCTAAAACAGGCAAACTTCTTCACTAAAGGCAATATAAAAACACCTTGGGCTCGAGACACTAGGTCCTCTTTCACAACTCAATTACACAATGGCGGTGGAAAGCAGCTCACAGTGCAGGATTGGAGTAGTATTCCAATAACACTTGGGGACTGGAAAATTCAAACTTCACATTTTTTATGCTGCAAAGTATTACATTCATTAGTTTCTTCAATAATTATAAACTGTGTAGAAATGTGTAACTTTTTATATGTTCTTCTTGGGGAGACTCTATGGATCTGACCTAGGTCATCTACATATATGTTAACTTGGTGTTCTTATAGGACTCTAACAGTGGGGAACAGGGTCTGTCTCTGACTCTTTTCCCTGCATTTGGATCTTTTTCTTTCTATTATTGGCCTTGGTTAGCCCTGATAACACATACTTTTATTGTATCTTGTTATGCCATGTTTGGTTAAGATTCCAGGGAGCCTTGCTCTTTTTTGTCTGGAAATGGGGGAAGAGTAGATTTGAGGGGGAGAAGTTGGGGGAGGGGACTAGATGGAGAGGAGGGAGAAGAACCTACAGTAAGGATGTAATATATATATTATATATATATAGGCAATATAAAAGTATATATGTATATATTGATTGATACTTGAGATTTAAACTATATATATAGCTTATATATATAGTTTATATATATATAGTTTAAATCACAAATATCAATCTATATATATATATATACTTTTATATTGCCTATATATTTTTTATATTTATAATTAATTTATAAATATAAAATTAATTAATAATTAATTAATTTATACTGCCTATATATAGGCAATATATTTCATATATATATAGTTTAAATCACAAGAAAAAGCAACAGTTGCCTCCTAGGCTATGAGGATGGTTCTTCTCATCACAGGGGAACCTAGTGGGAAACATTTGGAAATGCAAGACTCAGGCCTTTGCTAATCTGATTCAGTAATTGGGGGCAAGGTACTCCAGTCTGTGTTTTGAATGTTTAATATTTTCTTCATGAAAAGATACACTAACGTTTGAAAGTAATTGGTGTAAAACTCTAATTCAACCATAATTACAAGAAGTAAGTTTTGAGAAATAATTATATTTTACGATGATATACTGTAGAAAGTATGAGGTTTTCTTTCTTTCTTTCATTCTTTCTTTCTTCCTTCCTTCTTTCCTTCTTTCCTTTTCTTTCTTTTACTCATTCTTTCTTTCTTTCATTTTTTCTTTCTTTCTCTTTTTCTTTCTTTTCTTTCTATTTTTGTTTTTCTTTCTTTCTTCCTTCCTTTCTTCCTTCCTTCCTTTCTTCCTTCCTTCTTTCTTTTCTTTTCTTTCTTTCTTTCATTCATTATTTCTTTCTTTCCTTCTTCCCTTTCTTTCTTTTTTCCTTCTTCCTTTTCTTAGATGCTGGAATGATTTTTCAATAAGATATCAACTTCTAGAAAGTGGCCATGAAAATATACCACTTTTTATTACTATGTGTAGAGCCCATACATTTTATATATTTATGTACATATAATAAGCATTTATAAATGTGTGTAATAACATCATGCATAATAGCCATGTATACCTGCCAAGGAATGTCACAAAGTAAGCTGAATCTGAACTATAGAATCTGAACTATATGTAATATCCTTTAATGACCTCATTCTCTTTCCATAAGATCAACCAAGTTTATTATCTCAGAAGCTATTATTAGATCACAGCCACAGTGGAGAAATGACACAATTATGTGTACTCACCAGGGCAAATTCTTTGTTGAGAATCATCTGTTCCACTAAAGATGACTCATTGTGGAAGAGGTGGGGCTGCATGTGACTCCACATGTGAGGGAACCACCAGAACTCATCCACAGACCTCAGCAGAAGGTCATCGCCTTCATCTTCTTCTTCGGTTCCTGTGAAACAGGAAGTAACAATGGCTGTTTATAAGAATTGTTTAAGTATTCATGCTACTTTCTAAACAGAAAAGGAATGAGTTTAGTATACATTACATCAAAGACTGGGGGATGAATAAGATGTGGTTGGTCCTGCTGACCACAGAGGAGGTAGTATGAGTACTCACTACTGATGATGTTTACAACTGTGACCACCTGGTGGCAATAAACCATAACATGAGTGTGTGTGTGTGTGTTTGTAGGTGTGGGTATGTGGGTGTGTTTGTGTGGATGTGTATAATATATATATTATTCACAATGATTTCTTTTTTTATCATGATTTCTTAATGTATACAGAGAACTTGATCAGAGATCACTCTTTTTTTTTCCCTCCAACTTTTTCTGTGTGTGCCTACAATTGAGTTGAAAATTTGACGACATTTTTTCTGATCATGAAAATTCCATAAATTTACTGAAGGAATGTGAAAAATATAAATCATCAATACAGGTAAAATAAAATAAAATGTAAATAGAACATCCTACATAGTCATCTATGTAGGATGTGTGTGTCTGTGTATAGATGTATTCATACACATATATAAAATTCCAATTTTAATTCAACTTTGTCTTATACTAAAGTTTATATCAATCATAACAATTTCATAAAACTTTACAATGAATCTTCTAATTATTTCTAAAAGAAACCTTCTTTGATAACTGAAAATTAGTGTGACTTTCTCTTTATAGAAACAATTTATAACCCAATGCACAAGAAGAGAACTGTGATGCTATAATCAAATCAAAACAGAAAAACATCTATTTCTAAGACAATAATCAGATTGCAGCTATTCAGAACCATCTTTTTGCTGTATGAAGTTATATGTATTTTGTAGCATTTTATAAAATGTAGGCAAATTTTAAAATGTCATTAATTTATTCATGTAATAATTGTTATATAATTTCAAACTACTTATCTATACAAGTAAACTAAAAATGATCTGGCTTCTGGTTTGTCTTTGTTTAGTTTACTATTTGCTAACACACTATTTAGTAGATGGGTGCTCTGTTTTCTGGGTTTTTTTTATTATATTAGGGGATTATGTATTAATATAATTTTAAAGGGTTCTTCAAACGTTCCAACTGTGTGTTCTATGAAAAAGATTTCCTCCGTCATGGAAGGAATGGTATGAAGTGTGTAATGTACTTTGGATTCAATTCCTGGAAGAGAGTCCATTTTTTTCTACATAGTTAAATATTTGATCTTGAATAAAAATAATTCTCAGTCTCAGTTTCTTCATTTAACGCAGAGGTGAGAATACGTTTGCCATAAAGTTTTAGTAAGGGGTCAGTGCGATGGACTGAAGAAAGTACTTCATGTTGTGACTTCCAGATAGAAGTGCGGTGACGCCAAATATCTTCTGAAAATCAAATCAGCTGATGTCTAATTGCTCTCCTTTTAAGTGATATATTTTTCCACATTCCTAAAGATTTAGCTTGTATGGATCATACCTTTTAAAGTCAAACACTTGGTCTTACAAAGCTGTACTTGTAACATACTACTATCCTAGAACACTGAATAATAAAATAACTAAATTGTGCCTTCTTGAAAATAGTCAATGGCCTTAGCATTCTACCACTTAGAGTTAAAGAATAGAAGTCTGGATATTCATGAAGTCTTATGAATGAGATGGACAGAAAACATTCGCACATTTTATAAGTTGTTTAAAACTGGTGGTATCAGACTCTCAGTTCATTGACTTTTTCTTTTGGTTATTGTATGGGGATGATAAAATGTTGAAATCCAAGCTAAGATTCATGTATCATTTCCACTGGTACAATCTTATGCAAGGTGTTTCTTTTCTTTTCTCTTTTTGTTTTGTTTGTTTGTTTGTTTGTTTGTTTGTTTTGTTTTGTTTTTCTTCGAGACAGGGTTTCTCTGTGTAGTCCTGCCTGTCCTGGAACTCACTCTAGACCAGGCTGTCTCTGCCTCCCAAGTGCTGAGATTAAAGACATGTGCCACCACTGCCCGGCATGCAAGGTGTTTCTTACGTGTGTAACTCAACAGACTGAACCATGAATTTGAAAGATTTGCTGGTGTCACAAGTGAATAAAGAATTGTTAGCCACCCTCCCCAAAAAAACACTCTGTTTCTCTTTTATTCAAGAGTGTTTGGGAAATCCTTCCATTTTCTTCAGCTCTATCATTACTGTGCATGGCAGGAATCACGGAGTGCTCCCTTGACCAGGAACAAGGTCAATTACTCAATTTTTAGAATATTTATATAAACAGTTGAATGACTGATCATAAAATATCAGCAATTTTGTATCAGAGATTATGCTAATTTACAAACAATCTAGGCAAGGTTGAAAGTGACATTTTTCAGCTTCCTGCTTTTTAAACATTGTAGATCAATTTCTGCCAACCTTCCTCTAATTTTATGCTGGTCATATAATTTAAAGCCACATGAAGTTGACCCTTGACACTTTATATAGCTTAATGAAAAATATGATAGTGAGTCATGCCGGTAAACTACAGTAGAATTTTAAGTGATTTCAACTATAAATGAAAATGGTATGTTTTGCTAGACAAAACACATACTTCTACAATATTCATGTATGCTTAAGTAACAGGCTAGAATGTTATTTGTATTTCATATGATCACATTAAAACCTTTAGATGGTTTCAATGTGATCATTGAAATTTATTAAATTAGCTGTGCTCCAATAAAGCTTTTACTTCTCATTTAAACATGATGCCTCTTTTCCTGTATTCTAGAGGTTTTAAGTCAAAGTCAAGCACACAAAAGAAGATTACTCCTTGTCATTAATTTTCAAGGATCACTGTTGTGAGAAAATGACATGCTCCCAAAAGTTCTTTAAATCTGTCAACATGATGTCTTTGATTTTGTGTTTGTCATTTCTAAGGACTGAACTCTGAATGAGAAACAAGTACTCTACTACAGTCTATAGCCGGGACCCCCAAATAAACAATGCTCTCAGCAAGACCTGAACTATAGATTAATAGATGAAAAGGTGATGCTGTTAAAGTAAATAAGATTGAGAACATTCCATTGGTTATTTATTCTATTTTTGCATAAAGATCTGCTCATTGTGCATGAATCTAATTTTGTATGCGGAAAAGTATTTCTTAATATTCTTTTTGTTACTGTCTGCCATGTCTTCACATGTGGATATATAACCACTCATGTTGACTACCTGTTTGACCCCTGTTAGTCAATAGAAGTGTATTAAAAGATTCCTACTATCTCCAAATTAGAAAATAGATCCAAGCTAGTATTTCATAGACATGTATTCTCATAGAAAATACTTTCAAAGTACTACTAATAACTTACTACTTCTTATATGGGAGGTCATATTATTAACACAATTTTGGAGATGTGGAAACAGAGGTACAGAAAGGTTAAGTAGTTTGTGCATATTTATATACTTGGCAAAACGTCAGATCCTTGATTTCAACACAACCCATCTGTTTTCACTGAGTATCTTTTAATCCACAATGTATAAAGAAAATAAAGGACATCACAAAACTAAAATAACAATTTCCCTTCTTTCATGTTTGAAGTTAACACATTTTTAATTAAGTGAAATTTTAGGGAGCAAACTGACAACCAAGGAAGACAATCTTAATCTAATTCCTAAACAAGATTCATGACAATTAGTGATCAGATTTAGTCTTCTTGATTATTAAATTATAATAACAACAATTCTTCTCACTAGGAATCATGTCCAGTGAACAACAGGATATACAGCACCATCAGAGGGTGGCCTGCCTGAAGTGGGGGTGGGGGTGGGGGGCGGTTCACTCAGTGACGCTTTGATGATGCATTTTTTTATCAAGATGTAAACATTTCCAGACCCAAAAAATTCATTCTAAATTCCACACTTCTTTTTTTTTTTTTTCCTTTTTAATCAACATCATGTGTTCCTCCTGCTACCCATGCATGAAAGATTATCAGGGAAGGTTTAGTAATATGACATTTTAGGGTGAGATTGGCTTTTACGTGTGAAGGTCAGAGAGGTAGACAGGTAAGAAATCATGATAAATGCAAAAACATGGAGAAGTCTAATGCTGGCAGCAGTCGTCACTACCACAGGGGAAACATGAGATTAAATGTCTTCAAAACAATGATGCTTATCAATCAACATCCTCATGTATTGGGAAATCAGATCATCTGGGGAGAGAACAGACAAAGCTACCTCTCCATGGTTACACATCACAGCCAGAAACGCACAGAAGAAACGGAGTTTCTTGCCTTTCAGCCTTCTTTTCTATAATGTTAACTTTCCAGATAGGACTGAAAGGGTGCGACATTTATTTATGATAAAAGATATCACAACATTCAGTTTCTGAGAAATCTTTGGTAGCTTAAATGTGTTAATATGAACTCAATGTACTATGATTGCACACTTGAAAAATAATTTTTAACAGTCCTTTAGACAACACAACAAAGTTGTTAAATAAAGTTATATATTTATGTAGAATTTATATATACATATGTCTTATTTGCTATGTGAGCTATTACCACAGAATAACATTACAGACTGTTTTTTTTTTTCCATCATATCTTGGCTAGGCTAGTTCAAAGTCAATAAATCTGTTTAAAAGATGTAATTAAAATGTGTCTTTGGGGGAGTATTTTAATAACTACTTTTGAAATATTAACAAAAATGTCCTACTTAATTTTTTTAATGGATATATACTGTTCACACGTACAGGATGATAAAGAAGAATTGAGAAATACCATAACTTGTAGCAACATTAACATCTGGCAGGTTTAATATGTCTAAGCATAAAAAGGAAATAAAAGATGAGTTGGTTATGTAGTACATTTCAGCCCAAAGAATGGATTTATACCCACTACAAATCTATTTAAAACAAAATAGTACTGTTTGGTTATTAACTCCAAATAATCTCAAAACTGTATACTCCAGCATGAGCAGACACAGTTGTCACAGTTATCTGCATTATAACATCATAGTTAGAGCTTCTTAGTGTTAACCTCATTTTTAAGGAGATTTCTGAAGATTTAGAAAACAATGACTATTTCAAAATTGTAAGCTAGAATCACCTCACCTGTGCAAAAGATGATGGCCCAATCTTTTGCAAAATGCCATTTAAAATGTACAATTATTTGATTTATAAAGTAGCCTAAGTACTAATTTACATTCAATTACTTTAAACAAATTTAAATATTCCAAAGTAGAACAGCAACAAAAACCACAACAACAAAAACTACACATCCGGACAAAAACAAACTAAGACATTTGTACTTCATTCTTCTAATAAACCATGCTGAGCTTCGCATTTGATAGTCTCCTTGAGTAAGAGAGCAGCACTGAGGATGACTATAGGCTACCTTTGCATGGGATGTTTTCAAAGAGTCAACAAGCGGCATGACTGCATGGTGATGACTGTGAAATGTTTCTGTTAAGTTGCTGGGAACCTAGAGCTCTCTTTCTTCTTAAAGCATTTGGCTTACAACCACAGTGCACACGTAGGTGCAGATCTTGAATGCCTTCTTTACAGAGGTCCCAGCACATACTTTAGTATTGCTTTGTCCACCAAGGTAAGATAATACGTTTTATGAACATAGTTGTCCCATGTAATATAGTACAGGGCTAATATTCTGAAGATAAAAAGTCAAAATCTGAATGTGATAATGCATAGAACTAAGAAGTGGAAAAATACAAAGTAAGAAAATAAACACTAAGCCTGTTTTGAAAATTTATTTAGGGGCCGAGAATAAACAGAAAAATAACTGTACAGAGGACGGAAAAATGCATGACTAATTGTAGGATTTTAATAGATACCAGTACTACTAAGTGAAAATAATTTTAGAAAAAAAATTTCAAAGGAAGGTAAAATAACAAGATGACCTTTATAGTCTATTCCCTTTCTTTGAGTCTATAAAATCCACATCCCATCACCAGGGGTCTTCTGAATAAAAAAAAATAGAATATATATATATGTATATATACATATACATATATATATATATGAATGCATCTATCAAATCAACTATATGATGGCTAAAAATGTTGCCCAATGAGGTTCATTATAGCATCTTTGTCATCATCATTGTCCCTACACTGAGCATTCGCTTACAGGATGCATACAAAAAGGTGCATGGGACATTTGGCACAGTGATGAAGCTTCCTCTTAGAGTGTTCAAAAGTCAGTCTTCCTCATTTGCCCTTGATTTTAGTAGTTCTTGCCAATAAATACAAACTTGTTGTTTTTAAATTCAGCTACTCATAGAATGCACCAAAGTTGCCCCCTCATAAGCCATATAGACAACCTATACCTATTACTTATGGAGCATTTAAAATTCTATATCCTATTTATTATGTAGCTGCCTGAGAACACAAAGCTGCTTCTTACCTGTGTGGTAAAACTTCCCTGAAAATCCAAGGTTGAAGGTAAAATTTGCAACCTGAGTGCGCAGTAAATTTTGAGTCTCTAGTAATGCCTGAAATAAATAAGAAATTAACATGACTTTAGAAAAGTAAATATGAAGCTTTGGGATGCTTCTCTCACAATGTGTGTGCATGAGAGAAACAATAAGAGCTTTAGTGAGCCCCAGTGTCTGACGGGCATTGATTGTGTATTCATATTGCAGCCATTGTAATTATTACGGATGTTATTTCATTGAAGGTCACCAAACTGTGAAACAGTTAAATCCTAAGCACATTATGCATCACTGAGAGCCAATTCTCCAACTGCACAGCCTTGAAATCATTTTTCATTTTGTATGAGACATTTCTTGAATTTCAGATTATTACATTTCCTTTCCATGGGGAAACTTTTTCAGAATTGTTGCTATAGACAAGTCCTATGCAAGTTACTGAGGAACAAGGCAAGAACTTTTATGTGTTCTACAAATCATTATGTGACTGTGTTACCACTCCTATGACTTTTAAGATAAAATTATTTAAGTGAAAGCTTAAATTTAAGTTGTTACTTTATAAGCTACTGAGCGATGTACATTTTCTGAGACATAGCTTGCTGTTCTGAAAAGAAAAGAAAACATACCGTAATAAGTATGCTGTATGTTGCCAATTTGACAAAGTAATAGTCTCTATTCCCACAATATAGCAAATATCTCCTTAATTCATGTATTATGAATTACACTATTGTAATTTCCCATTTGTAGGTAAGATGAGAACACACTGATAGTAAATAGCTAGAATTATTCATTCTAGCAATCCTCCAGCTATATCATCCTATCTTAAAGGACATAGCATAATTTACATCACCTAGCTTAACCTACATAGCATAATTTAGATCTCATCCATATTTCAGGTTTCTTAGTGGAGTGACTATTAATTTATTGGTTTAGAATTCTTTTTCTATTTTTCAACAGAATTTACAAGGGAGTTTTATTTTGATGGAAAAGCTGGCACTATTAATTCAAATGTATTTTGGCTATTGCTATCCAGCTGTTAGAGCAAAAAGGAGCCAAAACTTAGATTGCTTACTCGGCATTGGTCATGATGAAATTTATGCTTTAAACATTTTTATGGATTTTACTATTCTTTTCAAGCTTTTTAATTGTAATGTAAGAGAAGGAAAGAAACATGGATAAAAAGAAGGTGGTACAGCCAGGCAGTGGTGGTACATGCCTCTAATCCCAGCACTTGGGAGGCAGAGGCAGGCGGATTTCTGAGTTCTAGGCCAGCCTGGTCTACAGAGTGAGTTCCAGGATAGCCAGGGCTACACAGAAACCCTGTCTTTAAAAACAAAACAAAAAAACAAAAAACAAAAAACAACAAAAAAAGGTGGTGCAAGGATTCAAGTGAGGGAGATGGAGAAAAGAAGGAAGTAGGGGAAGTATGATCAAACAGATAATAATAAAATAATGAAGTCAGCGGTCATACAAAACCATAAGTAGAAACAAATATGACCAATTCATTTTTAAAGAATGCTTTGTGTAACAGTACTAGCTGTTCTATAGCTCACTCTGTAGAACAGGTGGGCCTAGAACTCACAGAGATACTCTGTGTGATACTCAAGTTTTGGGATTAAAGGTGTACACAAACACAGATTCCAGTCCATTTTACTTTAATGATAGAGAGAGAGAGAGAGAGAGAGAGAGAGAGAGAGAGAGAGAGAGAGGAAGAAAAAAGCAGTAACAACAACAAAACAAAACAAAACAAAACTGTGAGCAACTAGCCAGTTCCTGCAAAAACTAAAGGGCACAGAGACAGTACCTAAATTAACAAAATCAAAAATGAAAAGGAAATATAACAACAGAAACTTGGGAAATTCAAAGATTTATCAGATCCTATTACAAAAGCCTATACTTAACAAAACTGGAAAATCTAGATGAAATAAATGGTTTTCTAGACAGACACCAGGTACTAAAGTTAAACAAGGGACAGATAAAATATCTAAAAAGTCCCTTAATCCCTAAGGAAATAGAGGCAGTCATTAAAAGTCTCTAAACCAATAAAAGCCCAGGGCCAGATGGTTTTAGTGCAGAATTCTATAAGATTTCCAAAGAAGACCTAATACCAATACTATTCAAACTATTCCACAAAATAGAAACAGAAGTAACACTACCCATTTATTCTATGTTGCCACAGTTACAATGATATGTAAGCCAAACAAAGACCCAACAAAGAAAGAGAACTTCAGACCAATTTTGCTTATGAATATTGATGCAAAAATACTCAGAAAATTTCTCACAAACCGAATCCAAGAAGACGTCAAAAGATTATTTACTATGCTCAAATAGCCTTCATCCTAGGGATGCAAAGATGCTTAAATATATGTTAATCCATCAAAGAAAGCCACTATATAAACAAACTCAAAGAAAAAAATCACATATTGATCTCTTTAGATGGTGAAAAACTCTTTGACAAAATACAACACTCCTTCATGTTACAAGTCTTGGAAAGATCAGGTATTCAATGTTCATACCTAAACATAATTACATAATAAAATCAATATATAGCAAACCAATAGCCAATATCAAATTAAATGGAGAGAAACTTGAAGCAATCCCACTAAAATCTGGGACATGAAAAGGCTTCCCAATCTCTTCCTATTTATTCAATATAGTACTCATATTTGGAGGTCAAAGGGATATGCAAATTGGAAAGGAAGAAGACAAGCTATCATTATTTGTGGATGATATGATAATACACATAAGCAATCCTAAATATACTACCAGAGAATTCCAAAGTTGATAAACACTTTCAGCAAAGTGACTGGTTATAAAATTAACACAAACAAAATCAGTAGCCCTTCTCTACACAAAGGATAAACAGATTGAGAAAGAAATTAAGGAAACAACACCCTTCACAATAGTCACAAATAATATAAAGTATTTTGGCGTAACTCTAACCGAGGAAGTGAAAGATCTGTATAACAAGAACTTCAAGTCTTTGAAGTAAAAAATTGAAGAAAACCTCAGAAGATGGAAAGATCTTCCATGCCCATGGATATGTAGGATTAACATAGTAAAAATGGCCATCTTACCAAAACAGTCTATAGATTCAATGCAATCCCCATCAAAATACTAACTCAATTCTTCAAAGACATGGATAAAGCTATTCTCAAATTCATCTGGAAAGGCAAAATACCCCAGAATATCGAAAACAATACTTAACAAGAAAAGAATGGCTGAGGAATCACCATCGCTGACCTCAAGTTGTACTATAGAGCAATAATGATAAAAATTGCATGGTGTTGGTACAGAGAAAGACACATTGATTAATGGAATAGGATTGAAGATCAAGAAATAAAACCAAATATTTACACACACACTTGATCTTTGACAAAGAAACCAGAAATATGCAATGGAAAAGAGAAAACATCTTCAATAAATGGTGCTGGTCTAACTGGCTGTCTGTATATAGAAAAATGCCCATATTTGTCATCTTGCATAAATCTCAATTCCAAGTGGATGAAGTACCTCAACATAAAACCAGATACACTTTATCTAATAGAAGAGAAAGTGGGAAAGAACTTTGAACTGTTGACATAGGGGGAAATTTCCTAAACAGAACTCTAATGGTTCACTCTCTAAGATCAAGAATAGATAAATGGGACCTTATGAAATTGGAAAGCTTCTGTAATGCACAGGATTCAGTCAATGGGACATATCAGCAACTTATAGATTGGCAAAAAACTTCTCTAACCCCACATCTGATAGAGGGCTAATATTCGAAATATATAAAGAACTAAAGAAGCTAACCACAAACAAACCAAACAACTCAATAAAAAAATGGGGTATAGAGCTAAACTGAGAATTCACAACAGAGGAATTGCGAATGGCTGAAAAGCACCTAAAGAAATGACCAAAGTCCTTAGTGATCAGGGAAATACAAATCAAAATGACAATGAAATTTCCTCTTATACCAATCAGAGTGGCTAAGATCAGAAACTCAGGAGACAGCAGATGCTGGTGAGGATGTGATGAAAGAAGAATACCCCTACATTGCTGTATTGCAAACTGATAAACCACTTTCTAAATTAATCTGGAAGTTCCTCAGAAAACTGTAAATAGATCTAACAGAAGACCCACCTATACCACTCCTGGGCATATACCCAAGAGATGTCGCAACATATGACATGGACATGTGCTCCAGGGTGTTCATAGCAGCCTTATTTATAATAGCCAGAAGTATAAACAACCTAGATGTGCCTCAATGGAAGAATAGATATAGAAAATGTGGTACCTTTACACATGGAATAACACTGACGTATTAAAAATGATGACTCCACAAACTTTGTAGGCAAATGGATGGAACTAGAAAATATAACCCTGAGTGACATAACCCAGGTCCAAAAGTACATGTAGGTACTCAGTGATAAGTGTATATTAGAGCAAAAACTCAGAATACCTATGATACAACTCAAAGACCATATTAAGCTTAAGAAGAAGGAAGGCCATAGTGTTGATGCATCAAACCCAATTAGAAGGGGAAACAACATAATCATGGAAGACAGAGTTAGGGAGGGACTTGGGAAGGAGAGGGGAAGGGGACTAAAAAGGGGGCAGGAACAGGCATGGGAAGAGACAGGAGAGAGAAGTCCAGAGGCCCAGGAGAAAAAGTATAAAATAAGTATAAGTGGGGGGTAGGGAACTTAAGGAATCAATCACGAGAAAATCGCAGATGCCACAGATCCAATGGAGATGACATTAGCTGAAATACCCAACATCAAGGATATATAACCTGAAGAAGAGACCACCTCTAGTAGATAAACATGGCCCCCAGTGGAGGGATGAGGCCACCCACCAATCTCAGAATTTTAACCCAGAATTGTTCCTGTCTAAATAAAATGCATGGACAGAAATGGAGCAGAGGCTGAAGGAAAGGCCATCCAGAGACTGGCCCACCTAGGGATCTATCTCATCTGCAGACACAAAACCCAGACACTATTGCTGATGCCAAGAAGTGCTAGCAAACAGGAGCCTAGTATGGCTGTCCACTGAGAGGCTCTGCTAGCATCTGACTAAGACACATGCAGATAGAGCCAACCATCGGACTGAGCCTGGGGACCCCAATGGAAGAATTAGAGGAAGGGGCGAAGGAGCTGAAAGGGATTGGAATTCTATAGGAAGAACAAGAATATTAATTAGCTGGACCCTTCAGAGGGCCCATAGACTAAACCATCAAGCAAAAAGTATACATGATCAGGTCCATGGTTACTGGTCCATATGTAGCAGAGGAGAGCCTCATCTGGCCACAGTGGAAGGGTGGGCGCTTGGTCCTGTGGAGGCTTGATGCTAACGAGAGGATGGAAGAGGGGTGAGGCAGGAGTGGGTAAATGTGTGTGGGAGCACCCTCTTAGAGATAGAGGGGATCCTCTAATATTTGAAATGTAAACAAATAAAATGATTAATAAAAATAAAATAAAACACATGTTGTTGGATATATACTGAGAAATGAAAGCATGAATCATGTAACTTTAGGCCTTAATGCTGACATAGGTTGGGATGGAAAAGGAAGAGAGAGGAGGAGGGGAAGGAAAGCAAAGAGGAAAGACAAAAAGTAGTAGAAGGACCACAAGGAAGGGAGAATAAGAAGCTGACAGTCACATGTGTGTAATTGTCCTTCTTGATAGAAGTCTAGATAGTGTTTTGATGGAAGTTTTATAGAATACGTTCCTACATACCTAGCCATTAAATGCTTTGGGCAAAATCTTCTAGTAAGGAAATAAAAATCTACCTGTAGAAATCTACCTGTACCAACCCAACCATCAACCTACAAGCCCCCACTACATTTCCTCTTGGGTTTTAAAAAGACTGCGGAGAACAATAACATTTCCACTGTCCATTTTCAATCTATTCTACTTCCTTACCCTGCCATCACGCTAGGCTTCCAACACAGGAAGAGCATTGGAAACCTGCCTCAGGGACGCAATTCCATAAAAACTCAAATTTTATCAGCCATTTTACTTCTTTAATTTTGCTGATATCTATAAAGTGGAATAAGGGACAAGTCATGAAACTGTTTTAAGATGATATCCTAAGGATCTGCAAAGAACTAATTGTCTGCTATACAGAATAACTTCAATAAATTGTGTTCAACAAATGAATAAATTCTGGAATCGCCTGTCTTTCCTCAAATCATAAATCTTTGGAATATTTAAATCTCTAATTAGGCTACATGCATCTCCCCATCCCCCTCACTTCAGCAGGTAATCCTTAACCTGAACCACTGTCTTCCTGTTGCTTGTGTCCTGGTCTTTCTCACTCCTTGGAAAGCCACTGTTACTCTCAGTTCCCTTTTGAAGCTCTACTATCCCTCAGATCTCTGTCCACATGCCACCTCTCTGCAGAAGTCAACCTTTAATGTCTCAAAGCTTTTCCTTTCCTCATCTCCCAGAGAGTGTTTCTAAATTATTTTCTTGAAATTTGCATAATTTTCTGCTTTATTATATTAACTCTGCATCTTATTTTCCTCTCCAGTCAATAAAGAGTGTTCTGGTTGATCAAATCTTAGTCATTTTTTTCTATATCCCTAGTTGGAAACTGTAATTTTTTGCATGGGAAATGTATTCATAGTCAGATAAAAGCCTATGTCAATGCATAACAATAAATAGGATTCATTTCATTTATTTTGTTGTAACATTTTTTTTCATTGCTAAAGTGATAAACATAGATCAGCCAAATGTTACTGAACAGTAGAGAGAAAAGCTTATATTTCTCTAACATATTATATAACACAAAGTCGTACAGCACTACATTTCAACTTGACTAAGGGAAGATCAGAGGTCAGGGCACATGGGTTCACTTATCCTGGCACTACTCAAATCTGTAGAACCACATAGACATTTCCATTGATAGAAAGCAAAGACTGTTCAGGCCTAGGCTGGTAATATAGCCATGACTAATAAGAGAGTAAAAAGACAATGAGAAACACTATGAGAATAAAATGAATGGACTCATAAGGAAGTGGCAACATTGCCCAAGGTGCCTTGTTTTAGGCTGAGGAAATAGTCTTTGGTTTTCTCAACAAAGAGGTAATTTTCTATGTTTTTCAGTGATGAAAATACATCAATGGATATATAAAATCAATTAAAATTTAAACATAACTCTCTATAATGAATTTGAAAAATAAAAGTGCTAAGCCTTGAAAATTACAGAGGAGATGAAAAATAAAAAGTAATTAAAACAGTAAAAAATATAAAATACCAGAAACAAGATCGAGCAGAAATGATATATGAAGTTAAAAGTAGATGAAACACAAGGAAACTTTGGAAATCAGCCCCAGACTTTGGAAAACCAATTGTTAATAATTTGAAATAATATATCTCAATTTGAGAATTAAAAAGTTGCATAAAACTAAAATCAAAATACTAGGTAGTTTTACCCATGCCTTTTTATATTAATATATTTAGGAAATTAATTTGAAATTAGACATTAAATAAAATTAGAATCTAATGTAGGTAATAGTTTATATAAAGCAATGTATTTGGTTTTGAAATTTATCCTTATTCTGTTTATAAGGAACTCACTAAAGAACTTGATAGAACATTAAAGTAATAAGGGTATGATTTTGATAAAGAAAACAGTATTTTCATTATTGAAACTGACATTATTTCTTTAATTTAGTCTATGATCTCATACTGAATTCTTCAGTATTAATAAAAGGAGTTGATCTTGTCCTTAAAGTCCATACAACTAAAGAGACAGATGGAATTCAAAACTTAATTTTCACAGCATTTTCTCTGTTATAAAGCTAAGATTTTCAATTTTGAAGACCAGGGTGAGATCCTGACTTAGATGCTTGCCACAGGAATCAGGTGTATATTTTATCATATATTCCAAAAAAGTTGAGAAATTCTCATTAGTCATGTGAAATAATCTCTGGGAAACCAGTACACTTCCTGCTCCCAAGCTTGACCTCTCCTGATCCTACACGGATAGGTTGAGAATATAGAGGAATGTAGATATGGAGTTTGTTTTTAAGGACATAAAAAAGTTCTGGAGTTATAAAGTTGTCCAGATTTACAAACACACTGTAAACCACTGGGTTGAACATTTATTTAAAATGGTGCATTTTATGGTATATGTGTTTTTCCATAAAGTTATAAAAATATCAATCAGTATAATTATAGCATTACTAAAATAAAGGGGAAGAAATAAATGTTCATTTTGATACCACACAATCCATTCATCATCCACTTAATATAAACCTCAACAAAATACCAGATATTGGAAGAACTTTCTTTGATTTAAAAATAAAGAAAACAAAAAACTCTGTAGCTAAAAATCAGGAACACTTTTTGATGCTGTGAATAACCAAAAGATAGGTCTACTTTGATATAGCTGTCTTCTGAGAGGTTCTGCCAATGCCTGACTAATACAAAAGTAGAGGCTCACAGCCATCCATTGGACTGAGTACAGGTTCCCTAGTGAAGGAGCTAGAGAAAGGACCCAAGAAGCTGAAGAGTTTGCAGCCCCTTAGGAGGAACAACAATA
>NW_022196898.1:73094544-73107517 GCF_008632895.1 Mastomys coucha | reverse complement strand
ATGCCCCAGTGTAGGGGAATGCCAGGGCCAGGAAGTGGGAGATGGTGGGTTGGTGAGCAGGGGGAGGGGGAGAGAATAGGGATTATTTGTGGATGTGAAACCGGGGAAGGGGATATCATTTGAAATGTAAATAAAGAAAATATCTAATAAAAACAGACTTTTTTATTTATCACTTTTTCCCAAGTGTATGCAATTAATAAGGCATAGATTTCAATAGATGGACTTTGGCCTATTTTTACACAATTTGTTTCATTCATTTCTTGTTCTTCCAGGACATTCTTGCTTTGTTGGTTTTTGTATATTATAATTACAACATTTCCATCTTTCCTTCCATCCCTCCAAACCCTCTCATATACCCCTCTTTTGTTTCTGTTATTGAAAATAAATGTTTTTCATCAATATATTCTGATCATGGTTTTCCCTTTCATAAGCCTTCTGCGATTCCCCAGTGTGAATCCGTCAGAGAACTGATTTTATATTTTCCAATGGTAATTGACTGGATTTCGCTTTTGGGTAACAGATGGGGGCTTTTATTCACTTTTCCTCTCAGTGCTGGGACAGTATCTGATGTAGACCGTCGGATGTAGGCTCTGTGCATGCTGCCAATCTCTGTAAGTTCATAGGCACACCAGTCTTGTTATGTCTAGAAGGCCTTGTTTCCTTGGTATCCTCCATCCACCAGGATCTTATCATCTTTAGACCTCCTCTTCCACAAGTTTCTCTGCGCCCTAAGGGGAAGGATTTGATGGAGGCATCCTATTTAGGACTTAGTGTTCCAAGTTCTCTCACTGTCTGCACATTGTCCAGCCGTGAGATCTCTGATTGTTCCCAGGGCAAAGCTGCTCTGACAGTGGCTGGACGGAAACTTACATTTATGAGTATAATAAAAATGTCACTAGGAACTATTTTCTTATTATGTTCCCTTGGCAGAGGAGTAGTACTTTGTTTTCCCCTAGTTCTTTGGCCAATTCGGTCACTGATTCTATACCACAAACACAAGCCTTTTCAGGAGTGAGTTTTGTCTCCTAGGATGGGCCTTAAATTACATCAGACGTATGTTACTGCCACGCCTACTAGTCTACCCTAGGAAAGTCTGCAGTATCAGGCTTGAAAACTTGATCGTGGACAAGAGGCATTATGACTTCAAAGGGAGTTTGTGCCTCCTGGGTATTCAGTCATTAGTGGTATCCCCTAACTTAGAGGTAGCCCAGATATGTCCTTGTGAACTCGCGTGCTAGGTGACCACCAAGATATGATTTATTAATAGCTAGACAAAATTGGACATTGCTCTCTGACCTTTACCAAAGTTCCAACATCTTAGCCAAACCCTGGCCTGGAATTTCGTAAAGAATGTTACCCATGCAGACTAATTGCCTTCGGCTTTGTGGGTAGGGCTTTGAAGCTTACAGAATGGGAGACTTATCCCAGGGCAAGATCAAGTAGAATCCTCATTCTCAGTCACATACTGCAGCTGAACCACTCCTAGGAATTGGCAAGAAAGAGACTTGTCTCTACTAGTCCAGAAGATTAGCATAGTGGGCCTTTTACTAAGGATGGGCGGGACCTTGAGCCGAGTGTGTGTGAGAGAGACAGTGTGCTGCAGTCAGCATTCCAGATTCAGATTTGAGATTCAAGCCTCTACCCTCCTGGCTGGCGCACCCGCAGCCCCCCAGTACTCCAGCCTAGCAGCACGGGCCCAAGCATGCTTGGAGGCCCGAGGGTGCTGCACCAGTCCAGAGGAGATGGCTGCTGTTTTAGACTCAGTGTGTTTTAGATGGCCTCAGATGTACCTCAACTGCTGAGCTGCCAGATTTCTCATTTCTCTTTTACAATGACTGTAAAAGTATGATGCCATTTTTAAGAAACACACTCAGACTCAGCACTTCCTTGTGTTGACTCTGTTTGTCACTAGTTGAATTTTTTGCCCACCTGATCAGAACTTTCATCCCGAGGAACAAAAGGTCCTTGCAACGAACCCAGTCCGTGGTGTGTTACCCCATAATTTTTGTGCTACTATTGTATCAGTGTACCCTGAGGGCAGGACAGCATTGTTAATAAAAGACTTGTAGCTGAGTTGATGTTTATCTTTCTCCTTTGGTAGATATAGAGTACCTCCTACTACCATGAACACTGGTCCCTTAAGCTGAAGGTTCTAGGTGGCACCAGTTCAACTTTGCCATGCTCAATGAGTTGTTTGGTGTCATCTTCAGCAATAGAGTCATACTATTGGTCTGTGGAGAGCAATCCACAGGCTAGGTTGTTTGGGGGTTTCCCAGGGAACCTCTGGCCATAACCTCATTTAAATGTAACAAATTTCTGGCACTAGGAGTTTCATTTGGTGACAAGATGTGTCCAGTTGGGGCTATGACTCCCTTGTCCTTTAAAAAATTAATTCAGATCACTGTCATACCCATAGATATTTTAGGATGATTTGATTGTATTACTTTTTATATGAATCCAAAAATTGTCATTGGTTTTTATCAGTCTTTCCCCATATTTCCTCCCTCATCTCTCTTTCCTCCTCCTCCCCATCCCCATTTGATCCTCCTATGCCTGTCCTTCTGTGGCCATCCATAACTATTTTATTTCTCCTTCATAGGGAGCTCTATCACTCTGTCCCATTCCCTTATACAGTAACCGTTATGGCTAGATTGTAGCTTTCTTATTAGAGAATCAATAGCTGAAATTCACATATACATAAATACATTACACACAGTCTTTCTGGGACAGGATTATTTCACTCAGGATGACTTTTTTTCTAGCTTCATCCATTTACCTGATAATTTTATTTTCTTTTTCTTTCTTTCTTTCTTTCTTTTTTTTTTTTATGGTTTTTCGACACAGGGTAGCCCTGGCTGTCCTGGAACTCTGTAGACCAGGTTGGTCTCAAACTCAGAAATCTACCTGTCTCTGCCTCCCAAGTGCTAGGATTAAAGGCATGCACCACCACTGCCCAGCAAGAATTTCATTTTTTTCAAAGATTCATTTATTTATTTTATGTATATGAGTATATTGTAGTTGTGAGCCTTCATCTGGTTATTGGGAATTGAATTTAGGACCTCTGCTGGCTCTGGTCAGCACTGCTTGCTCCAATCAACTCCGCTCACTCAGTTCCTGCTTGCTCTGGCCTAGCTTGCTCCGGCCCAAAGTACACTGCAGCTGTCTTCAGACACATGAGAAGAGGGCGTCTAGAATTTCATTTTTTAACAGCTGAGTAATATTAAATTGTGTAAATGTACTATATTTTCTTTATCCTTTTGTCTTTTGACAATCATCTAGTACGTTTCCAGCTTCTGTCTTTTATGAATATAAGCAGCAGTGAACATAGTTGAGTAATGGCTCTGTAAGTAGATGAAGTATCCATTGGGTATATGCTAAAGAGTGGTATAGCTGCATCTTGGAATAGATCTATTCTCAGTTTTGCCAGGAATCACCACACTGATTTCTATAATGGCTGTACAAGACTATATCCCCACCAGTGATGAACCAGTGTCCTCTTACTCTGCATCCTCACTAGCATGAATTGTCATTTACTTCATTATTCTTGGCTATCTGTAGTTTTGGTTTGCATTTCCCTGGTTTAAGGACTCTACTTTGGGAACTTTACATCATTATTTAATTGGGTTGTTTGTTTTCCCGATGTCCAATTTTTAAAATTCTTTTTATTTTGTATTTGAGCCCACCATCAGATATATAGTTAGTGAAAAATCTTTTCAAATTCATTGACTTCTGTTTTCTTCAAATGACAGTGTCCTTTACTGTGCAGAGGATTGTATTTCTTGATATCCCATTTATCAGTTGATGAGTTTAGGGCCTATGCTAGTGGGGTTCTGTTCAGAAGATCTTTTCCTGTGGCAATGAGTTCAAACTGTTCACCATTATCTCTTCTGTCAGATTTGGTGTATTATGTTGAGGCCCTTAAACCATTAAGAGCTTCTGCAGAGTGGTAGGAATGATTGTTTGCATTCTTCTACAGGCAGCAATCCAGTTTGACCAACACCATTTATAGAAGATGCTGTCTTACTTTTCCAGTGTGCATTTCTTGCTTCTTTATCAAAAATTAGGTGTGAATGTGTATATGGACATACGTCTGGGCTTTCAGTTCAGTTGTGTTGGTCAACATGCCTATTTTTAAGCTAATACCAGGCTGTTATTAATATAGCTCTATAGTATAATTTTAGATCAGTAGATCTTTTGTTGTTCAAAATTGCTTTACATCTATCTTATTTTGTGTGTTTCCATATGAAGCTGAGAATTGTCTTTAAATACATATAAAGAATTGTTTTCTGTGCATTGATTTAAGTAGGCTTTTTATATTTTTCCTACTGAAAATGAGTATGGGAAATCTTTTCATCTTTTAATATTATATTCAATTTCTTCAGTATCTTAAAAGATTTATCTTTTAAGTCTTCACTTGTTTGGATAGACTTACCCCAAGATGTTTTTATTATTATTATTATTATTATTATTATTATTATTATTATTATTATTTGTGGCTGTTATGAAAGATGTTATTGTCCTGAGTTGATTTTCAATCTATTTGTTATTTGTGTATAGAAAGCATATTGATTTTTGTGTTTTAATTTTGCATCTTGCTTCTTTGATGAAAATGTTTATCAGCTGTATAACTTTGCAGATGAAGTTTTTAGAGTTACTTATGTATACAGTCATATCATCTGTAAAGAAGGATAATTTGACTCCTTCCCTTGCTGCTTGTATCTCTTGATCTCTTGCAGCTGACCCATAACTCTTGCTAAAACTCTAGTAGTTACTGAGAATGGTTACAGAGAGAGGAGATAGTGGGCAACCTTGTTTCTGATTTTAGTGGAAGTATTTGAGATTGTCTGCATTTAAGTAATTACTGGTTGTTATCTTGCTGTAAATTGCCTCCATTATTTGAGACATTTCTTGTATTCTTGCGTTTGCCAGGATATTTTTTCATGAAGGGTGTTGAAATTTTTTGTAAGCATTTTTCATCTAATGAGATGAACATGTGGTTACTTATTTCCAGTTTATGGACTACACTTACCAATTTACATATTTTTAACCATCTCTGCATCTCTAGTATGATTTTCTTGATCAAGATGGAATATCTTTTTAAATGGGTTCTTGGATTTAGTTTGTATCTTATTGAGACTTTTTCCAATTATGTTAAAAGGCAAATTTATCTGTAATTATTCTGTTTTGTTGGGTCTTTTTATATTAGATATCAGAGCAACTTGTAAACAAGAATTGGACAATGTTTCTATTTAGTGGAATAATTTGAGGAGTTTTGGAATTAATTCTTCTTTGAAAGTCTGATAGAATTCTGCATGAAATCCATCTGACTGTCTCTTTTTTGGTTTGTGGTCTTTTAATTTCTTATTCTACTTCACTAAGACTTACAGATTTGTTTCATTTGATTATCTTTTCTTGATAGTATATGGTATATATAAAGAAAATTATCCACTTCTTTTAGATTTTCAAATTAGTGGAGTGCTGATTTTTACAGTATGCTTTGATGATTTTCTGGATTTCATTGATGTCAGTTATGTCCTCCTTTTCCTTTCTGATTTTATTAACAAGATATTTTATCTCTGCTTGTTAGTTAATTTAGCTATTGTTTTGTCAATTTTATTCTTTTTTCTCAAAGAACAAACTCTTTGTTTTATCATTACTTTTTATTATCTCTTGTTTCTGTTTCATTGATTTCAGCCTGGTTTGATTATTTCTTGAGATTTACACCTCTTTGGTTTATTTTCTTCCTCCTTCTCCTCTGCCTCCTCCTCCTCCTTCTTCAGAACTTTCAATTGTCCTCTTAAGTTACTAATACTAGAGCTCTACAATTATTGTTGTTTGGGCAATTAATGCTGTGAGCTTCCCTCCGAGAACCTTGTAGAACTGTGTCCTATAAGTTTTGGTGGTTGTGTTTTCGTTTTCATTCAGTTCTAGAATGTTTTTAGTTTCTTTCTTAATTTATATCAGGATGCATTTTTTTTCATTCATTAGTGAATTGATCAGTCTCTATGAATTTGCAATCTTTCTGTCTTTACTGACTTCCAGACTTGATCTATGGCAATCAAAGAGAATACAGGGTATTATTGCTAATTTTTTTCTTACATCTACTGAGATTTACTTTGTGCCCCAGTATGTGCATGTGTCACTAGGATCTGCATATACCCTTGGGAATTGGAGCAGAGAGGAAGGAGAGGCCACATCAGATTTTCTGCTACAAATCTGGTGGCATGACTATGGACCTGGAAGGAGAGTGAAGATTGTCTACTATTTTTCTTAACTAGTATGGTCAGTGGGTTCTCAGAGTGCCTAAGGGAGTTGGTAGCTGAGCCAAAGGACCACATATCCCTTCTGGCTCATTCATAGCCTGCTTTTCATTAATTGTTATTGCATATGACATATGCAATCAATATAACATCTACATATTGCCAGATAGCCTTCTCAGATTTTATAACATTACTTGCTTGAGTGTTTTTATCCCAATCTTGCTTGGAGAATACTACTTCTTCCATTCCCAGCATTCCTTAGTTATATATTTTTATTTATTTATTTATTTATTTATTTATTTATTTATTTATATATAGAGTTGAAGCTTCCTAGGCTTTTTTATTCCCACTTTGAAATATCAATTGAATTTATGATCACCCTCCTCTACTCTCTCAATTCTGGGATTGCAGTTATAAGCAACCCTCCCCAGTTTAACTGTTCAAACATTCACAATTGAACATTCTGAAGTAATAGCCTTTGCATTTATATTTCACACTATCTTTTGTTATAATCAATAACTAAATAAAAAAGGTATCTCTTTCCTTAAATAGACAAAAAATATTTTTGGAATCATGACCCCAAATTAGTTGTACTGTTATTTTCCAGATAGAAAAAAAAATGTTTCATCAAAGATGATAGGATTCACCAGCACATAGGGGCTAAAATTGAGCACATTTATTTTAGCACCCCATTTAACCTTCATAACCTGAAGTCCCATTTAGGTTATTGTGCAGCCACATGCATATAAGTAGTCAGTTTCACACACGTGGTTCAAAGACTAGATACACAAATGACAAGTAATAAAACTGAGTCATAAAGAGTATGATGCTTTTAAAATTTATTTGAATGTCCCTAACTCTCTTCATACCCTTTTCTCCCTTAAATGTAATCTTCATTTTCTTTGTTTGGTTCATTTGTTTTTAAATAAACCCTTACTACTTATCAAAGAGGAACCTATCTGTTGAGTTTATAACTCCACCAAAGTCAACCATAGTAAATAACCACATTAAATGTCTTAAATAATGTGCCATTGGATAATTTATCTGTGTGTAATGGATGAATTAATTAATGTGAAATAAATAAATATCTCCCATAATAGTACTTATCAAAATGGATGTGAGGAGGTTCTTGTAGGAATGACATTCATGTTGTTTGGCTCGTTTGGCTTAATCTGAGCAAAAATCTCTCTGAGTCAAAAATCAACAGTCTTTTCACCTGTTTCATAAGTGTTCTTGTCTTACTTTATTCTATGACCTATATCACCAGAGGAAAAGTGTCTGGAGCTCATCATCTCTCAGTTCTTATCTCTATACCCTCTTTTCTTTCCTTGCAATGCAGATTGTACTCTTGCTATGTGTTGAGTAATCTTTTGTGTGTTAGTGATGTGGTAAAGAACAACACCCATAAAACACAGCATTATTGAGCTTTCCATAGATTTGGTAATATAAATCATGCTGCTTAAATTATTACATTATATTCCCCAAAATGACACCATTGTTAACTCTATTTTATGAATAGGGCAAACAAGGCTAATTATAAATTCTTGACACACAAACCTGACAAATTTTCACTTATTTGTGTTAAAATCAGTAAGATAATTATTTAACTTTAAAGTATTTTAGCATATGCCAGTATTTAAAAGCCAAACTAAACCAAAACAAACCAAAACAAAAAATAACTTCATGTTGTAGGCAATAGATCAATGAAGCAGTCTTTGAAAGAGTGGCCATTTAGTTGAGGTCATAACAGTTGGATATAAAATTCTCCACAATGAGGAGCATGAGAATCAGCTTAAGACATGAGAACTAGATACAATGATATTAAAGACTATGTGTTCTTACTAGCACCTGTTCTCTATTTCACTTCACACAAAACATGATTCATAATTTAATATAAGTCCTCTGAGTACTTGCTAAGCAGGAAACTTTCCATCCTTAAACCTGTTTCTGTCTTCTCTATTCATATTCTGTATCCACAACTGTGCCAAAGCAGCACCAATAATCAGCTTCTATGAAGAATAATTTTGTAGTCACGGTTTCATAGGTTAAAGTCCACGGATATTTGTCCTGGTTATCATAGGCCTCTAGCAGGTAGGAAAGCAGAAAGAAGTCAGAACCATGTAGGTTAAAGTCCATGGATATTTCTCCTGGTCATTATAGGCCTCTAGCAGGTAGGAAAGCAGAAAGAAGTCAGAACCATGTAGGAGGCTTCGGTAGTGGTACCAGCAAAAGATAATAAGAATGGCGCTTCTTTTTTGAGGCACTGCTCATGAAAAATTAGAAAAAAAATCAAATAGTGTGTGGGTGCAACTGGACTTGTGTGGGAAGTAGAGGTGTCTATATTTTTAAGAAACATTCAGGTGTCTAACCTTCAGTGAGTAAAGAAAAGTTGGGGAGACTCTTAAGAAAACAAGCAAACAAATAATACTTTCACTATCACTACCAAAATTACATCTTCCCTGAAAAGCGTCAGCACACTGTGGAAATCCCCACACATCACCTTAATAGGAAAGAGTTTCAAGTAACTTCTTTTACATTTTTTTTCACCAGGGACTAGATGCAATATTTCAGAGACAACTATACACTTAATTTAGTTTCATAGCACAAGATATAGTTTTGAAATAAGGGAAGGTCAAATTTCACACTGGCTAAAGATACTGGCAAATAAGATAATGTCTGACAGTTGATTTGACTTTGAAATATAACATTAACTCATATCACGTATGAATAGGGTCTGCATTTTCTGCTTGATTATTGAAGAACACAGGGAGGTTCTATAAATCATTAAATTTGAGATGCATTTATCGTGTTGTAAAATTTGTCCAATTGTATTGCTGAAACACTTCAACTGTCTTTAAAGGCCTCTGTATAAGGTGCAAGTGTGTTTCTCATACCTGCAACTTGGTTAGTGGAGAGTCTCAAAGCCCAGTTTTTGCTTACAGAATTCTTAGCCACTGACACCCATCATTTTCTAAAGTATGCTAGGTGTGTGTGTCTACTTCTGTTTTCTGAGCAGCAGTTCTCAGGTCAGGATCAGGACTTCATTGAGAATGATGGGATACTACTCAGCTATTACAACACCCAGTTTCTCTCTGAAATGCATTCTTCTCTTCGCTTCAGTTTACCTAGGTCATTTCAAATTGTCTCAGAATCTTACTCTCTGAAATTGTATCCATCTTTCCTGTAAATATTACTCAGCCATAACCATGACAACATATCTACCCTAATCAGCTTCAAAGAAGACATTTTTTTCATATGGCTTTATAGTTTAAAGTTCACAGCTAATTGGCTTGCTTATCACAGGACTCTAGTAATTATAGGACATGGTATCTGTCCACTTCCTACTAGAAAATGCAAAGGGAGACATGGGAAGAGATTATGGTGATCTCCTTTTTCAGAAGAACTCACCTCTTAAAGCTACAACTATCTTGTAGAAACACAAGCTGAGGACCAAACGATTAAACAGTGGCCTTTGGAAATCATTTAAATGCTAGCTACTGTTTTACTCATAAGTTTAAATCAAATAAGAAAATGAACAAAAAATGCAAACTTTTTACCTTTAAACAGCATTATTTAAGTCCTTGGCATCCTCCTTTATACATTGATTACACTAACAATTATCTTAAATCCGAGTATTTAATTAGCTTCAAGGTTTTGACACCAAGTCTATACCATGACCTACACATATTTTGAATTTCAAAAATATAAACATATATTGTAACTTCAAAGTTCCTCATTTGCAATATGATTAATTTCTTAAGATTTTTTAAATACTGTATCAACAAATTACTGCTATAATTTTCCAAATACCAAAGTAGCCAAATTAAAAATTAAACCACATTAAGACTGAACTAGTTCATAGTTAGAATTTTTTTGGTGGGGTGGTAAAACAATGAAAATAGTCAATGACAGTTTAATGAAATAAAAGATGGCTTTAAGAATAAATTAAATAGGAAAAGAAACAAAGCATGCACCCCCCCAAAAAAAGAACAAAACACAAAGCCTCTTACTTTTCTTAGGTGATACTTGCATGAGGTATCTCAAAATGTGCCAGGCATCAGCATAAGGACCTGAATAGTCCTGGATCTGGGGTTCTTTATGTGTTAGGCAAGAACCTTAATGTGTAATCACATCTCTTAAAACTTCAGCTCCTATGCAAAAGGGTTCCTGTTTGTGGAAGCCCCTGAGCAGGTACTTTCCAGTCACCATCTTTGGACTAGGTTCAGGATATGGAACTTAAACTGTTATCATTGTTGGACCAAACACAGGTGGTTTTACATCAAGGGTTAGTCAATAAAATAAAATTTCTTAACAAGAAATTAGGTCTGTAAAACCTATTAATACTTTAAGAATAAGCTTTATGACCAAAATACTTATAAAATATATTATACACAATTTCAAATAGTGTTAATGGCATTAATAGAAAGGAGACAATCAGTAGAAAACATTTTAAAGTGGATGCAGTTTAGCATTTCTTCAAATGACTGGTGAGTAGTACCCATTCCACTTGCCCAAATATGGAATATAGTCTCTTAGGAATCACACAAACAAATAAAATTGAGTCATTTAAAAACTGCCCACTGCTGGGATAAGGGTACTTTCTGAAGCTGTATACACTGTCTGAACATTGTTTACTATGCAGTGCAAGTAATTCAACGAAAGAGTTGGAATTATATATAAAAGTGTGTCTATAGATTTCGTCATACAATCATTTAGCTGTGTGCAAGTGATCTGTACCAAGAGTATATTTTCTTTTATTCTAAGATGTGCTGTCTCAAAAGAGCTTCAGTTCCAGATCAATTTCTTAATATTATAAAGTCCTTTAAATATGTTAAGAAAAATATGCTTGATAAATATAATCCTATATTTTATCTTGAAAAATCTTTTTCTTGCTTAAAATTAGAAGCACCTATTAAACAATATTATATTCTGAGTTGGCTTAGTTGGTAAGAGCAGTTGTTTTTTTTTTTTTTTTTAAAGAAGATTTAGGTTCCATTTTAGTATCCTGTATTTGATGTCTTTAAGACTACAGGGATCTAAAGAAGCTGCCTGTTCAAGGAAACTCAAATACCAGAATGCATCATTCGGAAAACAGTTTCTGTCCTTACCGGTAAGTTATCTTCCCTTCTCTATTTCTCATGTACGATGGGCTTACTGTAATATCTGCCACCATGAGCATAGTCAACAAGTTCCCAGTTGCTTTCTCTTGCTTAGTCTCTAGAAACATTACTTGAACACATGCTGCTTAGAATGGTTTTTAGTAGCGTGATAATCAGTCATTAGTTACATGCATTTTTGTTATTAAATTTTCTTGTAGCTATATTTAGTTTCAAAATATTTCCTAAGCACAGAAAGTCACCTCATCTTAGAGAGAAAGTCTATGCTCATCTTAATAAAATATTCTACACATATACAGATGCACCTCAGTAGCTTTAGAACTCTGTGACAGACTTTAAGGGTCTTGAACTATGATGATAAAACTCAGATACTCCTAGAATAATTTGGCAGCTGTGTTTTTCCTGTAAAACTGCTACTAAATATGCCTAGAACCTCAGAGGAATTGTGTCGATGATGGGTATTTGAAATTTTAATTTCAAACTCTCTTTTTTTCTACTACTTTATTCTAGATGAAAAAGAGACAAATGTCTTCCATTTCTTGCCAACATTTTCCAAAATCACAGAGAATGCACAGCTAACAGTGCTGTTGGCCATGTGTAGGCATGAAGCAAATGATTGGCATGTTACCAGTGGTTTGAATAAAAATGACCTTTAGTATCAATGTGCTGTATATATTATATAACATACTAGTGATAGGTGATATGATAATAAATAAATGTTAATTTATTTTATGTGTTAGTTTTATTTTAAGACTGAGTCTTAGTATGTGCACTATTGTGGCTTCAAACTCCAGAGTTTTGCAGGCTATCCTTAAAGTCATAGCAGTCCTGGCCCAGTGCACTGCAGGCATGTGCCAACATACCTACCATAAACATATACAACATATACTATGATGGCTAAAACTGTATTGATTTTGAATAAGAATGATATGCTTTAAAATATATCTTTGGCCTAATAGATAAGTAAATAGGAAGAATCTATTAAAATGTTTGTTATTGTCATGAGTGTCTTGTCTATGTTATATTTTAATATAGTTAATATTTTTTTGTTATTTTATTAGATATTTTCATTATTTACATGTAAATTTCTCCATTCCCAGTTTCCCCTCCAAAAAAAACAAAGAAACAAACAAAAACAACAAAAACAAACCCCTGTTGCCTCCTCCCTCCGCATGCCTGCCACCCCACCCTCTCCCACTTATTGGCCCTGGCATTCTCCTACACTGGGGCACAGAACCTTCACAGGGCCGAGCTCCTCTTCTCCTATTGATGATCGAATTTGCAATCCTCTACTATACACATGTTACCAGAACAATCAGACCTACCATGTGCAGTCATTGGTTGGTGGTTGAGACCTTGGGAGCTCTGAGGGTACTAGTTAGTTCATATTGTTGTTCATCCTAAGGGGCTGCAAACCCCTCAGCTCCATTGGTCCTTTCTCTAACTCCTTCACTGGGGACCCTGTACTCAGATCAATAGATGTCTGTGAGCCTCTGCATCTGTATTAGTCAGGTACTGTCAGAGCCGTTCAGGAGATAGCTATATTTAGGCTGGCTTGCCCTTTCTTCAGTCTCTGCTCCATAGTTAATCTCTGCA
>NW_022196898.1:73036788-73090973 GCF_008632895.1 Mastomys coucha | reverse complement strand
TTGTGTCCTGGATTTCCTGGATGTTTTGGGTTAAGGTCTTTTTGCTTTTTGCATTTTCTTTGACTGTTATCTCAATATTGTCTATGTTATCTTCTACCCCTGAGATTCTCTCTTTTATCTCTTATATTCTGTTAGTGATGCTTACATCTCTGTTTCCTGACTTCTTACCTAAGATTTCTAATTCCAGAGTTGTCTCTTTTTGTAATTTCTTTATTGTTTCGACTTCCATTTTTAGGTCCTGGATGGTTTTACTCAATTCCTTCACCTGTTTGTTTGTGTTTTCCTGCAATTCCTTAAGGGATTTTTGAGTTTGCTCTTTAAGTGCTTCTACTTGTTTACTTGTGATCTCCTGTAATTCTTTATGGGATTTTTTTGTTTCCTCTTTAAGGGCTTGTACCTCTCTACCTGTATTCTCCTCTATTTCTTTAAGGGAGTTATTCATGTCCTTTTTAAGTTCCTCTATCAGCATTGTTAGATATGATTTTAGATCCTATTCTTGCTTTTCTGGTGTTTTGGGATATCCAGGACTTGCTGTAGTGGGAGTACTAGGTTCTGATGAAGCCAAGAAGTCTTGGTTTCTGTTGGTAGGATTCTTGCATTTGCCTTTCACCATCTCTTGCTTTTTGGTGTTAGATGTTCTTAGTGTCTCTGACTAGAGCTTCTCCTGTCCCTGCTGCCCTGCAAGTCCCCTGCAACTCCTGGGGCCTGTGCCTCCTGGCTGGCTGCTCCAGTCTCAGAAACTCACCAGACAGAAAATGGTGGCTCTCGCCTGGGTCTCTGGCTTAAGGTGCTCCCTAGAGGTAGGCCCTCTACTTGCAGGGAAGGGGCAGAGAAGGATGCTGATCCTCCTCTGTCACTAGGAATCTGAGAGGATCTTGTCCCTGCCACCCTGCAGCTCCCCTGGGACTCTTGGGGCCTGTGCCTCCCAGCTGGCTGCTCAGGTCTCAGAAACTCACCATAGAGAAAATGGCCTATAGTTAATATTTTAAACTATTTTATTAATAGCAACATTATTTGGATAAATAGATTAGCATTATCAGAATTAGCATTTCAAAAAATTACTTATAGGGAATTAGAAAAGAAATAAACTTCACCATGTATGTATGGTTGAATCCTCAATATAACCATCACTTGAGAAATTCTAATTTTGTCATTACTGTGGCATAATATCAGTATTTAAATCTTCAAACTTACTGAGACATTCATCAAAAGCTGATTTGTAAATAAGCACATTTAGCTTCAGGGTCATAGTCTAACTTAACTAAACAGCATGAATATTACTTCCCTCAAGATTTGCCCTTTCACAAACTCTCATTAGGGTAGCCTTCTCAAGACAGCTAAGTACTCTGTCCCCTGAAGGATACTTGTCTACCAGGTACCGAGGTCTATATGCACTGCACGTGAAACTTGTTCAGCCTTTTATCTTCACAAAGATACTGCTTGTTCATCTTATTGTAAACTAAATAAATGTTTGCATATCTATTTGAATATAATCTAATATCATTTTTTAAATTTCTTATGATACGAAATTGAACATTTGACAACACTGTATTTATACATGCATCTTTATATTTGTTTCTAAGATTCATTTCCAAAGGCCATCAAGTTGTGAGTCACTTTATATATGTTTGAGGGCTGAAGTTTATTTATTGTTTTAAGTTCAAATAGAGTGGAATTTTCTCATTACTCAGCCAGTGGGACAAAGATAATGCGCACTTCTAGATTTTTTTCCATAAATTTGAAAAGACATCTTTATGTATACAGAGCTATGATTCTTATATATCCTAAGGCACAAATGCATGCTATAGTTATTTTAAGATGGATATTTGGTGCACATGATAGGCCAGTGCACATGATAGGCCAGTTATCTTCGTTTGTGGGATTTCGCTACCTCTCTGCCTAACAAAAATAAAGGTGATCCTGTGAGATTTCCACCACCCCTAATTCTGTATTACATTAAATAATATACAATGCTTTTTAGAGTCTCATTGCCATTCATATTTATCCTAAGACGGTCTAGATCACTTGATCATCACTGACTACTTTATAAGTTCCAACTTCCTGCAGGGGAAGGAAGTCAGTATGATGGTCAACAAAAGCAAAAGGGATTAAAGCATCCATTGCTGCTTTTCTTCTCTCCAAACACAGGCAACACTGAGACCATCTCTATGTGAATGATGTCTTTTACTCTGACGTATCGATGTACTTTAAATTATATTTTTACTTAGAGGCTACTATTTAAACTTAAGAATTTGAGATAGATGAAGTATGTCACTATACTTACATATGCAAGAGACCTTTAATAGCTACTATTGCCCAACTGTTCAATGTGCTGCAGATTCAACTTTGGATGATAACAAAAAGCTATTCAATTATGAATTTATCTTCCAGAGGGTACCACAGATGGTAAACAAATGATCTAACAACGTATAAAAATGGGGAATGTAGTCTGTAAGACATTGGAGACCTGTTGAGTGGAGAAATGATGTTGAGAAATATTTCTTCATTTTCAGTGAGGTTCTGAACAATTGACTGGTTGACAACAAGTACATGAAGAAAACACTTTAACGAGAAAGACAATTTGTCCAGTTGAGACATGAGAGTGGTATAGCTTATCTGAAGTAGGGGGGGGAAGTGATATAATTTGGAATGAAATTTACAGATTATGGCTGTAGGATTCCAACTATCAACTGTTGGCTTGAGAGCAGGTCAGGCCATGAAAGACTTCAATGTAGTGTGGTAACTTCTGAATTCATTTGCAGAATTTGGGCTTCAGAATAACTGTTTATAAACTTCAACCTTATGTTAGTGTCCAGGAATAGCTTTTCTTCAACATCACCAGGACATCACATAGTGAGTTAGGTTTAGTTACACAAAGTAGGTGTTCCTAATCTACCAAATTAATTTTGGCTATCTTTTCTTCTTTTATAAAATAAGAATTAAGATCTTCCTCATATTATCAGTATTCATTAAGAAAATAAATATAATTAGAAAAGTATTTAATAAAAAAGGAAAAATTCTAAAAAATGTATATGAATTGAAATATGATCCAAATTATGTTTCTTATTTAAGAAGTATATTATACATAATCTTATTTAAATGAAATACATTGAACAAAATATCTAAATTTCTCTAAAAAATCTGCAAAAATGAGGAGTGAAAACCTCATTATTAGCAATAATTTTATTTAAACTTTGTGATATAGAATCAGGTTTTAAAAGAATGTTTAATATTAATTGAACTACTGAATAAAATTCCTAGTTATTGTATTCCTAACTATAACATTTAGTATGTTGCAAAAAAGCCAACACTAGAGTTTGAAGGATGAGTATCTACGTTCCCTAAAAAAGAAGCTCTTTAAATATACTCATCAGGAATTTCTCACCTACATGATGGTTCACCAACTTGGGTGACATCACATTCATTGTCTCTTTATTGCACATATCTCTCACTGTGGCAATGAACAGAACCAAAGGTGACTAACATCTTAGAGTCCATATTTTTTCACACTAATATCTACAGTTACCTTTAGAGATTTTTCATTGTCTTTATTCTGCTAATTATTACACCTATTAATCAAGGCATATATTTTTTTATAATCTCAGGTTAATTACCGACACCTCACATTTACATAATACATTTTCAGGGGACAATTTCTGTGGCAACATTTCATGGCTAATAGGAAGCAATTTGCTTTCTTTTATTAACTGCATTAAAACTTCATGCCCAAGACATCATCGACGGTAAACATTTGATTCTGCTCAAATTTAATGCGTGGAGGCATTTTGCTGTGCCGTATTAGGTTTATTTATGTGCTGTGTTCTGCATTGTTAGCTGCTAATGAGACTTCAACTCTTATTGCTCTAAGGCCTGAGCACTAACCTCATTTTAATGAGTTCATTATTTGCTGTCTTCTGAAAGGAAGACAACAAATTTTCCTTTTAATTAAAGGTCAAAACACCTCTGGCAAAGGAAAGGGAAGAGGTTATCAAACCTTTGAGAAGCTGAGCGATAGCTCTTTCAGTTTTCTGAGCTAAGCAAAATCAGTGTGGACTAGGGTGGACGGTGATTATTTTTCAAGAATATAGACAGCCCATCAATCTCTAGGGACCTAAATGAGAGATAATTGAGGACAAATAAAAACACTACAACATGACACCTAGTGTGCTAAGTCTTTGTAGAAAATGAAAGTCAGCCAAAGTAACTGAAGAGGCTCTACTCTACCAAAAGAGGGCATGTGGGTCAATACAGAGAAACAATTCTATTTGCATGACGATTGAGTTATAGAGTAGAGAGAACATATGCCATATTAACTCAGACAAAATAAGCCATTTTGACTATTTTATCATAGAGATTGAAGCAAGTGTAAATCATTCTTTTAAAGATACTGCTTTTAAATGATATGAAAAAAAATGCATCCAGTAAGAATATACATATTTAGAGGAAATAAGCTTATAAGTGTGGTTACCCCTGTGGATATTGGGGTATAATAAAACTCTAACCTCAGAATAAAGCTGAATGTCACTGGCATAGAATCTATCAGAGCAGAAAGTATGAGCCAGCTAACTATGGAAATTTTAATAAAATAGAATCAAGAAGTATGAGCATAATAAGGTGCAATGCTTTCATTTAAGATATTTATGTGTTTGGATTAAAAAGCAAAATGTTTTTATTTACTTATTTATTTATTTTTGTGATGGTATTGTCATTCATTACAAGACTAACGTGATTTTTGTTTTCTAGTTAAAATTTGGTTTCAGTGGTGATGGGAGTTAAATCCAGGTCCTCCCACAAGCTTTCTGCCCCTGAGCTACATCAGAGGACCAAGACTCAAACTGTTAGAAATATTGCTTCTATGTTTTCACAAAAAAAAGCAAAACTAATATACAGAGTGCTCATGTACCCTGTACTTACTGTATTACACATACATTAGTGATGACTTTTGTCATAATTGCTAAGATATATTGATATATGCTTAGAGTTCTTAATTTATTCCTTGCTCTACCATGTGTTTTCTACTGACACACTCCTGCCTCAGACCTAAGAGGTCATTTTACAGTTAGTTGCTATATCTCCTTTGGTAACTCTTGGCTGTGAGTTTCCAAGTGCAATCAAAATTGTTATAGCAGTTTTAGAATTACAGAGAAAATTAACAGAAATGGCAATGTTGTTATGAATTCCCCACTTTCCAACACCTTCTTGTGTTTTGTATTCACATTTTTCAATATGGTGGCATATTGATTTCAAATAACCTGGGTATATTAGTATTACTATCACCATTAACCAATGTCCATAATTTAATTAAAGTTAACTTATTATGCTACATATGTCATAGATTTGGGTAAATGTTTAAGAACACATAGCATTCAGCACTATTTGCTTCATTAAAAGCATAAAGAAAATAGAGACTAGGGCATATCTATAATGTGAATTAATTTTCCATCCCTTAAAGTCCACTGAACTCCACTGAGCCATTCTCTTATCATTCTGGCAGCATCTGTCCTTTGCTTGTGCTCATAGCTGGCATTTAGTTATCACTTAGTACAGTTATTCAGTATGTACATTTTAATATTGGCTTCTTATATTTATGAATGATCATTACAGTTCTTTCCACTCTCTTCCTGGCTGGATGGCTCATTTGTTTTTATCACAGAAGAATATTCCATTGTCTGATGAATATTGGTTTCCTTTGTATCCATTGCCCTCTTGAAGGACATCTTGGTTACTTTCCAGTTCTGGTAATTTTTAATAAAGCTGCTATAAACATTTATGTAAAAGGACTTGTATGGATACAAAATTCCAACTCATTTGGGCAAAACTAAAGAATGTATATTTAGCGTATATGATGAGGCTACTTTTAACTTTATTAGAATCATATGAGCTATCTTCCAAAATCAAGATGGAATTCTGCATGCAAAAGAAATAATTCTCTGTAGAATAACAACAAAACTGACTAAAAGCCTATAGAATATAAGGAATAGAGTAGATGAAGGTACTTGTAGGATACAAATTATAGGATAGAATAAGGCAAAGTGCAATTTACAAACATTTCCTCTCTCTCCATCTCCTTCCTCCCCTCTCTTCCCTGTCTATGTGTGTGTGTGTGTGTGTGTGTGTGTGTGTGTGTGTGTGCATGTGCTTGTTGACATATATCTGCCATGGTGTACATATGGAGGTAAGAAGACAATCGAGAGAGGCTATTCCTTTTTTGGATCACATAGTCTAGGGATTTAAATCATCACGTTTATAGACAAGTTCCTTTCCTCCTGAGCTATTTTTCCTGCTGATGTACTCACATATGTATGGAATAGAAAACCAATCTGAGTTTTAAATATGGACATGCAATTCCTAATATATCTAACACAAAAAGCAAATGAATGCTAATTTTATAATGAAAGTGTACCTATTTGTAATATTAACAATTTTGATGATGTAGGTCTGGGACCTCCTCGCCACCAAACACTTTCTGAATTGTCTCTAAGACATGAATATGTATCTTACAGATCATGTACTTATGTTACTATAAGTATTTGTATCATTAACCCACTATACAAAATGAACTTGAACAAGTGAAGAATATTGGACCTGTTATTAACATCATGATACCTGCTTAGGGCTAACATGGGTTATATATTAGCTGAAAGGAGCATAAGTGAACATCTCCAATCTCATTGGTTGCCTCTGAAATCTGAAATGCGGCCTGACTGATGAAGCCTGCACTATAGACCTGGAAGAACCTAGTAAGAACCTAGTAGGACTGTTTTCTGGCTTTCTCTTCGACAGATGTGTGCTCCTTTGTACTTGCAATATCAGTGCTGTGCTTAACCATTCGGGTATTCTGAGGAAGAGTTTTTAAACTACTTTCTCCTTATGTGAAGGCTAATTTAATCAAACTAGTTCTTGAAGTCTGTAAATGCCTTTGGCCTGCTTAATAAACTACAATATATAGCAATTATCGGAAAGTGAAGCTTTGAAAGAGGTAGTTCCTGTCAAGCTTAGTTACTGTGACACTTCCACATTTCCCACCTCTTGATGCTGCTCATATAGTCTTTTAAGGGAGATTCTACAACATTAAGATGTAGTGAACTATCATCATTTACCCATGCTAAATATTATTTTAGGCAGTGATTTTCTTAGTTTTAGATGAACACTAATCAACTTCCTAACCCTTTGTAACTGTATTCCAATAATCTGTCTTGTATTTAAGCTATATTGAGGTAGTGTATACTTCTTAGCTGTTTTTTTTTTTCCTGTTGCTGTGATAAATTGCTGTGATAAAAGCAACATAATTGAGTAAGGAATTGTTTTAGCTTACAGTTCAAAGAGTATAGCCCATCATGGCAATGAAGACATAGCAATATGCAAGGACATCCTGGTTGCAGGATCAGGAGCCTAGTGGGACACATTGTATTCCCATTCAGAAAGCAGAACAGAAGCAGGAAGAACAGCTGGGCTATAAAGACCAGGACTTGTTCCTTAGTGATGTACTAAGAGTCTACCAAGACTCTTTCTATTTAAGGTTCCATAACCTCTGAAATAATGTCACAAGCTGGTGTTCACAAGACTCATTGCATCAACCTACAGGATACATTTTACTATCAAACTACAGCAGCATGGCAGAACTCTGTCTGTAGACCATGCTACATTGAAGTTAAAATACATGGAGTTGTTTATGAGTACTACCACTAACTTTTCTGCCCCTTTGGCTCCTTCATTACTTCATATGTAAAATGCAGAAATAATACCATTCATATCACCATGGGAAGAAAACCCAATGTTATGTACATAGCATTCTATTCTTGAAGTGGCATACCATGAATAATATGTGTTATATAATGAACCTGAATAGTCATAACTTGTTACAGTTAAGTAAGGAAGCCATCTGATATCATGCATGATCTAGATTTATGAAGTAATATCAATCTGGAGAACAATATTGCACATATGTGCTTCAGCCATTTGGCTTTACCTTGGCTCTGTCAGTTACGCATATGAAAACTTTGATGATGAGTGCTCTCTATGTCAGCTGATGATCAATTTCATTTTGGTATATATTAAAGCCCTCCTTTTGCTCCTATGATAGTAATGTACAAAATGTTATAAATATATTTCAAGTGAGTTAATATGGTTATTGTTATTTTTAATAAAATAATGCAAGATCATTTCCCTGGAATGAAACTCTTATAAGAAATCTAGTACATTTTATATTTTAAATATATGGAAGTTATGCTCCTTCTGATCATGAAATTGTTTAGTTTCAATAGCATCAAATTAGTTAGTAATTAATTTTTTATTTAAATTTTAATATGAAAATCTAGTTTTTGGTTTGTTGAATTTGTACTGATGATTACCTATGAATCTAGTTCCATATTTTCACAAAATACTATCACTGTAAGATCAAACATGGCCACAGTTCTTCATAATTCAACCTTCTCTGGTCTTGTCAAGTACTCTTTAATTTGCTATGAATCTTTGCCATACACAGGCAAATTAATATTTTCTACCATATATTTTACTTATTAAATATTAATTGCATTCAAAATACTACAATGACGGTTGGACCCAAGTCCCTTCTCCATACCTCTCACCCTCTCTCCATCCCTCCCACCTCTTCACTTCTTTCTCCATTCCTTTTTCTTCTTCTCTTCTGTTGCACATAGTTCACAATGCTACAACGGTACGTCTAACACAGATCTACTAATATGTAGGAATGAGAGGTAGTCATATTTGAGCTTGGTAGAAATCAAATACTAGGGGGTAGGTGCTCAACTTTCACATTCCCAGAGGAAGATATTTACAGTGAAGCTATAATTATCCATATCTGATCAGCTGAATCAACTTCAGCTATGCTTTGTGTTTCCTTTAGTCACTGAGCCACTGTACCTCAATAAATAGTTGGGCATTCTGTGTTATATCATCATGATAAAAGAAGAAAAATATGAAGACTAATATCAGTTTGAGAAACACTTTGAGCTTCTGAGAAACCTCCACTCTGGTTTTGAAAGCTTTCATTTTACTAACTAACTAATCAACAAGTAAAGATTAGGTATATATGATGAATTAATCAGACAATGACAGGTAAGTGAAGAAAGTTATCAGATTTTCTAAATATCTGAAGAAAATCATGAACGTATTATCTAATTTTCATTATGTAAGTCATTTTAAGAAATCTCTGAAATTCTATCCAATTAGGGACTACTGTAGGTTGTAGAAGTTGATGGAGTAATTTTAGATAGTTTTAATTCACACAATTTCTCCCTAAAGTATCATAGCAACAGTTTTTTCACTTTTTAGGATTTTATTAATCTGGGCAGTAATAATGTAATTACAAAGTATCTCTTTAATGACATCGAGGGTCAAAGTCAGGGGTGTCCTCACACTCTCACCAGGATTGTAAACACAAATAAGTATATAAAATATTTAAAACATTATGTTGATACATATCTTATTTTTGTTAAGTAATTAGATCAATACTATAATACAACTTGCCTGTTTTTTCTTTTTTACAAATGTTACCTCTGCCATTTCCACTTAGAATTAATAAAGATGAAAGGCATTCTGACATCTCTTTTATGTAAAAGGATTCATTGTCAGAAGGCAGGCATGTAGCAGTAACTATCATGTTAATTTAATACGCACTGATATTATATGCACATACAGACTCATTGCTTCTTTTCCAGCATACTTCATTCATATAACTCAAAGAAAAAAATGAGTAAATACATGATATTGAAATACCCTGGCATATTTCTATGAACTTTATTTTGGATTTTGTTAAACAAATTTCTCAACTTTAATTGGAATGCTTCTGGTTTTATTTCCTATATTACATGTGTGAATTTTACAGATGTCTTTACAAATGTCTCTACAGCTTATTTTATGAGGTAAAATTGTACTGCTTTTGGATGCTAAAATTATCTTACAATAAAGATTTAAAGTAGGAACTTAAAGTGGCTGACAGCTGATATGTATTCTGAATCTTGGTATGCCAGTTTAAAAATGAGAAGAAAGATCTGTTCTTAGTAATCAATAAGATATATGAGTGAAAGGACACAAGAAAACCATAAGTTGTGCTCACAATATTAGGAAATAAGAAATTGAAATGATTATAAGATTAAGAGCAAGTTCAAACTAGAAAAGGTATAACTATTTGGTAGTTAGTTAAATATTAACAAGTTGAATGGGAGGGAGTAGACTTATCCTCATCATCAACAGTTTGTAAATCTGAAGATTGAAGCTATAGGAATCTAGACATTGGCCATATTCATAGGACTAGAGTTAGACTCAAGCTTGGAGAGTAGTTGTGACATACTAAAACCTGCCTGCAAGGGTAATCACTGATTATCTAACCCTGGTTCAGGAGCCCTGACCGTTTCAAGTTTACAATCCAGCAAAATGTTTTATATAACACTGCTCCTTCTTGTAAGAGTCAGACTTAATGGGCCTGTCAATTGCCTAGACAAGAACATGTAGCTTGGGAAAGCTGTTTGATACAAAGACCTTAAAAATATGAGACCCATCTCAGATGTTGTGATGCTGGGCATATGCTTGACTCATGGGAAGTGGCACTATTAGCAGGTGTGGCCTTGTTGAATTAAATATGGCCCCGTTGGAAGAAGTGTGTCACTGTGTAGTCAGACTTTGAGGTCTGCTAGTTTGCAAACATCACCCAGTGTGGATAAGAATCACTCCTGGCTGCCTATGAGAAGACAGGTCTCCTTCCTCTCAAAATGTAGAATTCTCAGTTCCTCCTCCAGCACCATGTCTGCCGTCAAGCTGCCATGCTTTCCACTATGATGATAATTGACTGAACCTCCGAAACTGTAAGCCTGCCTCAATTAAATGTTTGTCTTTATAAGAGTTGCTTAGGTTATGGTGTCCCTTCACAGCAATAAAACTCCAGCTTAGAAATTGGTACCAGGAACTGGGACATTGCTATGCTAGGTCTGACTATCCTTTTGTTCGGAGGGATGTGGATTTGGGAGCTTTGGAAAACAGTAGAATGCTTTAAGTGTGGCTTAATGGGTCATGCTAGTAGAAGCCTGGAAGACAGAGGTATGGAGGATGATTTGAACTGTGGGGACTGGCTCAAAACGTTTCGGAGGAGACAAATTTTAGTATGCTAACTGGAGTTCATTCTTGTGATATTTTGGTGAAGAATGTGGATGCTTTTTTGCCTTTTTCTGGGGAGTGTACCTGAGGCTAAGGTGAAGAGATTCAGTTTGGTTGCATTATGGAAGGAGGTCTTATAGCAGCCTAGCCTAGACTCTCTCCTGTGGTATGTGATCTGCATTTTGATTTTAAGATTGCATGAATCTCAGAAGAGATTTTGAACTTTGGACTTTTAAACATTGTTGAGACTGTGATAGACAATTGGGACATTTGAAGTTGGACTAAATGTATTCTGCATAAATGCTATGACTAGGCATGTCTGCCACTGAGTCATATGCTTGAATGAGCCTATTGGGCCAGGGAGTGGAATGTGGTGGTTTGAATATTCTTAGTCCATGGGAAGTGGAACTATTAGGAGGTATGGCCTGGTTGGAATTGGTGTGGCCTTGTTGGGGGAAGTGTGTCATTGTGTAGTTAGGCTTTGATGTCTCCTGGAGTTCAAGCTCTGCCCATTGTGGAAGAAATTCTCTCCTGGCTGCCTGTGGTGAGACAGGTCTCCTTCTGGTTGCCTTCAGATCAAAATGTAGAGCCCTTGGGTCATCCTATGCACTATATCTACCTGTAAGCTGTCATGCTCCCCACAATGCCGATAATGGACTGAACCTCTGAAACTGTAAACCAGCCCCCCAAAATGTTTGCCTTTATAAGAGTTGCTTTGGTCATGCTGCCTCTTTACAGCAATAAAACCCTAAGACAGATGGACATCATTACCATGTTCTTTCTGGCCACTGGCTGCTCCCATCCTACAAGAGCGCTCCGTCTGCAATGGGCCATTTGGTCACCACCTACTCTCAGGCCCTGAGAGTGTTTTGCTCAGCAGTAGTCCTTTGTCAGTGTGCACTCTCAACAGCTGAGAGTGTTCTGCTTTGTATGGCCTCATTGGACACTGTTCAGTTCATCCCTTTAAGGCAGTCCATGCCTATGTGTCTATTCTAAGTTTTCAGTTGTATTCAAAGGACCAGTATACTAAAAAGAGGCAGGAAAAAAAATTCTAGTGATATCAGAATCCACTTTTCCTATCTTCTTATCCCGCTAATATATTGTATTGCATTGATTTGACATCTGTAGAGAACTAAAAGGCCTTATGCACACAGGTAAGCACTGGAGAAGCCAGGAAAATTAAGCAAAACTTTCCTTCTTCAATGGAATGAGGTATGTAGTTGTTCATCCTGGAATGCCAGGAATGATGTCATTTTACAATCTGGTGATTTTTGCTGTTCTTTAAGACAGGCTTTGTCTATATCTCCATAATTTAATTATCCAGGCCCTTTCCACTAAATATTGAGCATTGCTTTTAGACCATAAAAAATAAAATAAAATAAAATAATTCTTATGAGTGATGTTACTTGTAATTTGCAACAGGCTAAGTGACTTCTATGTTATCTTAGGGTTAGGCCAGTACTGACACCCACAGGTATTATGTTTAGCTTATATCTTCACCTCTCAGTCAAACTTCTCAGACCCTAAATCTTGACCACTATCTGAGTCAACAGTACCCATTCTCATGAAAGAATCCAGATGGACTTTGTGAAGAATCTCAGTATAAACATTTCTTAAATTGTTGTGTTCTTGAGACTAAATTAATTGTTATCTGAATACTTTTACCCAAACGTGCTTAAATATGGCTAAAATAAAATGACTGGGCCAGACTCTAGAAGTCTTGGTCCAACACAGTAAAATCGGGCTGAGCTGAGTTTCATTTTTATCTCTCCCAGATTGGCTTTTAACCCTTACTGCTGGAAAACCCTTACTGCCACATATGTCTAACTGTACTTTTTCTGTCTAAAATTTATTTTCAATGGAAGAAACCTTTCTTTAATTTTATTTACATTTTTACTTTGAGATTTTCATATGTATGACATTCGTCCCTTCCATTTCTCCCCGCCAAAATCCTCATATACCCCTCCTTGCTCTCTTTCAAGTTCATGGCTTTTTTTTTTTTTTTTACATTAATTGTTATTGCACGCATAGATGTCTAAGTTATATTTTAAATAACTGAAACAGAGGAAAGGCCTTTTAAAGGCTAAATTATCCACTCTGTTATTTCTTACCTGCTGTCTTCTGAATCAGGTACTTGCCTCTGAATCATTCCCACTCCCCTGCCTATACCAGTCAGAAAAGACGATCATCTGGGAATCAAATAAACATCCCTCATTTTTATTATGACAAACTCCTTAGGTTATTTAAACAAGGCCAATATTAAAAATCCAATTTTCATTCAGTAAGCATTCCTCCACTAGTTTAAATTGAGATCTCAAATTACTTGCCAGTGAGCTTCTCTTTATTCAAGCAAAATTAGAAAATGACTCTGGAGAATACCTCTTCCCTATGCTTATAGATGGTTCATAGACCAAAATGCAAAAGTCACGGTCTGAAGAAAGAACGTCTTGGTTTTACTCCAGTGAATCCTTAAAAATCAATGATGCTTCATGGTGCTGTATTGAGCCGACACTTCAGGCACCTATGGAGCTGACACCTGACCCAGCCACATGTCTTTAACTGGGTAAATTTTTATAGCACAGACAGAATTATGGACAATATATCATGTCCTTCCATTTTCCATCTTATCCAAGGTGAGGCCATGACTCTCTGGCTAGTAAATAAGATTTCATTTGTTGCACCAGGCTTTTGCATGCCTTGGATAATTTCCATTTCCACTAAAGTCCTACCACCTACAAAGAACGTTCTTCCTCCAAGACAATCTGTAAAAACACATTTACATAATTTTTGATTATGCTCTCAAAAAGAATTACTTTGTTTCCATATTATTTTCTTTCTGCTTCCCTTAAAATATTAGGTCATCAGTGGAAGTCACAGAGACGAAGCAAAGAGCAGAAGGGAGATATGATTCTTATATTCCTAGAGGAATAGCTGATCTGTCAAATACATGTTAGTGTTAACATTATCAACAACTGATAAACCCATCTTGACACAAAGTGAAGCATGTCAGTTTTCAGACAGAGTTTTTTTTTTCAGTGTAGTTGAAAAATAATCTGCCATATTGTTGTCCAACTAATCTGATATATAAGATACAAAGTCTCACTGTGCTGTCTAGGTTGCTGTATTCAATCAATTCTCCTGTCTCAGTCTCCTAAGCTGCTGAAACTGCAAACATGAACCATCGTAAATGGGTTTTGTCCAAGTACTCTGAATGCCAGCATAAATACTACATCCAATCAAAGCTCTTGTGGTGAGATCAGACAGATAGCAATTTTGGTGGGGTTTTTCTTGAGTTTTGGCAAGACAGTCAGTCCTTGCATGGAAGGAGTACACTTCATTTGTCTTCATGTTTCCCACATGGTTAAACATACAAGATAGTTTAGCCCAGAGAAGCAGGTCTTCAGCTGAAGTGAATAATTTACAAACTCAGAGAGACAATCCGGTTTATGATAAAATGATTCTGTAACTAATGTTGTTGCCTTCGTTACAGCCTTCAGGAACCCCAATTCTGAGCCAGTGAAATGGCTCACAGGGTAAAGACACTTTCTGCAGAACCCGACACCTAAACTCGATATCTAGGACCCATGTGGAGAAGAAAATAACTGACTCCTAACATTCCAACTGGTATTGGGATAAGTGTGCCCCTGAAGTCAGTAAGTACATATGTGCATATACACACTGTCTTAGGGTTTCTACTGATGTGTCAAAATACCATGACTAAAAAGCAAGTTTGGGAGGAAAGGGTTTAATTTAGCTTATACTTCCAAATTACTGTTCACATTGAAGGAAACAAGGACAGGAACTCAAATAGACCAGGATCCTGATGCAGGCGCTTATGCAGAGGCAATAGAGGGGTGGTGCTTATTCATTTGCTCAGCGTGCTATTTTAAAGAACCTAAGACTCCCAACCGAGGAATGGCATCACCATGTGCTGACCCCTTCTCCATTGATCGCTTATTGAGAAAAGATCTTACACCTGGATCTCATAGAGGCATTTCCTCAACTCAGGTTACTTTCTCTCTAATGATGTGGGCTTATGTCAAGTTGGCACAAAAAAACAACCAGTACACACACATACACACATAATGAAAAACTACACACATACACACACACACACACACGCACACGCACATGCACACGCACACGCACACATGCATACGCACATGCACACGCACATGCACACGCGCACACACACACACACACACACACACGCACACACACACACACACACACACACACACACGACTGTGTTTCCCAGTTCTGAGTATTAAACAGTTGTTCATTTTGAAGAGGAATAAGATGTCTACTATAAGTAATAAACTACATTAGAAATATGTCATCTGTGATACATAGGATAATATGGTATGTTTCAATTGTCATCTGTGGTTATCCTCCAGTGGTAATAACTTTAAGTAGTGTGATCAATGGAATTGACCAGCTTTGGACTGGAATCCTATACTTAAGAGACCTGGAGATAAATCATTTCTCACACCACTTCTTACCTCCTTTCTACTTTCTGCCGTGTCTTTAAGTCTAAGAATTTTTGCAGCTACTTCATTCATGTGTTGCTGAATGCAATGATGATGATTCACACTCCAAATTTCTGTCTGCAAAGCAAGTGTCCTGTAGCTGTAGCTTGTTCTAGGCATCACCTCGTCTTTCATGCTGTGGATTCAATGGAGTCTTTAAGATATATCTTAGAGGAAAGAATCACTTTTAGCTTGGAATACAAGTTGAAAACAGATTCCCTAAAGTGCAGGATGTGGAAGGTCATGGCTCATATTGTGTGACCACTATTAACTATTCCCTGGGTTGCAGGACTCTGGGGGAACACTTTCCTCACCCCTCTTGAGGGTCACAAGGAAAACACTGTAAAGGAAAGGCACCAGGGAGAATTCAAAGCCATCTTCCAGAGTAAGTACTACAATTCGGCTTTCAGCTTCATTGCCCCAAAGCACATCAAAATGACATTGCTGATGGGGGGTGCCTAGTCTGACTGCTGTTCCACCACCACAGAGCTTTCCTTTTGACTTACCTACAAACTTTGATAATATCTCAGTATTGCATCCTGTTACCTAGAAAACTGGACTATATTACCTTTGCTCTTTGGTTAAGTGACCCTGGTTGGCTAAGAAAGATCTTCTAGGTTTTTCATACACATATGACTTAGCCTTCTTTAAGGAGGATTGGCTCATTTACAAAACTCCAAAGCAAGGAATTGTTTGCTTGATGCTCAAATGTGGGCCTAAAATTTTGAGATAAATTGATAATATGGCTTGTTTATTTGCTATTACAACATAAAACACCTGGGAAAATAAACGTTTATCTTGTTCATTGTTAGGTCACCAGTACCAAGATTGGTTTCTGGTACATACCAAGTATGTAATGTCTTTCTATCATTCAGTAGGTAGAGAAATATACTACTTTGAATCACATGTCTTGTAAAAATATTTAGATACTTGACCACTTTCTTACATGTAGCAATTGAGGCAGCCATTTATTGTGTCTCTTAGCAATAGATAACAAATGATTTATATGAAAATAGCAGGCTTAATATCATGACATATATGCTAGAGCACCATATGATTATAAGAGAGATGAGGAATATCACCTAGTGAAGCAAAAACTATATACACAAAGGTATACAATTATTAAATTTTACAAATATTCCAAAGCCCTGTAGTACTATCAGATTATTTGGTGTTGAAGCAGATTTTATCAACTGATTTATTCAAGGCAGAAGTAAAAGAGGAACGTAAAGTGAGTTGGAGTCATATCCATATACAACCATAGCACAATGCATTGCTTGCCTCTAGTGATGTTGTTATAAGCAAAATAGCACTGCCAGTTAAATAAATATAGAACACATGCAATTATACACTTAGTCCAGATACTTGGCTACAGTCCCAAGTGATGTTATTATTTTATATTTACTATATTATTTTTACTATATAGCTATGCATTTACTAAATAATTTCTTATATTTTTTTACAATGTGCATTGTTTACAAAAATAGCTTACTGAAAACAAAGAGTGTTGTGCTTCTCTGGGAATGTCCACATGCATATCATGTTACTATATCTACTGAGTGTATTAAAATCCATGTAATTACTGCACACTTTGTGCGGTTGTGTAAGAACATCCAGTTTTTGCCTAATGACACCATGACTTAATGATGCAGTTTTCAGAACAATCTCATTACTAAACAACACATAAGTGCACTCCAAATACATCAATTAGTAATTAAAAATAAAACACCTATTGTTCTATGCATCATTGATGAATAAAAATCTATATTAGTTCAGTGTAAGTCAGTCTCACTTAATTTCAATGAAGAAATCGAGGCTTGGAGATCATAAGTATATTCTCCAACATAACATCTTTTATATAGATAAAGAGTGGATTTAATTATCTCTGGTATTTACTCCAAAGAGTTTTTAACATTTTTGCTCTTCTCTCTGGATTTGGTTTCAAGCCTGCTATGTACTAGTCAATTGATAATCAGATGTTCCTCCAGCTTTTGATTCCATTGTGAATACAGCAGAACACAAAGTGAATCTTCCCTAGAGTTTCTGGGGAAGGCTGATGATAAGTTACAGAGAAGGCACTTAGAGTTGATTCTTGTCATAGAGAAAGTACTCAATAAACTTGAGCAGTCATTATTAGCATGATAAGTTTAAGAACTTTTTGTGATTGCTGTTGTGAACTTATTCATTCAACGAAGAGTAGATGTTGAGTTCTCAAAAGAAAATATTTGATATATGATGAATGTAAACAAATGCCAACTATCAAAAGTCTTAGTTTGTTAGTGAAAAATTGCTTTCTTATATTTCAGTAAATTTCTTAATATTTTAGTCAGCAAGATGAAAATAAATATGGTAAATTTGGTTGGGGTTAAGTAAAATTGATATTTGTGATGATATATCTCATAAAATTATATTAGATATGTTTAAACTAACATTGAAGGGTTTAATATATTAAAAATACCAACAATTCTCTATAGCTCGTTTTGGCAATTTTAGTTTAAAGATCAATGTTATTATGGGTCAATAGTACTTTTGAACTCTGTACTAAAATTATACACTTTGTGATTTTTCCACCAACAGTGATTACCATCTGCCATTCTGTATTGTAATCTAACTAAATACTTAAAATACTAATTTTTATTAAAGTTTAAAAACCATTTTATCAGTCCGATTTAATTCTAAAGTATTACAGGAGCTATATTATCTACTATTAAGGAGGAATTGTCATACTGTGCCAATTCAGGTCAAAAATAAAATGAAGGTAGAATTAATGAACATGAGTTACAGACATGAGAAAAATCAAGTGTCTACATTTCAACATTTTTACAAGGTTTCCCAGTAATTAAATTTCTGATTTTCTTCCTATATTATCTATTCTTTAGATATCTGCTATGAAATCAAATATCTCTAGTACCAAGCTAATGGTGATGAAGCACAATGTTTAATTTATTTTAAAGATAATCACTGGTTCCTTTAGATACATAAAGTAAAGATTATCTTTATACATAGTCCAAAGGAGTTGCCAATCATTTTAGAAAGAAAATAAAACAGATCAAACTCAAAACTCCTTAGGAAAAAAAACCCTATGAGTCTTTTCATATTAATTGTGATGTTATTTTTTTAAAGTTGTATTATTCTTTGTCAAAAATTTTCTTTCCTTGGCTATTGAACTCCACTAGTCATTAAACATTCATGTTGTCCCTAAAATCATTATTTAAATTTATCCTTTGCCCATTATACTAGCTAATGACTTCATCTGTTTTGAGTGCTGTAACAATATACTGTGAATTGGGTAATGTTTAAACAATAATAATTCTTCTCATATCATTTTGTGGGGGAAGATTAAAGCAATGGCAAATTGCTCCCTGATGCTTGGGATTATAGAAGTGTCTGAACAGTGATCTCTTATGGGGAGAGGGAGAGTGAATGAGGATTGTAAGCCTCTTCAATGGCAGCATTATTTCATTAATCACATTCAGGACCAATTTATTTCCTCAAAGATATATCTTTCCAACCTCCCATTGGCACCTTCAGAGTTAGGATTTCAGAAATTTTTAAAGGAAAACAGGAACTAACATCATAGCATTTTTTTAAAATTGACATTTTCTCTTACCCCAGTACCACCCTCCCCCAAACACACTTTGTACTAACAATGGCATCTTCACTTTTCTTACATCCTTAATCTTACACTTAATCGAGTGTATTATTAGTGGGGCCCTTAATGCCTACCTGCCTAGGCATTAGATAAGTATACACTCGATCTGGGTTGAATACATTCTCACTCAGAAATCTCATTTGAGGATGACCCAGACCCTTAAAGTTTCATCTGATGACCCAGTTGAACAATGTAGCAGAGCTCATAATCTTCCCCCAAAGAAACTATTTGCAGTCCTCTTGTTATAAGGTTTGTTTGTTTTAGTCCATTGTTGCATTTTACATAAATATACGAGATGTCACATATATTCTGGTATTGATTTGCTTAAGAGAAACAGAGCCTGATAGTATTTGATTTCAAGGGAAACTAAGTATATATAGTTGTCTAATCATACACAAGTAAAATCTTCATATGTTGGGTGTATGATTATCTCCTTCAATCTAGGGCCCAGTATCATACTTTAAGGCAACATGGAAATGATTATTTATTGGTTGATTAGTAAATATTATAAAAATTTACTTCATCACTTAAAATAACATTTTATAGTTCTCAATGTATTTGTTATTATGGGTTTAATCCAATTTTGTGTCTACTCTATGTTCCTTTAAAGGGAAATATTAGTATCAGTCTGCTAGCAACATGGAAATTTATCAAAGATCAGGGTGAAGTAGAGTGTCAACACTATTTTGCTTCTCAGAATTTCCATGACTTGGGAAATGTCTTTCTTAAAGTTATGGATTTAATCTTGTTTTAGAAATAAGTGTAGAACAAAATTCAAATGGATGTTGCATGTTCATGTGGGGAGACCTTGCTGTGAGCATTAGACACCATTGAGCATTCTGTCACACAAAACCGATCTATCCCCTCCTACAGATGCAGTTATCTGCATGTCTAGAAATTAAGCAAAAGATCTGTCCTTTCCCTGTGTTGTTAGATTGCATCTCTTGAGCTCCTACTTCTTTTCATTCAGTACCTAGATGATGTTTAAGTGAAATGTAAAATAAGTTCCTAATTCCAAAAGAAAGAATGAATGAAAGAAAGGAAGGAAAGAAGAAAGAGAGAAAGAAAGAAAGAGAAAGGATCATTTAGATTATCATCACTTTGTAATATTAGTGCTCAATTATGATTTAAAATATGGATTACCTAGTAATCATCAAACAATAAACATGCAAAATCTGTAGCGGTGTGGCAAGGAGCCTACAGTCTTCCAAGCAGCATAAAGCAGGTTTGACTCTCATGGGAGTGAATGGGATTTCGCACTGTTTTCACAGCTGGCATTTGCTAATAGATTATTCACTGTGTGTAGTGAATACAATCGCAGGCTTTCTGAGCTGTGGCTGATACAAAGCGTATCTATTTGTCATTCTGCAAGTAGAGCTGGCCCTGAGTATGAGGTTGGTATAAATACATCTTCATCTTGCTGCTTGCACACTAACCATCCCTTCTCAATCAATTCCAAGGCACAGTACAATTTGAACACATAATAGAAAGTTATTCCACTATGACAGCCTCAGCAGTTCAGTGAGTTGGACATAACATGTGTGGTATTTCTTTAGAACTTAATATTTCATTCTTTCAGGGTTAATTGGGCAAAAGTTCTTGGAGTTCTCTCCGTGTTGGTGATAGAAGAAAAAGGGGAAATAATTTAACCTTTTTTCCCAGGAAAATTAACTTGATTACAGTTTAATTTTCCAGTGATCAAATTGAAATACATTTGAATTAACAGCGTAGAATATTTTTCAACCTTACTGTAGTGTAAAACATTTCTTCCAAGTTTTAACAAGGACTTGATTTTTAATTTTCAACTGTTTAGTTGTAAGACTTCAGCAAATCTTTTAAATTATACTATTTAATGATTTTAACTTATCATTAACTTTACAAATGTTTATTGAGTGGTAATTATGAATTTGTTATTATACTGCCTAAAAAGCAACTTATTCATCACTCATATTTGGTAAGCAAATATTAAACACGTGTTCTCCCCCACAAACCTAAGAACCCAATGATGAGGAAGAACATGGATGTTCCATCCTCCTTTTATGAATAGTTTCTGTTAAAAGAGACAGCCTACAAACTTAATGGACATGTTGACATTAAAGAAATTGACAAATCAAGAGGGTCTGGTATTTGAAGATCATTACTACTTTAAACAAGGTGGCTATTGTAGGCAATACTACCCATATGACACTTTTCAGGGATATATGTCTTTAATTGGAGAGATAATGAACACCATCATGTAATACTTATGGGAAGAGATGGCAATTTAGTCACAGGCACTTAGTGGCCAACAGTTACTATTCAAGATAAATGAGTTGGAAAAGGAGTAGCAATCTCTACCCAGGTACTATAACCTTCTGTTAACAAATACAGGTTAAATATACCATAAGAAGAAGGTGATAAAACCAATTCCTAAGTTTTCCTTGTGAATAAGCTAAGACAGAACAGATGACAGTCACATAGAGAGAAAACAAAATCAACATGCTCCTTAATAAATTCTTTGTGGGAAAAGATGATGGTATAATTTTGAGGCATTGTAAATTTGAAACAGTTTAGGAATATTCAACACAGATACCAAAGTAATTTTATCTATCTATCTATCTATCTATCTATCTATCTATCTATCTATCTATCTATCTATCAATATTAGGTAGAAATGGGGATGTGGATGTAGATAAAGACAGATAGGTATACCCTGAGAATACTTTGTGTCATGAGTAGCAAAAAGGATGCCTCAAGAGCAGTGTAAAGAAGCAACTCTGGTTGCTTCTGAGGTAATAATAACTAAAGTAAAGTAGTAATAAAATAACATTAACAAGAGTGATTAAGACATATTTTTTTTTGAATTTTGAAGAAGTTAGATTTATTGAGTGTTTACCACATCAACTTCATACTAAGATATTTCATTTACAAATTAGTTTCCATATGGAATGATCATTTGTAGTTCTCTGTTTTACATAAAACATGTGTACTTGGAGTTTGATTTGCTGACGTAGACACTTTCGTTAGCACTGCTCATAGAGCAATTAAATCCTTACTATTAAATAGTGGAAGGTGCTATTATTATGCTCTCTTTTTATTTTCAAGTCAATAGAGACATAGAGTGTGCACAATGAGTAATTCAGAAGGCAATGAAGCCTCATATTTCAAATACTAATGTCCTGCATTGCTGTTTTACAGAAAATGGTCAGAGAATGTGATGTTGCTTTTGCAAGAGAGGGTTGTAAATGTGGTGTAAAACTGACATTTGAGGGGTGAGGTAGCAATGCCATGCATGTGTTGTTGAAAGATTGAAGGAGATGCAAAAGTGAAGAACACCTTGAAGCATGAACAAACAATGCTGGTGAATTAGGAGTCACACTTCTAAGAAGGTTGAAAGAAAAGGCAATGTTGTCTTTCTTTCCTTCTTTCTTTCTTTCTTTCTTTCTTTCTTTCTTTCTTTCTTTCTTTCTTCCTATATTCCTCCCTTCCATCCTTCCTTTGTTTCTTTTTTGATTTTTTGATTTTGATTTTTTAAGTATGTTTAAGAGAAAAATACATTGATAGAATTATTCCAAAGGAAACAGAAAACATGATGCAAGACAGAGTTTGATGATGAAGCAAGGTCCTCAAGAAAGTCAGGGGAATTAGTATTTATACTTGAGGTCATACCGAACAAGTTCAAGGGCAAACACACAATACCAAACAAAAAGTTCTCCATCTGCTCAGAAAGGAAAGAAAATATACAGACTACTAGGAAATACTCAGTTTAAGTGAGAATTTTCTCTTGCCATATGTAACTAAGGTACACACACAAACGTGGTGATGCAGTACTCACTGCACTCTAGTGTCTGATTCCTACTAGGGATCCAATCCTGAGTCAAGGCTGGCTCTGTCTGTGAATGATAGTGTCATCCAGTGGTTAGGATGATGCTAAAGTAGAATGTTTATTTAAATCTACAGCAGGATAAGACTGTATTGTCTAATTTCATTTCAGCTACATCAAAAACTGTGGGATGGCCTAAATTCAGTAAGTTTCTTCCAAATACTTGACTTAACATTTCTTAGTCTACCAGAAGAAAAGTTCAGAGTGCAACAATGTCTCATCTCTATGGAATATCAGAATGAAGGCAATTAAAATCTTGTGTTACTTTTCCTCACTACATAATTTTTATCAGATATACACAAATGCAATAAAGTTAAATGTATAAACTATTATTTCATAAGTATATTTTTCATTTTTCCATTATTTCCAGAGTTATCAATAACTTCGTTCATAGTCCTCTTAGGTATCATGATGATGTAATTATCCAATGACTAAATCTCGATTGTCTAAATCTAGGTCTATAATATAATCCATTTGAATTATTTTTCTTTTATCTAAATTCTAATAAATTTCTGGCCTTTTAGAGAGTTCATTTAAAATTTTAAGGGGTATTCTTGTCCAGCAGTGGTAGCATTTGTCTCTACTTAATTTAATGACAATCGCAAATGACATTATTATTTTCTTTTACAGACTCAATGCACAGCTTTGTAAAGTTACCAAGAGCCAATATTATAAAAAAAAAATGGACTAACAAACTATTATGAGTAGTTTTCCAATAATTGTCCCCCAATCAATCATACACACATGAACTCCACATATGGATATTAGATGGACTATTCTGTGGAGCTGTTTAGAGCCTGCCTCTTAGCCCACATATGAATTTGAGAACTTCAAATGTTTTGACCTGAGGCCAGTATAATTTCCTTGATGCTTCTGTTCTTTAGAAAATAATTTGCTGGAGTAAAGTTGCAATAAGAATTCCTAATAGGAATGAACTAAATTTCAATTAGTTCATTGAATTAATTGCTAACTTTCCGCAGAAACACTTATCCTTGATAGATGAGTCATTCTTATGTAACAATATCTTAATTTTCATTAGTATTTTCAACATGTTTGTGAGAAATATTTTGTTAATAGATATTAATTTTTATTAATAATAGATAAATAACAAAGATGTTTTAATTGGGAAGACTTGAAAATGACCATACTGTGCTTCTAAATCACTCACTAAATTAATTATATTGATATCCAACTAATATGAACTCCTTATTTTTGAGTTTTCTTGCATTTTTTAGATCTTATTAATTTTATTCCACACGATGGCAAATTATTTTTAAGCAACACACAGAAGAGTTTTTTTTTAAAAACTCAAAGCAATAAAAATTAATGAATTTGATAAATAAGATTCTTGTGGGCATAAATAAATTTAATAAATATAAATCTTAGATTCTTAATATTCACCCGATATATACTGAGTAATAAATTGATGCCAAACTGCTTTTGTCAAACTGCTCATTGTGACTCTGATATTTGAAGTGACTAACCAAATATAAATGGATATTATCATCTCCAGGTATACATTTGGTTCTTTCCAGTAGAGTCTTAGTTTCTTCTGCCATTCTTTCCTTGAAGGTGCTGGAAGCTTTGCTCAGTTCTTAACACAAACAAAATTGCTGACTAAGAAAATGTCAGCTATCTGCCCCAATTTAATTTGAGACAATACTGAAGTTTATCATTAAATAAGTATTAAACATCACAAAAATGTCAGTGAAGCCCTAAGGTATAGGGTTGTTATACTGCTTATCACTGGATTTTCTTTTGTAGTGAAACTGTGCTTGCTTTATTTTCTCAGTTATCCCAATGCCCAGTTACTAGAAGACTGGAAGGAAATAACAGGATAGCAACAGTCATAATGTTTGCATTCAGTTTGCCTCCAGTTGGCGCTCAGACACAGTGCACCTATCCTGCTGTCAAACTTATCTCACACTCCTGTGAAGCCCACTTGTCTCCTGAATGGTTTGTATTCACTGCTCTGCTATGAGTCCGTAGATCCTAAACAATTGCCTTAACCTCTTTTGATGGCTGACATGCCATTCTGCTTCTTATCTCTTCTTCTGTAGCTGAAAGGAAGTCTTATCACTTATCTCTTCAGATGTTCCATTCAGGTCCATTTCTTAACTTTCCATTATACTTCATGAACCAGGAAGTTTTATTTTTTCAACAGCTTCAGATAAGCCATTACTTTTTCTCCAGCAATCTCTTCAGCATGTTTTTTTTTTTTTTAATAATTTACACCTTTTGAATTGACATCCCTGCTACTGCTTACTGCTCCAAACATAAATGCCTCCCCCATTTTGAATTGAATCATACTATGTGCAAGAGAAATAGCAGTATTCAATAATTATAAACAATAAAATATATTTCTGTAATGATAAACATCATAAAGTCATACACTAATGTGTCTAGTTAACTGATTTAAATGTTCTCTGAGAAGAGCTGAAAAACTTATTTCAGATTCCAATTCAGTTCTCTAAGACAAATAGTTTTACAAAGAACTCAACTAATAATATCTGAAATAACATATTTGAAGAGTGACATCATCCTATGTGAATAGTTACATAAATTTATGTATCAAATTTATTATTTAATAGAAAATAACATTTAAATAAAAATAAATAGGATATATGAAATGGTACATAAAATATCAAGTGCATACAGTAGATAAAAGAGAAAAGAGCCAGAGAGAGGCAAATTGAAAGAGAGAGAAAAGTGAAAGGCACAAGAAAGTGAATTGGGAGGAGATTAATAAGCCACCTAGAGTGAATTCAGAATGTGGAATTGATCCACCATTTCTGAAAATAAAAATAAAATTAAAAATCTCAGACAAATAAATGAGCAACAGTTGATTCTAATAATCAGTGATGCCATAACTATAAAATTCAATCAATCTGTTATTTTGTTTGAGATATCTTCTCAATTAGAACTGGGTATCTGAGAGTACCTTTCATCCAGCAAAGCTTGTTTCTGCACTTATCAATGATGGATGGGAGATTTCACTTATAGATAGCTGGGTTTCCTGATGGGAAATTGAAGTAGCATCCTAAATTTTCACTACTTTAGGCTGTGGTGAATCAATGCCACTCTAAATCAACTGTGTTATGACTGGATGTCTAAAAAAGAAAATCGCCACCCTGAAAACAGGGCTTAGTGACACCATTCACTTTCTTCCCTTATTGGACCTCTTTACCCAATTTAGAAACCTAAATTAAGCCAAATAAGCACTTAATATTGGAGCAATTTTTTTTTATACTATGGACTTTTAGCATAAGAGTTCAGACATATTCTAGGACCCACAATTAATTATGCAAACTATATTACTTCTGCTGAATTCTTGAGCACTTTGTCAAGTGACTGTGGCTCTATTAACTAACTGTATTTTCTATTTAAATTTGTTTTGCCTGGTGTGTATATTTTTTTTGAAGTTTAAATTCTCAAAGCATATGGAATATACATATTTAACCCAGGGGTTGCAGAATGGCAGTGGAAGCTGATGGCTCCTTTTGGGTGTGTGGAACATCCATGTTGCTTTATACACACTGAAATATTTTATAATATTCATTCCTTCACTAATATTCCATTTATAAAATTTTATAAGTCTTTGATTTAAAGATTAGTCTTGAAGCATATGTTTTGATTAATTTTTTTCTGTGTCATGAATCATATTCAAAAAAAATCTTCTCTTCATCTCTGTATGGCTACAGTAAAGTTCATTCCATCGGTTATTTTTGTTTTGCTTATTTCAGTGGCTCTCTTTCATGATGACTAGCATTAATGGCTCTCTTTGAATGAGTCTCTCAGGTCAAATGGTTTTAACATGAATTTTGTTGTTGTTGTTGCTGTTTTCCTGAGATGGAGTCTCAGTATGTAGTTCTGGCTGTCCTGAAGCTCAGTATGTAGACCAGACTGCCCTCAAAACTTCACAAAGATCTCCTCCCTACTTCTACCGCCCAAGCCTTGAGGTATATGCCACTATGTCTGGTTTGAGAGAAATATTTTTAAAATTTAATTATTTTTCCATATCAAAATCAACAATTAGTCCCATTTCTGTTTCCATCAAAGCCTTTAGCAAGGCTTCAGGGTTGCCCTTATGCCCAGCTGTCCATCATGCTAGCAGGCATTCTCCCCTGCTCATGTATTACACGGTCATGGTTGTATTTCAGACCATTTTCAACACACTTCTGCATCACTGTCACTGTAAACTTAAATGTCTTCATGGCTGTGTCCTCCGTGATCAGCTTTCTCTCGTATTTTCCAGACCCACATGAGTGTCTCATTAATCAACCAGGTTCAAATCATATCAACTGAACTGTAAATTTAAGAAGAAATTACATTTCCTTCTGAATTTTTTTATTACAACTTCCAAAGGGAAGTAATTTTTTCTAGTCCTTCATTTTTACCTACTCAGTTCAAACCCTAGAGCAAACATTATGCTTTTGTGAAAGTATAGGCATCTCACTCCTTTCTTTGTGATCTGTCAGTTTGAACTTATTCTTTAGGGGGATGTGCCTCACATGTAATCTCCCTTACATATACTGTTAATGTCACATAATTAACTCTGCCTCGGTACTTTACTGGCCGGTCTTAGGGACATGCCATTACTTTGTTCTGTCTTAAGGTTTTACTGTGTCTATCTTTACATGTTTAGTGTTTCAGTGATTTAAATGATTTCACAAATCATAAGTCATTGTGTTTACTTTTCCATGTTTGAGATTATATATAATTACATTTCTCCCTTCCTTTCCATCCCTCCAAACTCTCTCATATACACCTCCACACTCTCCTTCCAAGACTATTTTTCACTATTTTTTATGTATGGACTTCATCTTCTCTGAAACCGCCAAGCAGGAAGAGTGTCAGAGGGGACAAGACTTGGTCTTGTGAGGGGGTAGAGCTTCTTTCTATAATAACTCATTCTTATCTTGACTTTAAGTTACTCTGAGGCCAGAAGCTGCAGACTTCTGGGTGCATTGACACTTGTTACAAACAGCTGGTGATTAGGTAAAGGATTTCATGGTCTCACTCCCTTCTCTGTCCAGGCAGCCAGAAGCCTTTCTGTCTTGGCTGGTTAAATCTGTCTGACTGAACCAGAGAGGAAGGAAAGGAAAATAATCAAAATTCTTTATACAGTCAAATATGCACAGACACATATATATTCATATATACATTTACATTTTCATTCACATTCTCTCTTACACATTAACATATTCACATTTTTTGTTAGGACTAAGCACCTGTCTCATACACCTTACAAGTATTTATGCATGCTTACACATATACCTATACCTGCTCACATACATATAGACAAATAGACCTATATATTTGGATGCATGGATGGATGATGGGGCAGAATTCCCCAAGCCAAACCATGCCACAAACAATTTTAATTATTTTCTCTGGCCTTTTCATACCTTCTTCGACAAAAAGTTCTTCAAAAAGCTACCTAAGAGATAAAATGTTAAATAAATGTGCTTTACAGAAGGATGTTAATATTAAATCCAAACCAGTGTTTCATTTTATATGCTCGGTAAAAGTTCAAAGCAACAGTTTTTACATGACCTTGCCTTATTATAGTGCATACCTGTGGTTTTAACATTGAACCTAAATATTTTTCCTTGAACAAAAATTTGTCCCAAGTCAATTTCTCCTTTTAGTATAATTATGAAAGCTCACTGTATTTCTTATTATGCAACCTTTACTTACTCTTATGAGGAGTGGCCACTTCAGTGTTTGAGGATACTGAACTTATATTCTCTCTTTCTCTCTCAGAATTTGATTTGAATGCAACATATTGTTCTCTATCCTCTGGATCTAATCTTTCCATCATTCATACTTCTGACAATAGAACTACATTAATGTTTAACAATGACTCCAGAGGATGTATGTTAAAAAGGATTAAAGAATTCATATAAAAGAGGTAGGAGAAAAATGTAGGAAAATGCTGATGACATTTGAACTTGGAAGATGTTGAATTTACACACCAAAAAGAAAATTTAGGATTTTGGTCTAACACTGTAACTCATTAAGGTAGAAAGAGAACTCAAGTATCAATTGGTTGATTGTATCATAAATAGAGAGGTGTCCCAACCTTAATCAGCTGAATGTAGAGAAAGGGATACGAAGGTTTAAAGAAATTTGGGTACATAGGTGTGCTTATCATTTTATATCTACTTTTCCACATTTGAAGGGATTAAAAGTTATTTTTCATCAATACTCTTGAAGTGACAGTGTGACTACTCTTCTAGAAGGTTTGAAGAGCTCTGATTGCTCTTGTATGTAACCTTGATTTTATTGTTTACAACTTCTGTAACTACATTGAGAAACCTATAAAAAAATTCTGTGGGATTAAGTTTATTCTGAAGATGAGGAGTTTGAGGAGTTAAACTGGGACACTCATCTCCAAATGCAAGACAAGTCACAAGAGTGGATATAATAAAAACATTAAGCAGGAGCTATTTATGACATTGAGCAATACATCCTGTCCCAACAAGTGAAATAACATGGTGTTTATGCTGAATTTATACTTGTCTTTCTATCAAGAGTACAGTTTCAGAGCATGTGAATAAATCTAATCTGAAAAATAAAAAAGAGAAGAAATACATTCTTATGATCATTCTTCACACCTTGAGCGATTTGAATGACCCCAAATGTCTCCAGTGAAAAGATCAAAGCTTCTTTTGAAAGTATCCCACTACCTTATAAAAAGTTTCTAATACTTGATTTCATCTGAAATTAGCTAAAACCCAAGCAGTTAAATCATTTGAGGTGGAAAGATCAACCCTAACAGTAAGACAGTTTCTGGTTGTAGCCCATAAAATGACAGGGAAAAAAAGGAGCCTTTTTTTTTTTTGCCTGCTTGTCCTCGCTCTTTCTGGGGTTTTATGTATCCTGATGCTGAGACATTTCTTCACTAGTATTAGCCCATTCTTCCTAGTTACTACAAGACAGGTCAAAAACAGCTGAGATGTACGGCCTCACAGACTGAACAACTGTCAGACTCTTGCCCATTCCATCAGAAGACAGCAATTATTGGACTAGCAGGGTCACAGCTTCTATGTTACTCTAATAATGCCCCTTTTGATATGTATGTCTGTTATTTATCAATATATGTATATTTTTATATATACACACACATTCATTCTATCAGTTCTGTTGGTCTAGAGAACCCTGCTGATATAATATTATCAACTTTTCTTTCAGAAATGGTGATACCCATGCATTCGAATTCAATTATTCCATTTGTATCATGGAGCACATAGATGGACCAGGTAGAATAGCAGTGGACCATCATATGATCTGGTAAGTATTGAAGCTATAGTTTTGTGGATTAGTAATATATCCCCAGGTATGCTGCATGCAGGAACTGGTCTGACAAATACATTTTTCTCCATCCTTGTTAAAAGGACTTATAATGTGTATCTTGCTTTTAGTAGGAAGGACATCAATAAACCTGTATTATCCTCCTATCACACTGATATATTAACTTTCTACTATATGACCTAATTTATTTTGTGAGGATACCATTAACCTTCCCTTCCATAAGACTTTGGACTATTATATTTATGATATTATATTGATTGTGTTTAAAGAGCAAGAGGAATTATACATGAGGCATTTGCATGTCAGAGTGTAAATACTAAATGCATCAAAACTTTATGAGCCTTCTGTAGCCCTGAAAAAGTTAAGGGTTCGATGGTGTGAAGCAAACAGAGACATTTCTTCTAAGATGAGGAATAAATAGTTATGATAGTATGTATAATATTCTGTCATGTCATTGACTGAAATAAAAGAGGCTGGAAGTGACTCCAGTATTTGCTAAGAACAAAGACCTGAGTTTTATCTTCTGATTTCATGTACAAAATTTTAAACATGGAGGCACACTTGTAATTTAAATATTGGTCAAGTAGTGACCTGAGGGTTACTGCATCATCTCTCACACAAGCATCTATACACATGAGTGTATGCAGACAAAAAGATATTTGTATTAAGAGTTGTGTAGATTAATAAGAAATCTCTTCACCAGCCTCAAGCTTTTAGATAAGTTGGTTTGCCCTTCATTCATCAGATTCACCAATTCTTACTTATCAGACCAGTATGGCTTTAAGTAGAATGAGTATATATGGATAGCCTACTCTAACAAGTGTTGTTTAATATATAAAGCTATGTATTTTTTTCATTTATAGTAGGGCTACATCATCAAATATGTGGAACATATGAAACTGGGCCCATAAGTCTCTGAAGATATATGTGAGTTACATGAAGAAGTTCTCCCAATATACCTGGTCCCGTTTCACTGTTTTTCCTCATCCTGAATCTATAGCTTTGTGAGAAAATACTTACGGTTTTCTGACAATGAAAAAATAATCGTAATGTGTACATGGTATCTAAATGTCACAATATCATTCAGACACTACCAAAGACTGGACAAGTTCAATAATATAGCCTTTTTAGGGAAATCTCAGAGAATCAGTCCTGACAGATGGGATTTTCTAGTGGTAAAACTTCAGTAGGTGATACGGTAATCTACCAGTTACTTGCCTGTAGCCACTGGCTTAGCCAGATAGAACTTGAAATGATTATAATTAGGAATGTGCTAATAAAGAAAATTACTCACTAATGCTAAAGGAGGTGACAGGTGCCCATTCTCTCTCCTTCATTTATAATATCCCAAGATACGAAAGAAGTGAAGTGACATACTCTAATCTTGCCACCTGGATGACCTGGTGTATAAACTGATTAGATTCTGCAGGAGGGAAGAAAGACCTACATTCTGCTGTGCTCCTGTAATGATGTCCTGGTTGTAGATTGTGAGTTGTAATTAGAACTCAGCATGTATGATGTACTACACATGAGGGATGTCACATAAATTATGAAAACTTCAGGACTTAAAAATAACCAGATTTCAGCTTCAGTTTACACTATATTTTTAGGGAACCTAGGATATTTACTTGGATATAGCAAATATTTACCAGAATAGTAAGCCCTAGCATGAGGATAGCCTTAACATCACTAAGCCTTTAGCATCACTGACACACCTGCTGGCCCATAATTTTAATAGGACTTAGAAACTGTGATTCAAAGTTATCAGTGAGTAAGATGCTGTCTTGGAAATTGATTTTCTTTATCATCAATTCAGTCCCTTTAATGATAACTCCTGACTTTGGCAAATAAAGTATGTATTATTTTCTGAGAATATATATTTCCTTTTAAACAAGAAAAATCTAGTAAGGAATCCTTTAGGGCATATCAAGCAGCCCTGATCAGCCTGCTATCTATAATGTTCTTCCACTCTCCCCCTCCTCTCTGCCCACCTTCATCAGACCTGAGGATCCTGAACCATACAGGTTAGCTTTCCTTCCCCTACCCATATTCTCTACTAACTGAGGCCTCTGGGGCACCCCAAGCTGCCCTGAGCAGCCTGCTATCCTTTCTGTTTATCCAAGAAGGCAGAGGAAATAATTAATTCCATAACAGCAAAACCAAAGGAAGCACACACAAACACACACTAACACAACCAACATCAAAATAACAGGAATTGACAATTACTTGCCATTAATATCTTTCAACATCAATAGTCTCAATACCCCAATAAAAAGACAGAGGCTAACAGAATGGATGTGAAAATAAGATTCATCATTCCGCCGAATACAAGAAACATGCCTCAGCCATGATGATAGACACTACCTCAGAGGAAAGAGCCGGGAAAAAATTTCCCAAGCAAACAGACCCAAGAAGCAAACTGGAATAGCCATTCTAATATCTAATAAAATAGACTTTCAACCAAAATTAATCAAAAGAGACAAGGAAAGACACTTTATACACAAAGGAAAAATCTACCAAGTTGATATCTCAATTCTGAATATCTATGTACCAAACACAAAGAAACATTGTTAAAGCTTAAATACTACATCAAACCCCACACATTAATAGTGAGAGACTTCAACACCACATGCTTACCAATTGTCAGGTCATCCAGACAAAAAACAAACAACAGCCCAACTAATACAGAAGTGGAGGCTCACAACCATCCATTGAACTGAGTACAGGATCCCCAATGAAGGAGCTAGAGAAAGGACCCAAGGAGCTGAAGAGTTTGCAGCCCCTTAGGACGAACAACAATATGAACTAACTAGTACCCTCAGAGCTCCCAGGGACTAAACCACCAACCAAAGAGTACACATGGAGGGACTAATGGCTCCAGCAGCATACATATAGCAGAGGATGGCCAAGTTGGTCATCAATGGGAGGAGAGGATCTTGGCCCTGTGAAGGTTCTATGCCCCCAGTGTGTGGGAATGCCAGGGCCAGTAAGCAGGAGAGGGTGTGGTTGGGAGCAGGGGGAGGAGGGTAGGAACAGGGTTTTTTGTTTTGTTTTTATTTTATTTTACTTTATTTTATTTTATTTTATTTTATTTTATTTTATTTTTGGGAGGGGCCTGGGAAAGGAGATATTGTATGACATGTAAATAAAGAAAATGCCTAATTTAAAAAAAAAAAGAAAACAAACAGAAATTACAACTTTAACAGACTTTCTTAATTGAATGGACCTAACAGACATCTGTTGTAGAATATTTCACCCAAACACAAAAGAATATAAGTTGTTTTCATCACCACATGGGTCCTTCTCCAAAACTGACCAAACTGTCAGTCACAAAGCAAGTCTCAACAGATATAAGACAATTGAAATAAAACTTTGTTTCTTATCAGACCACCATGAATTGAACCTGGAATTCAACAACAACAGAAATCCAAAAAAGCCTATATACTCATGGAAACTGAGTAATTCTCTACTCAATGATCTCTGGGTCAGGGAAGAAATAAAGAAAGAAAGTAGACTTCCCAGAATTCGATGAAAATGAAGGCACAACACACCCAAATTTCAGGACACAATGAAAGGAGTTCTAAGAGGAAAAATCATAGCACTAAGTGTCTACATAAGAAAATTAGATATTTTCTTTATTTATATTTCAAATAATATCCCCTTTCCCAGTCCCTCCCCCCAAAATAAACCTATTAGCTCCCCCCTACTCCTGCTTGCAACCCACCCTCTCCCACTTCCTAGCCCTGACATTCCCCTACACTGGGGCATAGAACCTTCACAGGACCAAGGGTCTCTCCTCCCATTGATGACTGACTAAGCCATCTTCTGTTACATAGGCAGCCATGAGTCCCACCATGTGTACTCTTTGGTTGGTGGTTTAGTCCCTGGGAGCTCTGAGGGTACTAGTTAGTTCATATTGTTGTTCCTCCTAAGGGATTTTTTTTTTTTTTTGAGAAAAAATATTTCTGTCCTCAAGCTTGTGAGAACAGCTCTGAGCCCCACCTCCAGGCCACTCAAGGCCTTCCTGTGTTTGCCTGTCATGTCGCTCACGCCCACCCCTTCCTGGGAAGAACACTGGACACAGAGTCACTGTTAACACTGTGGCTGGAGTGCTGAGTTCTATTGCCTGTCTTAAGTGGGAGTGTCAGTTACTGGTTAATTTCCTTTTCTCTTGCAGAATAATTCTCACTTGGAATGATTATAAAAATTGAGGTTAGTTTACTTATCAAGTGTTTTAAGACATTAACCATATTTCAAAATAAAATTATATCAGAATTTAAAAAAAAAAGAAAAAAGAAAAAGAAATTAGCAAGTTTCCATACCAGCAATTCGAAAGTACACCTGAAAGTTCTAGAAGAAAAATAGAATCAAGCACACCAAAGAGGGGCAGAAATTAGGAAATACTCAAAATCAGGGCTGAAATTGATCAGTTAGAAACAAAGAAAGCAATACAAAGAATTATCCAAACCAAGAGGTGGCTCTTTGAGAAAATCAATAAGATAGATAAACCCTTATCCAACCTAACAAAAGACAAAGAGACAGTATTTGAATAAACAAAATCAGGAATGAAAAGAGAGAGATCACAAATATTGAGCAAATACAAATGAAAAGAGAGAGATAACAAACACTGAGCAAATACAAAGCATCATTAGGTTTTACTTCAGAAGTGTATACTCCACAAAATTGGAAAGCGGAGGACTGAGTATATCATCTTGCATGAGGTAACCCAGTCATAAAAGGGCATTCATGGTATGTACTCACTTAGAAGTGGATATTAGCCATAACATACAGAATACCCATGTTATACTCCATACACTCAAAGAAGCTAAACAAGAAGGAAGGCACATGCAAAGATGGGTAATCTCACTCAAAGGGGGAATAAAACAGTCATAAGCGGCAGATGGAGGTAGGGAAATGAGTGAGTGGTAGAGGAAAAGGGGGAAGGAATCAGGATCAGGTATGGGGAAGGACAGGAGTGATGGTCAGCTGGTCATGAGGATGAATAGAAGTCTGCAACTGACAAGGATGGGGGGGTGGGGTGAGGCATCTTCAGGAAGTCATAAAGACATAGCACAAGAGAGGTGCCCAAGAATCAATGGAGGTGACTTTAGCTGTGACTCACAGAATTGGGGATATGGAACCTGAAGAGGCTACCTCCTATAGCTAGGCAGGAACCCCAGTGGAGTGATAGGGACACCAACCCACCCACAAAACTTTTAGCCCAAAATTTATCCTATTTACCAGTGCAGGGACAGGGGATGGGGCAGAGACTGGGGGATAGGTCAACCAATAACCAACCCAACTTGAGACCCATCCCATGGGCAAGCACCAATCCTTGACACTATTAGTGATATTCTGTTTTGTTTGCAGAAAGGAGTCTAGCATGGCTGTCCTTTATAGACTGCACCTAGCAGGTGACTCAGATAGATCAGACACCCACAGGCAAACAGTGGATGGAGCTTGGAGACTATTGTAGAACAACAGGGAGAAGTATTGTGGATCCGGAAGGGGATAGAAACGCTACAGGAAATCAAGAGACAACTTCCTTGGACCTTGAGGCTCTCAGAGACTGAACCACCAACCAAAGAGCATACAGGGGCAGAACCTAGGCCTCCCCGCAGAGGTAGAGCTTGGTCTTCATGTGGGTCCCTAATAACTGGGGTGGTGGCTATCCTAAAAGCTGTTATCTATCTGTGTGATGTGTCCTTCTAGCTGGGCTGCCTTTTCTGCCCTCAGTGGAAGAGGATGCCAGGGTTGTCAGAAGGTGGGGGGATCTGTGGGGGTGGGGTGGGTGGAAGCACACTCACTCAGAGGAGAGGAGAAGGGGCATGGGGGAAAGGATTGTGTGAGTGGGTGACCAGTAAGCAGGATGTAAGGTAAGAAAAAGAACAAATGAAAAAGGAGGAAAAGTGTAGTAAATTTTAAAGATTGTATTGAGAGGTCCTTATAGAATTTAACCTAAAACTAGAATCTAAGCTTTTTGGTATATATATATTTTTCCCTGTCTGTTGTTCTTCATAGTGATCACAGTGAAAGGAACATTAAACGTGAAGCATAAAGCTCTCATTAGGTTGTTACTACATAAATAGTGCACAATGGATTTCTAGAGTTTACTATTCAGTGATAAATATTTATTAATTATTGCAGATATGTAGTTTAGCATGGAAAATACAGAGACACAATTTAACTTGATTGCTATATTTCAGCTTATTAATTTTAAACCTACTAACTATTGTTAAAAACAGAATACATATTTATCCAAGCTCTATATTTATGCAGTATGACTTTATTTATAAGAATTGAATAAAATTCCTTCAAAATCTATAAGGCTTATTCCTGTTTACTATGGTATCATGTAGGGCAGTAGACTAATACTTAAATTGCCATTACCATTGCATTATACACTTAAAAATCACATTTTTTGATTTTGTACTTTTATACTGAATGCTAGTATTATTTTAAAATACTCTTTATCTATAGAAAAATAACCCCCCATTTTCTTTTTGTTCTTCTGTTGCCAGATTTCCAATTAATTGCCTGTAAATCTACCCAAGTAAATTTATAGAGACATGATTGTCTCAACAAATGCAAAAAAGTTTTTGGTAAATATCAACATCCCTTCATAATAGAAGGTATGGAAATAGCTATAGGAAGATGATGCCTCAACAAGATAAAGAATAGAGGATTGCTGCATTATTTTCTCTGTCCAATCACATTAGGGCAGTGACAGGCCTGCGATTGGACAGGAATAGAGAGGTGTAGCTAGAGTTGGAGGAGGAGAAAGGTCAGAGAGAGCAGGAGGGAGGGATCTTCATCATGGAGTCAGAGGATGATGAGGAGTTAGACCCCTCCTGGTTATACAACCAAGGAAAGGTTTTCACAAAATACTTAATTGGGTTATAATATTGTATTTATTATTTGGTTCTGAAATTATTGTATTGGCATCTTGTAAATTGTGATCTTATTATTTTATAAACCTCATTGGATATTAAAGCCTCAGAGTCATGTATTACCTACCGGGTTTAGACACTACCCAGATGAATGATTGTGGGGGTGTGTAAAGCATTGCATGTGAGCAAGATGTTGCAGCTTGCTGGAAGGAAATAACAAGAACTAGCAGGAACTTAGTGTTGAGTCCTGATGGTACTGACACAAGAATGTGGTACGGCAGGAGAGGGAGTTTTATTAATTCCTGCAACAGAGGATAAACCTGTACTCTGCATTATACTAAATGTGGGGAAACTAAAATGATTATCTGTAGTTAGAGAAGGATGCAAACCTTATCTACTCTTGTTCAGTTTAGCCCTGAAGTTTTTAACCAGAGATAACTATAGAAAGAAATAAAATGGATATAATTGAGAAATAGTCAAAGTATCTAACAGTATTTGTAGATATGACCATTTAAAAAACATAAAGACTGCATTAGAAAATTCTTACTTCTGATAAATTTTATTTGCAAAGAAAATGTATACCAAATGAATTTGTGAAAGTCAGTACTTTGTTACAAACCAATAACAAACCTGACTAGAAAGCAAGAAATAAGAAAACAAAGAAAAAAAAAACAGAAAAAAAAACTATTCACAAAGGCTTTTAAAAACAGAAAGAAAAAAGAAGCAGTAAATAAGCTTATCCAAGGAGGTGAGAGGAAGTCTACAGTGAATATGTAAATTTATTCAATAAAATAGTTTCATAAGATACTAGAGGATGGATTCACCTCCCATGCTGATAGACTGTCAGAATTAGTATTAAAAAGAATGGCTCTGGGTAATCCACAAACCACAAGAAATTCACAAAGGAAGACCAAACTGTGGATCCTTCGATCCTTCTGAGAAGGGAGAACAACATACCCATGGAAAGAGTTGCAGAGACAACTATGGAGCAGAGACTGAAGGAAGGACAATCCAGAGACTGCTCCACCTAATTAGTGCCTGACAAATACAGAAGTAGAGGCTCACAGCCATCCATTGGACCGAACACAGGGTCTCCCAATGAAGGAGTTAGAGAAAGGACCCAAGGAGCTGAAGGGTTTGCAGCTTCTCAGAAGGAGCAACAATATGAACTAACTACTACCCTCAGAGCTCCCAGGGACTAAACCACCAACCAAAGAGTACACATGGTGGGACTCATGGCTCCAGTTGCATATGTAGCAGAGGATGCCCTGTAAGTCAACAATAGGAGGAGAGTCCCTTGGTCCTGTGAAGGTTCTATGCCAGGGCCAGGAAGTGGGAGAGGGTGGGTTGGTGAGCAGGAGGGGGGAGGGAAAAGGTTTTGTTTTGTTTTCCCAGAGGGTAAACCGGGAAAGGAGGTATCATTTGAAATGTAAATAAAGAAAATATCTAATAAAAATAAAGGTAAATATTTCCATCTCAAAAAAATGGCTCTATTAACTTAAATGCACATGTAGAACCAAGACAATTTTCATGAAACCTTCTATTTTACCCTTCTAAAAATAGAAAAATATTCTAAACTTCATGTGGAAACACTAAAGACAAGATATATTCAAAACAATCCTAAACAGAGTGAGTATTGATGGAAGTATAAAATGTTTCTTCTCAAATTACACTACAGTACCATTGTAATAAAACATCAAACTACACTATTGTAATAACATCATACTACTGCACACAAAAATTTGTAAAAACCCTCTAATACAGGATATTCTGAAGACTCAGAAGTAAGGTCATACATCTATGGCCAACTAATCTATGACAAAATATCAAAATAATATGTTTGTAATATATCTGATGTACAAATTATGCTGACAGAATAGGTATCCATATGTAGAAGAATGAAATTAAATCCACATCTCTCATACTACACAAAGAGCAAACAAATAATGGATCAAAGATTGTAATGTGAGACCACTGGACATGGTTGAAGGAAAGCATTGTAAATATTTACAACGTGAGTACAGACCAAGATCTAGTATAAAACAACCACACAGGAAAAAAATCACAAAAATCAACAAATTACATGAATTTAAAAAGTTTCTGCATAGGAAATGAGGAAGCATAAAAATGAGAACATAAGTTACGAAACGATTTATAGAGCAAATATCCAACAGGGATTAATATCCAGAATGTATAAAGAATTTAAAAAATTAAACACCAAAACCCAAATCATTCAATTAAGAACTTGGATCATGCTTTGGATAATCTCTTCTCAGAAGAAAAAGAAATGCAATTGTCTTATACATATTTGTCCTACTGTCCTATATCCTTAGTGATCAGTGAAATGTAATTTTAAAAGTGCTTTGAAACTATTATCTTAGTCAGAATGGCTATTTTAAAATATGAAGGTTAAACTAGGCATTGTTTAATCCCAAAGGAAGAGGGAGTCATATTCCTGCTGGTTCAAGGCCAGCAAGGTCTATCAGTGAGTTCCCTCCCAAAAAGGGCTACATAGCAATTAATGTGACTAGGTTTTAAAAATAAGAAGAAAGAGACTAACAATAAAAATTTCTGATGATATGGATTTCTGGTGGAACTTTTGATTAGCAAATATGAAAACCAGAGTTTACTTAATATCTTTAATAGCCAATACCACCCCACATCCCATATGAAAGGGTAGGAAATGCTGGTGAGTATATGGAGAACGAAGAGCCTTATAATGCTAGAGGGAGTATAAACTGGTACAGCCACTGTGGAAATCAGGATTATGGTATTAAAGATTTAAAAGTCATTATCATAACACTCCTGAGCATATACCAGAAAAATTCTAAGTCAGTACACCACAGCCATACTTGAACGTCACGTTCATTCTTGTACTATCCACAAAAGCCAAGATGTATAACTTCAATTCTATATACCAATGAAGATGTAAATGAACATATTCTTCACATAACCATCTATTTCTAAGGAAGTATTTTATTAATATATATGTGCACATCTAAATAAAATCATTATGTATACTGCAATTTCAAGAAGGACCCTAGAATACCTATACCCTTCCTGTCTCTGTTTGTACTTTTGTTCTTTTAAGCCAGCAACTTTCAAGTCCAGATAGGAGTTTCACTCACAATTAAAGAGTGTCCTTTTGTTTGCATCAGCTTTACATTTCAGATATGTATCGACGCACAGAGGGTAAAGTCATGCAGAGGATTGTGGAGGGAGCTGAAAGGAAGATGTACATACAGAAGGTCTGCTAATGATTTTGTATGGGAATTTATGTAAGACTTGATTTCCTCGTATTTTAATAGATTCTGTTCATAATTATGACAAAGTGAAATACAAAGAAACCCAAGAACAGCCATGAAAAATGTGAAGAATGCAATATGAGTTGCTAGAACTAGGCATGGTAGAAAAAAATTACGGGAGCTATATGTTAATGCAATTGGGGTATATATGTGTGACTAACTGTAAATTAGTTTCTTCTGTGTTTCCATCATCCATATATATATATACTGTGTCAGATATATATAGATACATATAAATATACATATATAGATATAGATATATCTATATCTATATATGTATATCTGACACAGAGATATAAATATATATATATATTACTGCATATATATATGTATACATGCAGTAATGCCTTCAGTATAAGAAACTTCAAAGAGGTATTATGGTGATTCTACTCAAGCTTGTTGAATAGTCATTGCTTCTTGTTTACAAGCTTGACCACTTTGTAATATGGGAAATTTACTGATAACGAAAACAAGTAGATAATCTTATTCAGAATCATCTAAAGATGTACCTTGAAATAGATAATCTTATTCAGAATCATCTAAAGATGTACCTTGAAATAATCTAAACTGGGGAAGTAAAATAACTCTAAAGGAAAATTTAGTAACAAAAATTACAATAGACAGTGGAAGATGGAAAGACCACCCATAGTCATACATTGGAAGAATGAGTAGAGTGGAAATGGCTACATTATCAAAAGCATAATACAGATTTAATAAAATCTTCATCCAACTTCTAATGTCATATCATAGGAAAAATCATCCTAAATTTTATAAAGAAATCATAGACCCCTGAATAACCAAAGCAATTCTGAGTAGAAAGAATAATACTCCTGATATTACTCTATTCTTCCAAAAATTATAATACAGAGATATGGTAGCAAAGCCAGCATCATACAAAACAGACTTATAGATCAGAACTAAACAGAAGACTCACAGTTAAGTCCATGTAACTACAAACGTCAAATCTGTGACAAAGATGCAAATAATACATATTACAGGTAAAAAAGCCTTTTCAGTTCTGTCCAAACAGAGAAGACTAAAACTAGACTCTTATATTTCAATTACTACAAGTGTATATAAAACTGTAAGACATGAAACCCAGAAAATGCTTGGGAAAAGATAGAACAAGTATTTCAACAATAGATATAGGCAAGAACATTCTGAATATGTCTTCAGGAGGTCAGGAAATGAAGTCAATACTGGACAAATGTAACTTGTGTGTAAAATAACTGGTTCACAGCAACGGAAATGAGGTGAAGATACAAGAGAAAAGAAGACAGGAAAGACGGAAAAGCCATTACGATTGGATAGTGCTCTTTTAGAAGACTCAGGATTGATTCCTAGATATAACTTGCATGGCTCACAGCTACATAAAACTCTAGATAAATGAAATCTGACACAGTTTCTGAACTTTGTGGACACCTGCACCCATGTGCACAAGTGCATGCATGGACAGAAAAATATACATACAACATAATTCAAAAAATAAAATAAAAATTATTTAAAAATAATAAGAAAGTAACTGATATTTATATACCAGAAAGAGGACTGATGTCTAGAATTCATGAAAAGCTCAGAGAACAAAACACAAGAAATGTATACATGTATGTATGTACTTCCCTTAGTCAAATTCATAAATGTATATATATTTGTATCACTTAGTCAATAAATCGGCTAAAGAATGAACACTTTTTTTTTTACTAGATGAAACATAAATCACCAGTAAACATATGAAAAAGTGTTCCACTTCACTAACCATCAGAAAAATGCAAAATATAATGACATGAAGACCCCCAAAGCTCTGCAAGTCAGCACATCATGGGGATATTTGTATATGGATGTCATTTGCAGCGTGTCTCACAAATACGATCAGCCAAGATGGGAGAAATGGATAAAAAAATGTGCTTTAATAACAAAATGGATTTATTCCTTCTGCAGTAAAGACTGAAGTTATGTCTTTGCAGGAAAATGAATGCAACTCGAGATAATCCTGTTATGAAAATTAAACTAGTTTCAAAAAAGACAAATAGTACATATTTTCTCTGGCACGAAGTGCTTGAATTTAATGTAGGCAGACAAAATAATTTACAAGCATATGACATGGAAGTAGAAGTGAAATCCTTGGGGTATTAAAAGGACTAAGAGAAGGAGAAAGAAGTGAGAGAGGGGAGTGGGGGTTGGGGAGGGGAGCCTGAGGAAATCATTCAAACTACAATATGTACTTGAATGAAAGTACACTTTAGTGTTCCTCCTTCTTGAGTTTCTTGTGGTTTGCAGATTGTATTTTGGGTATTCTGAGCTTCTGGGCTAATATCCACTTATCAGAGAGTGCATGCCATGTGTGTTCTTTTGTGATTAGGTTAACTCAGGATGATATTCTCCAGATCCATCCATTTCCCTAAGAATTTCATAAATTCATTGTTTTTAATAGCTGAGTAGTACTCCATTGTGTAGATGTACCACATTTTCTATATCCATTCCTCTGTTGAGGGACCTTTGGGTTGTTTCTAGTTTCTGGCTATTATAAATAAGGCTGCTATGAACATGGTGGAGCAAGCATAATTATTACATGTTGGGAAGACCAAAGTGTGGACACTTTGTTCCTTCTTAGAAGCAGGTACAAAATACCCATCTAAGGAGTCGCAGAGACAAACTATAGAACCTAAAAGAAGGACAATCCAGAGACTGCTCCACCTAGGAATCCTTTCCATATTCAATCATCAAACCTAGACACTATTGTGGATTTCAGCAAGTGCTGGCTGACAGGAGCCTGATAGGTTGTCCCCTGAGAGGCTCTGACAGTGCCCAACTAATACAGAAGCAGAGGCTCACAACCATCCATTGGAGTGAGCACAGGGTCCCCAATGAAGGAGCTAGAGAAAGGACCCAAGGAACAGAAGGGCTTGCAGCCCCTTAGGACAAACAACAACATGAACTAACTAGTACCCTCAGAGCTCCCAGGGACTAAATCACCAACCAAAGAGCACACATGATGGTACTCATGACTCTAGCTGCATATGTAGCAGAGGATGGCCTAGTTGGTCATCAATGGGAGGAGAGGCCCTTGGCCCTGTGTAGGTTAAGTGTAGGGGAATGCCAGGGCCAGGAATTGGGAGAGGGTGGATTGGTAAGCAGGAGGAGGAGGGAGGAAATAGGGTTAGTTTTTTTGTTTTTGTTTTTGTTTTTGATATTTTTTTCAGAGGAGTAACCAGGAGAGGAGATAACATTTCAAATGTAAATCAAGAAAATATGTAATAAAAAATAAAAAACATAAAAAATAAGTTAAAAAAAAAGTACAGGAATCCTGAATATATGCAATGAAAAGTGGGTTCTTTATTTAGGTAAGGTTTCTGCTCTCCCTTTCAGAGCCAGAAGTCTGTCATTGAGAAGGCTCTTTTGCCTGCTGAGTACTTTACTCCTTGAGAATTAGTTGCTGTGCAACTACCAGCTTTAGCTAAGGAAAGGATGCAAGAACAGAAAGGTCAACTGGCCAGTTGTAAAACCTCACTGGCTCTTTGGATATATTGGATATTAGCCCTCTATCAGATGTAGGATTGATAAAGATCTTTTCCCATTCTGTAGGCTGCCATTTTGTCCTGATGACAGTGTCCTTTGCCTTGAAACTTCTCAATTTTATGAGATTACATTTGTCTATTGTTGATTTTAGAGCCTGAAGTATTGGTGTTCTGTTTTGGAAATTTTCTCTTGTGCTGATGTGTTTGAGGCTCTTTCTGAGAGGGATGGGGCCACCCACCCATCTAAAAAATATTAAACCAGAATTGTTCCTGTCTAAAGGAAATAGAGGGACAAAGAGTGGAGTGAAGACTGAAGGAAAGGCCATCCAGAGTCTGCCCCATCTGGGGATCCATTCCATATGCAGACACCAAACCCTGACACCATTGAAGTCATTGAAGCTGATTCCAAGAAGTGCTTGGTGAAAGGATCCTGGTACAGCAGTCTCCTGAGAGGCTCTGTCAGAGCCTGACAAATACAAAGGTGGATGCTTGCAGCCACAGAATGAGCACAGAGACCCCAACGGAGAAGTTAGGGGAAGGACTGAAGGAGCTGAAGGGGTTTGCCACCCCATAGGAAGAACAACAATATCAACCAACCAGACCCCGCCCCCCAGAGCTCTCAGGGACTAAGCCATCAAGCAAGGAGTACACCTGGCTCCAGCTGCATATGGAGCAGAGGATTGCTTTGTCTTACATGAATGGGGGTGGGGGTCCTTAGTCCTGGGATAGCTTGATATCCCAGCATAGGGGAATGTTAGGGCGGTGAGGTGGGTTGGAGTGGGGGCAGGCAGCACCCTCATAGAAATAGGGGGAGGGGTTATGAGATAGGGGGTTCATGGAGGAGAAACCTCGAAGGGAGATGACATTTGAAATGTAAATAAATATAATAACTGATAAAAATTCACTGAAAAAAGAAAATAAAGAATTTCTTGATCATGAAAACAAACACCTCTTGATGCTTTCATAAATTCCTTTAAAAAAATTCTGTTAGTGCATTTCTCCATAATTCTATAGTGTGTGTAACACATTCTCAGCAGTATCTTTTGTTCTCGTCTGACCCCCACCAAGTTAAACTCATGGAGTTTAACAAGTACTACCTTTCTGGACATGGGTGTGAGGCTGCCTTCCAGAGCATAGCTAAGTAACAAGTGGATACACAGCTGAAGCCCCAGATTCCTTCTCTGTCAGCAACTTCAACTTCAAATAGCTTTCATCAGAGGATCCAGACTTGGAGTCCTTCCTCCTTCCACAATGGAATGCTAATGGGCTCACTCTTATGCAGCCTCTGTGGACTCAACTGTAGCTGCTGTTATGTGATGAGTCCATGAGTCCCATGTCTGTGCCCAGATAGTAATGTTCCTGGCTCTTCCTCTTATCATTTTATTCTTACATTCCTTCTAACACCTCTTCTACACTGTCCCTTGAGACTTCAGAGGAGAGCAATGGATGGTTCATCTAGAGATGAGCATTTATTAGTCATTCATTTTCAGCAGTTTTACCAGTTATAAGTCTCAGCATTAGTTCATGATTGTGCCAAGGAATCTGAGGGATGTACGGGTCTATGAGATAAAGATAAATATTTAGGAAGAAGTTTGACAATATATGTTTACCAAACCAAAAGCAATAGTTTCTCTCCTAGAGCCCGTCCCTTCAGCCATGGGCCTGTGGCTAGTTCCCAAATACAATGTGTGAACTCTGTTCTGCAGATAGTGCTAGAATTTAATCAGAAGGAGATTGATTAGAGTAAAACAGGAAAAATAGTTTAGAAACCTTTGATGGTTCCCATTGATGTGATCCTATGAGAGTCTCAGTGCATTGCCTGCTGTTTAGGTGAGGTGTTTTGTTCCTCTGCTTGATTATAAATTTTCACTGATGTCAGAGGTGGGAAACCCCATTCACCTGTCGGAATTCTCATATGCTCTCACCGGTGACTTTTAAGATGCAGGCTAGCTTCTTTAAATATACCCAAGTTTTGTTTTGTTTTGCCACCTACAAGAGAGGAAATCTTCCCATTACTTAACATCTCAACTGAAATTAGTTGTGGACCCATCCTTTGAGTTCTAGATTCATGTGTAAGAACATCATGCTTCAGAGTTTAAGTTAGATGCATTCCACTCATTGAGTCATTTCCTTGAAGTGTCATTACTGGATATTTGCAATAACAAACAATATCTTTCTATCTCATAATCTTCCTGCTTCTCACTTTTCCCAAGGACAACACCAGAGATTCATGGGATTTCTTTTTGAAGAGATTTCTTTTTTTCAGAATGTGTTTCCTGTTCCGATGTGATGGAGATCATATAAGATGGTCATGATTCTCAATATGAATGTTAGAGTGGATCTTTTTATCATGGACTAATAGCAGTACAATGGTTGAAAATGGGGGATAGAGTTGGTAGGCACAGTTTGAACTGCATGAGTACTCCAACGAGAAGTGCATAACATTATGGGATGTAGTAAGCCATTTAGTTCAAATGTGTACTTTAAGGGAAGAACTGTGAACAAATATAGATTAGGAATAGTTTGGCCTACATATAATTTTTTGAAATCCTACTTTCCTTGCTAAAACCTTATAGAAGCATAGTAAGCCACACCAGTTCAGGGGCAGCATTAGAACACAACAGCAGAAAAAGTAGTCCAAGAAAGGGAAAGAGAAGCTGTCTAAAATAAGATTGTATGTACTCGAATTTGTGAAAATACCAAGTTTCATGAGTATCATGAGATCAAGTGACGTTAATGTCAATATAAGATTTGAAAAAGTCTAATTAGGAAGAGGAATTACAAATCACTTGGGAAGAAGAATTTTATTACAGAAATTGGGTAGAAATTAGATGACCTTGGGTGAAAACTGAACATTGTATTACTTAAGATCCTCATAGGGAAAAAAATGTCACACAGAAATTACTATAACCAAAGGAAAATGTAATAAATGAATGACTTATAAAAATGAGAGCAGGGAATAGCAAAACCACAAAGGATGGGATATTGGCCAATGATCTAGAACCATGTGCTTTTATCATCCATCGGACTGAGGTCACAGGAGAGCATATTTACTGGAGTAGGAAGGAAATGACTTCTGCCTTGGGGGGCAGTCAGCTTGAAAGAGGGAACATGGCAACCTCTCTGAAGTGGCAATGACATCGTCACCTCACTTTCCTTGATCAAGCTTATAAATGTACTCTTCACAGGCAAAGCCCGTGTAGAAGCTAGAGTTCAAGGCAGTTCACTGATGTAATTTCTGTAGAAATGAACAGGTCATCTACGGAGCCCCTGGCAAATGTGTTAGAAGGGGAGGTTATCATCAGCACTAGATTACTGATTACAGAGGTGTCAATAAAGATTAGAAAAAGGAACAGCTCTGAGGTGCACTTGAGGTGTCAAGTATTGTGCACATTAGAGAGCAGATGAATGCCTTTGAGAGGGGAAGGTGGGAAACACAGCATCTGAAGCAATCTATGAGGATGGGACTCCAGGAAAGAGACAGAAGCAGGAGGCACAGGCTAGAAACTCTAAAACAGGAAGTAGAACTCCTGCTCTACTGACAACCAGAGTAAGTTCCCCAAGTGTTGACATAGGGCAAACATTTGGGAAGCCCTGTCTTAGAAGGATTGGCTGGGTGTTCTTTTACTTCTCCATCATTGGAAGGGCAATTTAAATGTATTTATTGGTCCTTTAAAAAAATGACTGAGTCAAGGACAGACATTTTAAAGGTGTTAGAAAGGCATGTGTTGCTCATCAGCCCAGTGTGATTATCTTAGGTCTTATTTAGTGATGTAACAATGGAATACTGTACAATCCAAACTCTATGACTATGGAAGATAAAGAAGGAGAAGTCTGTTTTTGTGCTGGTACAAAAAGTATTTGTGATTGGCTGATTTACCAGGTCAGAATTGCTTTTTTCATGGTTCTAGAGGATGGAAAGTCTAAGAGCAAGGAGCAGGCACCTGGTGTGGGCTTTCTTATTCTCTCATGCAAGAGCCCCTTCTATAGTGGCATCAATCCTGGACATGTACATGAGTCCCACCTCCAAATATTTGGGAGATGTTTTCTAACTTCTCTATCTGTTTTCTTACCTCCTCCCTTTATTTTATAGAAGTCACATCAGCATCAAAATCTGAAAGGTATAGCTACACTTCTCCATCTTCCCTGTCCTTCAACAAATCATTTCTAACACTAACTTGGCTCTAGTTTTCCAAAGTAACAGAGGGTACAACAGTGACGGTTTTAAGTTTTCAATATCTATTCTATTCAGTTTCAGAAAATAGTAAAATTATAAATCATTACACATTTCAGTTTCTAAAACCTTTCATTTTCTTTCCAAAATTTGCCAGGACCAAAGGAAACTACAATCACCCAAACTCCTACAGGCAATCCAAATATCCAGAAATGAGCTCAGCCTGAGTTATAGGAGGATAAAAGCCAGAATGTTTCAGATGACTTATAAAACTGGTTCCCATCTGCCAAAAGCAATCATTTTCCTTTCCTCTGGCAGAAGGGACATATGGCTCTTCAATGACATAAACCTGTGGTGGTTGCATATCAAAGGGCACGCTGGCCTCCAGGTTCCATCGGTATCACAAGGACACCTTTCAAAGCCTGTGCACCAGTCTCCTGGTTCTCCCCTCCGCCCAGCTCCTCACCATGCTTATAACCCCTCTCTTTTCACTTTGTACCCTCTAGTCACTTTTATTTCCTTCTCTCTCATCTAGCTGTGGCCATGTCTAGTCTGCTGGACTTGTTTGATGAACTTATTTTCTTTCTGTTCTGGATTCCTCTAGATGTCTCTGTCTCTCTGTCTCTGTCTCTGTCTCTGTCTCTGTCTCTGTCTCTGTCTCTGTCTCTCTCTCTCTCTCTCTCTCTTTCATATTTACAGTGAAATCCTTCCTTTTAACCATATTATGAAGATGTCCTGTCGGGAGTTTCTTACTGCACTCCTTTTCATACATTATCCCATCAAAGAGCAGAGCCAGCTTATTAAAAAAAATCTAATGCACAATAGTAAAAATGATTATTTAAAACTTGATGAAAACACACCCTTTTGCCTGGTAGTAGCTCATGCATGTGGGGTGAATGAGCATAACACCAGTGGTATGAGTTGTAAAATCTTAAAGGCCATAATTGAAGTAATGGATAGAGTCTGCATTGTGATCTCTGACTCGAATTGGCCCTTCAAGGCTGGATAACATAGTGAGCTAATATCCATTGCATCAGAAAATAGTGTTGAAATTATAGAAAGTACAAGTGGAGAAAGAAAATTAGCTTTAAGAGCAGTGAGTAACTATTTATGGGTATATAATATACAGTCACCAACACAGGCTATGTTATTTTACCATACTTGCTTGCTTTGGTTTTAAGAAAAGAGAGTGCAGTGTTTAACCAGCTCTCTTTCCTTGTGTATGAAACTACCAAGACCACTACTTGAGAAGTAAGAAGTCCACAGATTTTGTATGCACTATGATTGTTTAAACTTAATTACTGTATCTCTCATACACGACGATAGAGGCACCTTGTGGATTTCTATCTCCCTGGTCAGCAACTCTTTTGTCAGCCACATAACAAGAATGTTAGCAAAGAACAAATTCTAATTCATTTTATGAGAGTCAATTATAAAATTCTGCTTACAATGGAAAATGTCATTACCAGTCAGGAATGAGAAAGTTAATGAGAGCATAACTTAGATTTATCTTTTACCAGTCTCTCTAAGAAACTTTGGTATAGTAGTCTTTTGAGGGAAACAAGATTCAAATAAGTGGTTATTTAGACTTTTTCTTTCTTGGTTTACTAAGGCATAGTAACTTTAACAGGGAATAATAAACAATGTTTTAAAAACCATGAGTGTTAATTGTGCCTTTTATTATGAAATTTTAACTTCTTGGAAGAGAAACATTTTTATTGCACCATCTAATATTTTTGTAAGTTAATTCCTATATACATAGCTAGAGTTTTGTTTGTCTTTTGAGGTTTTCACATAGTCCAGGCAGTTGTTACCCTATTGATGTATTTGAGGATGAGCATGAGTTCCTGTTGCTCCTGCCTCCACCTGTCTTTGTGAAAGACATTTGAGGGATGGTTATACCAATCCAGCCACAAAACCTTCAACTCACAATATTCCCTGCCTATAAGATGTGCAGAGGTAAAGAAGCGGCAGAAATTGAGGGAATGCCAACCAATTACTGGCCCAACTTGAAAACCATGGCATCAGAGAAAACTCACCCTGCACTATAAATAGTAGTACTCTGTTACACTTGCAGACAGGAGCCTAGCATAAATATCATCTGAGAGACTTTACCCAGCAACTGATGGAAACAGATGCAGAAAGCCACAGCCAAATATTAGGTGGAGCTCAGGGAATCCTGTGGAGGAGGAGAAAGGATGGAAGGAGGCAGAGAGGTCAAGGGCACCTCTGAAAATTACAACACATCTACAAAAGAAAAACTACAAAATCAATTAACCTGGGTCCACAAAGGTTCACAGAGTCTAAACTGCCAACCAAAGAGCATTCATGAGATTGAACTAGGCCTTTGCATATAGGTAACAAATGTGCAGCTTAATCTTTTTGTGGGATTGCTAACAGCAGAAACAGGGGCTGTCTTTGAACCTGCTGACTGCCTTCAGATCTCTTTCCCCTAACTGAGCTGCCTTGTCTAGACTCAACAGGAAATGTGTCTTCCTAGTTCTACTGCAACTTGATATGCCAAGAGGGTTTGATATCCATGGGAGGCCTCCCTTTTTCTGAAAAGTGGGGCATGGAGAAGAGTATGTGGGAGGGAGGGGCTATGAGAGGTAGAGGAAGTTGCAGTCGGAATGTAAAATAACAAAATAAATTAATTAATGAAATAAAAGATCAATAAGGGAGTATCCTAGGGATCTAGGAAAATGGCATCAAATAAAATCAAACAAAACCAAACCAAGCCAAGGACAAGGACAGAAATGAATCACTGGAGTGGAGAAACTATGGAACAAATTTTAGGTGAATATGTAATTATTTGAGTTGGTATAAACACACACAAAATATCCACATATATAATCTTTTCTTTGGGGATTTCCAAGTATAAGCCATAGAAGTCATTAGTAAGAGAATGTCTCTGTTATACTTATATTGTCATTTTTGTGTTTTAATAATTTGGGGATATAAATTTAACATCTAGAAGCTAATATATTTCCAAACAATATTTTAAAATTAATGAATATTTGATTTGAATAATTCTCAATATACAGGTATTTCTGAGGATAGAAGTTAAGATCCTACTAATTATGGTCAGTCTTAACTCTGAGTCAGCTTTATTGACTTAAGTATAAAGCTGAATTCATCATTATACCCAATCTAGTAGTTTATATAAACTATAGAAAATGAATTTGTGATGAAATATGTGGAGACTGTAGTTAGAGAAGTGGAGGATGACCTAGAGGAATAAACTGTTTGTCAAGGGAAAGAACTGGAAGTGTTTTCACAGGTGAGTTATTCCATGTTAACATGCTTTGTCTTTGATTGATTACATCAGAAGAAAAACTCAATAAGTACCGTTGAAGCTGAATTAAAAATCTTATCCTCTTAGGACTGATGGGAGAGTGTATGTCTGGAATGAAGTACAGTAGTTGATGGCAAATAGCTATTCAATACTACTGTTGGGATTATGAAGGGTTTTAATTGTGGGATTTAATTATCATTTCATAAATTATTATATTTTTTATTTATTATCTTAAGCATATTTTGTTCTTATGTCTTGAGATTTTAAAAATATAAACACATTTTAACATTTATTTTGAATTTTGCATGTGTGTGATATGTGGGGTGTGTGTGTGTGTGTGTATGTGTGTGTGTGCGCATGCACATTCCACAGTACCTACATGAAGGTCAGAAGAGCATCTGAAATGGTCAATTTCTCCTTCTACTCTGTGAGTTCTTCCATATAAGCTAAGTTGTCAGGCTTGCCCCATAGATGCTTGTGCCCCATCAACCATTAACCATTCCCCAAATATGTAAGTTTTTAATACAATTTTCCTCCTCTTTTAGAGGAATTAAATACTATGTGTCTGAGTGTTTTGCGTGCATCTATATATGTATACCATGTGTGTCCTCAGAGGCCAGAAGAAGGCATCAGATGCCCTGAGGTTAGAGGTAGAGGTGGTTATGAGTCACCATGTGGATCCAAGGAACCAACTGGTTCCCAGGTAGGATTGGAAGATGCTCATAGCCACTCTAGTTCCATTTCTTCCTTTTAAAATCTGAATTATAGAAACATTCTGAGATTCTGGAGGAAGCATCAGGCCTTTTAGAAATTTCCATATGCAAGCAGCAAATTCTTTGCAGAGACTAAAACTTACAGGGTTGCATTGAAAAAGCAGATAGGGAAGAGTCATACTCAAATCTACAATGTAGGCAGACAGGAGGAATGTAACTACAGGTAAAAACTAAGTGACATCAGCTTGCAGAGAACAGCAAGCAAAGACAATTTTCACCTTCACTTATTCTGCTGTGATAAAATGCCCTGATGAAAAGTTGTTTAGTGGAAAAGGGACTCGTTTCAGAATACAGTTCCTGGCTAAGGTCCATCACGTCAGGCATATCCCAATGACTGGCGCTTGGAGCTTCTGGTAACATCAAGACTAAAGTCAAAAACAGAGAGAAGGGAACATACTAATGACTCTTTGCTGCCTGGCTTCTTGCATTTAGCTTTTTTTTTTTTCCATTCTTATATAGTTCAGGGTCCCTTGCCAAGGGAATAGTGTCAATTATGTTTGGCTAGGTATTCTCAGAGAATTAATTATGATCTGCCCCCCAGACATACCCACATGGACAACCCATTGTAAACCATTTCTCACTGAGAATGTCTCCCCAGGTGATTCCAGGTTGTGTCAAGTTGTCAATTAAAGCTAACAATGTCCTTCTTTTAGAATGGGGAACAAAATACCCACGGCACGATATACAGAGACAAAGTGTGATGCAGAGACTGAAGGAAAGGACATTCAGAGATTGCTCTAGCTGGGGATCCATCCTATATACAGTTACCAAACTCAGGCAGAGGCTCTGCCAGAACCTGACCAATACAGAGGCGGATGCTTACAGCCAACCATTGGACTGAGCTCAGTGTCCCCAGTGGAGGAGTTAGAGAAAGGTCTGAAAGAGCTGAAAGTGTTTGCAGCGCCATAGGAGGAACAACAATATCAACCAACCAGACCCCTCTTAGCTCCCAGGTACTAAAATACAAACCAAAGAGAATTTACATGAAGGGATCCATGGCTCCAGCTGCATATGTAGCAGAAGATGATGGCCTTGTTGGACATCAATGAAGGCTCTATGTCCCAGTGTGAGGAAACACCAGGCTGGGAAAGTGGGAGTAGGTGGATGGGTGGGGGAACACCGTCATAGAAGTAGGGGGAAAGGGGATGGGATAGAAGTTTTTCAGAGGAGAAGTAGGAAATGCAACAACACTTGAAATGTAAATAAAGAAAATACTTAATTAAAGAATAGTGTTTGTCCTTGGAAAGCATACACCACACAAGTGCATTTCAACTCCTACCAGAGAGAGTGGAGGAGCCTGTTGATGGAAGAGACTCTGAGGGTTCAAGTATCTCATTTAAATTGATAGGTGTTGGGAGTCTCCAGTGAGAGCCGCCATCCTCTCTCCGGTGAGTTCCTAAGCCAGGAGCAGCCACCTGGGAGGCAAAGGCCCCACGAGTCGCAGGGGAGCCGCTGGGCACCAGGGACCAGATCCTCTCAGCTTCCAAGTAACAGAGATGGATCAGCTACCTTAGCCGCCTCTCCCTTGCACGTGGAGAGTCTGACTCCAGAGACCGCCAGGACCAGAGTCTCCAGTCAGAGCCGCCATCCTCTCTCCGGTGAGGTCCTAAGCCGGGAGCAGCCACCTGGGAAGCAAAGGCCCCATGAGTCACAGGGGTCTTGCAGGGCATCAGGGACAGGACAAGCTCCAGTTAGACTCACTAAGAACATCCATCACCAAAAATCAAGAGATGGTGAAAGGCAAACGCAAGAATCCTACCA
>NW_022196898.1:72887309-73028385 GCF_008632895.1 Mastomys coucha | reverse complement strand
AAGGGGGAACCAAATACCCAATTAAGGAGTTGCAGAGATTAACTATGGAGCAGAGACTGAAGGAAGGGCAAGCCAGACTAAATATAGCTGTCTCCTGAGAGGTTCTGACAGTACCTGACAAATACAGTTATAGAGGCTCACAGACATCTATTGAACTGAGTACAGAGTCCCCAGTGAAGGAGTTAGAGAAAGGACCAATGGAGCTGAGGGGGTTGCAGTCCCTTAGGATGAACAACAATATGAACTAACTAGTACCATCAGAGCTCCCAGGGTTTCAACCACCAACCAAGGACTGCACATGGAGGGGTCTGATTGTTCTGGCAGCATGTGTATAGTAGAGGATTGCAAATTCGATCAGCAATAGGAGGAGAGGACCTCGGCCCTATGAAGGTTCTGTGCCCCAGTGTAGGGGAATGCGAGGGCCAGAAAGTGGGAGAGGACGGGGTGGCAGGCATGTGGAAGTGGGAGGCAACAGGGGTTTGTTTTTGTTGTTCTTGTTTGTTTCTTTGTTTTTTGGAGGGGAAACTGGGAATGGAGAAATTTACATGTAAATAAAGAAAATATCTAATAAAAAAAAAAAAGAATAGTGTTTGTGAGATACTGAAGGATGGGATACCAAAATACGTACTTGGCGCCCATGGGAAGTAGGGGATTCTAGCTGTAGAAGTGCTTCTGGGACATGTTTTTATATGTCTACTTTCACAGGCAGGTCAAAGAGTTCTCTGCAAACTTTAGAGTGGCTAAAGAGACAAGAGTGTATGAACCTGAGTTGTACCAGACAGAACTATTCCATATATACAAATTCCACAGGGGGGGAAAACAAAGATTAAAAAATTTTATGAAATTATTTTACTTAAGTTTTAGTAACTAATTTTTCAAGAAACCCATAGTTAAAAATTGAAAATTGACATAAATACAAAACCAACTAGATACACATTTAATCACACCATCATATACTGACATCAATTATTGTCTTTTAAACAAGAATTTCTACGCATTCATGCATATATCTGAAATTACAATAAAGGCTGTGAAGAAACTCAGATTGTGATTGGCAATCCCACTGGCATTATTATTCCAACACTGTGCTGCTGTTGTAGAGAGAGGTGGCTCTAATTGTCCCCTCTGTCATTGAGCTCCTCCTAGCATGGGAGATGGGGCTTGAAAGCTTGAGACAGAACTGAATCTGCTCCTGCTTGGGTCAGAGGCATTTACCTAGGCACTAAAATTGATCGCAGAGTTTATATCGAAACAATGAGCATTCCTCCTCCAGCATGATTTGTAGCTAAGAGATGCCACATCCTTTAGTGGGAGCCAAGTCTCTTTGGCAAAGTAGCTGAATCTACTACAGGGCCAGAGATGGAACAAGATGCAACTGGGGGTTCCATTATGCTAATAGTAAAATGAGCAAGTTGCCTCTTATCAAAATAAGCTGACCCAAAATATGCTCAAAAAAATCTGTGAATTCTTCACTAAATTTAATTATATGCCAATATGTTTTTAAATTCATTATCTCATGAAATGTTTTCTAAATCAAACATCCACAACTGCAGAATGTCAGTTAACCACACTATTTTGGGAAAAGTAGGTGAAATGGACTCTGTATTTCATCTTTCCTTTATCAATTGAGTAACTAAGTATATAAGAATTTTTTATGGCTATATTATAGTTAATGAATGAAGAGAGAATTACAATATCATTTCATAGCTCCTAATGAATTAATGGGCCTAGATGTGGATCATTAATTATTTCTGGAATTGCACAGAAAGACAGACCTTGACTTTATGGAAATGACAAGCCACATTATGAAGCATCTTCTTTAAATACTGAGCACACATCTGACCTAATTTCTAAATCCAAATCTCAAGTCACAAAATAAAAAAAAAAGACCATGCTAAAAGCATGGTTATGTGAGAAATTATTTAATAACTACCACTTGATCTCTTTTTGTCATTATAATTATTATTAAATTGAAGTAGCAGTTTTAAGATATAGAATTAATTTATTAAATACCTCAGCCTTTCAGAAGAACTACTTCAGTTCCTCGAAGTAAAATTCAAACAGGTTTTAAGAATCCTCAATATTAAATATGAGCAGTGTGCAAATCAGTTCAAGGTGATTCCTGGTGAGCCGTGTGCTGACAGGCTAACTAATGACATTCTCTCAGAAGGATTACCACTGAGCACAACTCTATTGCTAAACTATGAATGCAAAGCCAAGAAGATTAAATGTCTTGTTTGGAAGTTAATTTAATCATAGGCCTTTGATACCTTTCTCCCTTTCATTGCAGGAATGTTCCTAATCATTACAACCAGAATTGCTGTTGTCCATTTATTTCTCCTGGCCACACCACATTATATTAATCTGAGTTTCTGACTATAGATTTGAATTTTCTCAACCTACAACATTAAGTCTGTATCTTTCAGAAACTTCCAATATAACTTGAGAAATAAAAACTCAGTAGTCTGTGTTTTCCTGGAGAAGCTATGACAATTGGTGCCTGGACTTTGGCATTTTTCATCAGCAGCCATTTAAATTTCCCTTACATATCAAATCCTAAGGTAGTTTCTGTGTATAAAATGACGTATTAATTTCACTTAAAGACTGGAGAGATGGCTTAGTGCTTAAGACCACCAGCTGCTTTTCTGGGTGGCTAGATTTCGATTCCCTGGAACCAACATGGCACCCCACAAGCATTTGTAACTCCAGATCTAGGGTTTTTGACACCCTCTTTTGGTTCTCTAATTATCACTGAGCATGGAAGTGCTGCACAGACACAAGCAGGCAAAGCACACATACACATTCAAAACAATAAATACATTTACTTAATCACTTCATCATACTGGGCGCAGGACTTTTTTACTAGGTAACTTAAGCTCAAGAGAACACGTCCAAGGAACAAAAGCACACCCCCAAGTGTCTACCACACTCCCACCTCTTATTAATTCAAGTATTTATTTCATTGTTTTACAAGATGTGAGAAATATAATAAGGTGCTGTCAGTTCGATCCAAACTTGAGTAAATGGTTAGAACGAGCCCCATTTAAAGATTTGCTACCATCAAATTGGCCAGTGTGCATGTGTGTGTATGGGGGGGCTTTTTCTTGATTAATGATTGATAGTCTAGCTGCCTATAAACCTTGCCACCCCAGCACAAGTGGTCCTGGGTTGGATAAGAGTAAAGCTATGAATTCCATGAGGGAAGACTCCAGTAAGAGCCATTCCTCCATGGCTTTTGTCTCTGGTACTGCTTGAGTTCAGTCTTGATTTATATCAGTGATGGATTATGACCTGGAATTGCAAACCAGACAAGTCCTGTCCTCTGCAACTTGCTTTTCCTCGGTGTCTTTTCATAGCATCAGAAAGGCAAACTAGGAAAAATATTTCCATATTACGTATTTAGACACATAAATTTCAATAATAGCCATGTAGGCAGTGCTTGACAATTGTGCATGGTTTTTTTCTGCTAAATTTTCTCTGATATTTAAGATCACACAATACATACTTCTTGAAAGTATGATGAAGCCAGGGTGCTACAACTCACACTGCAAGTAAAAATCAAGTTGTCTTAGATCAATACATGGTGAATGTATACACAAAGAAGTCTATGGGCAGTTCATGTGTTGACAGTAAAAATATGAAGTCAATCAGATCTCAAAGTTATTGTGAAATTCACAGGCATTTATAGTTTAGTTCTCAGTCATGGTTATAATACATGCATGAGAATATGGCTAAGAGTTGGCTCAAATATTATAATTACTTATATGCTCAACTTTCACACGAAAGAATATTTTCAGTTATCATCAAAATGTTCATTCATTTTCACACAATTTAGCAAATAAAGAATGTGCCACGGTGCTACATCATTAGCTGTACATTGGTGTTTTTATATAAGTGGTACTCTCAGGAGGCTAAGTGATACATTAGTAAAAAGTGAAACGTATACCATCTGAAGAGAAACTAGGGCAATAGATGACATATTTATTCAGCATCAGCCATTTCTTTTGCAGAATAAAGTAAACAGCCATAGTTCAGAGTTCCTTAAAAGCAGCACAATGGAGCGATGAGCCTAAGAGTATTTGTTTTCAGGTATGAGTGAGTTAAAGTGAAATTTAATCAGCCAACAAGTGGCCCAGGAAAGCTATTAAACGTCGTCTGTTAATTGATTGCCTTAATCTGTAAAATGGGGCATGTAATATACAACTTGAATTTTGCTTTTATGGTTTACATGCGGTAACCAAAATGCTTACTCTATAGCATGATAATGAGTAATATTGAACAGTAAAATATAACAAAAGAGTATAAAATAGAGTATAACAAGGGTATAAATAATAAATTGATAGCTTGAAAATGTATCTATGTGATGTCACAATTCTACTGCATATCACAATAAGAAGTTAGTGCCTTGAATATTACAGGGTTGACTTTTGAGACTACTTAGGAGTCTAACTTTCAAAAATTTAAACTGTAGTTATGAAACATGCATCTTACATCCCACTGAAACTCTGTATTATTTTATAGTTTAAGAATTTCTAAATAATTGATTGTAGTCAGGTAGTGGGTGGTACACGCCTTTTATCCCAGTACTTGGGAGGCAGAGGCAGGTAGATTTCTGAGTTAGAGGCCAGCCTGGTCTACAGAGTGAGTTCCAGGGCAGCCGCAGAGAGGCTACACAGAGAAACCCTGTCTTGAAAAACCAAGAAATAAAAAAAAAAAACAAATAAATAAATAAAAATAATTGCATTTGTTGGCTGTTTTTGGATTTTACCATATTGCCTTTCATGTCATACTATGGGAATGACAAGCTTTAAAGCAGAAAGAAGTTTATAATTTATTCATAGAGTAAAGTAAGAGTATAGTTTTAACCCTTTTCCAGAATGCAGAGAGTGACAGATGCTGCAGCTAAAACTACAGAGAGACATAGTCTAAATAATAGCCTATACCAATCACATTGTTGGGATCAGTAACACTAACAGCAAACAGAGGTCAGGTACACCAAACACAGGCACAGAGAGCAGCTAAAACCCGGCATCTGGGCAAACGGCAGTATGGAGGAAAGAAGTGAATAGACATTGTGTTTGCCAGTAGGATAAATGTCAGCAAGAAGGCTTAACAAAAAAGCTCTTGCTCTGTGTTCCTGATGATCTGATTTCCATCCCTGGAAACTAGGTTCAAATACATCTAGGTGTTAGGAGGCATGCATGGATTTGATGTTTGGGTTGTTTCCCCTTAATTTATTTACTTATTCAATTTACACCTCTATCACAGTCTTCTCTTTTTTCCTCCTGGTCCCACCCTCACATTTCCTCCCTACATTCTCCCTTCCCATTCTCCTCTGGGAAGGACAGACACATCCTCTTCCACTGAAGCCAGAGAAGGCAGCCCAGCTAGGGTAAGGGGACCTGATGGTAGACGACAGAGGCAGAGGCAGCCCTTACTCCACTTGTTAGAAGACCCAAATGAAGATCAAGGTGCACATCTGCTATGTATGTGTACGGGGCCTAGATCCAGCCCATACTTGCTCTTTAGTTGTTGGTTCAGTCTCTGTGAGCCCCCATGGGCTCGAGTTAGTTGTCTCTGTAGATGTATTTGTGACATATATTTGTAATTCCAGCACTTCAAAGGAGAGATAAGGGGGGGAGCTAAGACAATGTGCTGGAAGCTCATGGGACTACAACCCTGGAGTAGCACAGAAGTAGACAACGAAGATTCTCTGCCTCAACATAGTGAACACAAGAACATTCTAATAGTTGTACTATGACCTTCATTGAGAGCCATGCCACAAATGCTTGTGTTGTATATGTGTGTGTGTACAATAAATAAATAATTACATCTTTAAAATTTTAAGAAAGAGAACATACAGTTTTTATTTTCAGTGTAACAGTAAAAAGATTTAATAAGAATAAATATATTAAATAAGCAAATAAATAAACCTATACAGAAAGGGAGTATAAAATTTGCCTAGATTTTTAAATAATTAAAAAGTAAACTTATATTCCACGAGATGTTAAGTCACACACTGTCACTATTGGCTTGAGTTATCAACTTGACACATCTGGGAGGAGAAAAACAATTGAGAAATTACCTCTCCCAGTCATGTTGTTGTCACATTTACAGCAAATATTCTCGATTCATAATTTATATAGGAGGCCAAGACCACTGTGGGTGGTTCTGGGTTGCATAACAAATGTGCCTGAGGATGAACCAGAGAAAGCAAGCCAAGAAGAAGCATTCCCCTATGGTCTTTGCTTTAGTTTCAGCTCCGGTGCCCTGCCTTGATTAATGCATTGGCTTTACTTAATGATTAACTGTGACATATAGGATGGACTAGAGCACCCCCCTCCACTACCCTCCAACACGTTGCTTTTGGTCATGGTTTTATTGTGGCCAAAAAAAATTAAACTAGAAAAAAAAAAGCTAACGCTAGTTATGAGGTGGAAAATAATACCACCCCAAACCAACCAACCAAAACAAAAATGGAACCTTCACTGGATAGTTAAAAAGAAATTATCCATCTTTAGTATTCCATCCCTTCTTCCCACCATTGTTCTAAGCATGAAAGGTTCTGCTTGCTCTTCTCATAAAGATAATTTGTTTTTTAATGAATCTCTCCACTGTAGAGACCATCATTAAACAACTGTTCCTCTATCCCTGGGCCTCTCTTTGCTCTGGAAGGATGCTGACTATCCTGAGATGTATTACTCTCTGGATGCCTAGCCACTGAAATGCCAGGGGTCAGACAGACTCATAGTGGCCATGAATCAGAAGGTTCACATCTTTTTGTTATTTTTAAGGCAGGATCTTACTGTGTAGCAAAGCCTAGCCTGGGACTCACTATGTAGCTCAAGCTAGCTCCAAACTCACAAATCTGCTGCTTCAGTCTCATAAGTCTTGGGGGATTACAATGTCATCATATTTCACTTGGTCAGATCACTTTTATCAGAGGATGCAGAATGCAGAACTTGATTGACTGTCTTCCAATAGCCTTCAGCTGCCCCTTTCTGTGGAGAACTGCCAACAGTATAAGCTAAACAAACATTGATCTATTACTCATGCAGTTTTGATAGGCCACACTGTGCTTTCTTCCTTGTAGAGGGCCAATGTGTTTGAGGCAATTTACAGTAGAGTTTCTCATTGGAAATGTCTAAAGCTATTTTCTAGCCAGAATCATTTTCTTCCTTAGCTATGAACTGTACTCCATTGCCCTCCCTCCTACCCAAACATAAGTACTCCCTCAGGAAATGTCAAGACAAGAATCATGTTCTCAGGTCATACCACTAGTGAATCAAACCAAGATGTCTTTAAGAAGTTTCTTTGGCATATGCACTAGCTTTTCAAACATTCTGGGTAAATATCTGTTGGGTATGTGCCTGAACCCTCCATAGTCATTCTGCTACTCACTGACACAAAGCCAGATCTCTAGATCCACAGAAAGGCTGCTGCAGTGTACTTCCCCAAGGGGGAGACCTCTTAATGTGACTGCTGGATGGAGAAAATTGACTTACAGAATTGGTTTCAGGATGCCCTCCTCCAGCTATTGGACCAAGATCTAATAGCAGAATTTTTAATGGTGCCTTCTCCTCTTTGGGAGATGGGAGATGGAGTAGCAGTTTCTGTTAAGGCTGTGTTTTAACTCATGCTGGAATGTTTTTATTCAGAAACCTAAAACAAGAAGTCACAGGAAGAATCATGACTCTTTAAATATCTTTCATCTCTGATGTCTAATTCTTACAAATGTATCACTTAAGAGAAGGCCTACTAAGAACAAACCAAAAAGAAAAATTTCCAAAAATATTAATCTTGAAGACTACTCACTATTTACATATTTAAATATATTTCAGATAATATCAAAGTTTCTCAAAATATGTGCCTCTAGCTGAGGTTATAATACTTTCTAATAGGTTCAGCATTTGGTGATATTCATTCATTTCTGTTGAACTGATGTGTTTCACAAGATATGAGATTTGCAAGAGATAGTGGACAAATGTGCAGAAAAGTTAAAAGGATTTTGTTGAAGACAGAGCAGTAAGAGAGAAAAAAATATTTTATAAATTATACTAAGAAATTACCCAACTAGACTCATCAGTTCTTAGGTTATCAAATATTTAATATCTTTAAAGGAATTGGCAATAGTATATTATATGTCAGGCTCACATTTTTACAGTTTATATATGTTTGTATTTTACAGTTATCCAAATTAGTGGAGCTATGAATTTATCTAGTTTAACATTATTGTGTATAATTCTCCAAGCCCAAAACAGTGAGAGGTACATATTACCATACCATAAGTGTAGCATATTACTTTTCTTGCTTCATGAAGAGTGTTGTAGATACTTTAAAAAGATTTAAGCACTGAAATAACATGCATGTTCATCTTGGAGTACATATTAAAAGCAAGCAAATGAGCTTATTTAAGTTGTTTTTTAATTTTGATCACTTTACTTGTAAACAATTTGTAATACGTGCCTTTATTTCAGAGCAGTTTTAATATAATTGGTTATAGACTTTTCAAATTTGGTAAGAATAGACTTTTGATAAAAGCAAAGATAATGGATTTGACTGGTAAATTTGAGAATAAAGGATGTTTCTCTTATTTAGGACATGTGTCTGTCGGTCTACTACCTCGCTTTTATACAGACTCACTTTTATATTGGGATTGTGCATCTGATCTCAGGTACTCTTGTTTGCATTGTAAACATTTTATCCAATGAGCCATCTCTTAAGTTCTGGGGAATTAGATTTAATGACAAATATATGGAGGAAAATTACCTCATCTATACTATGCCTACTAATATTTTTACCTCTTCTTTATTCCCAGATTGTAATAAAATAGACACTATTTTGATTTAAACAATGCTTTCTGATGAGTCCATCTAATGAGGTACCATTGTATGATAAATGTAAGGAAGATTGTCTGTTCATAAACTGAGTACAGTATCGTGGTGTAGAACAGGAAGACTATAACTTTTGACCTGAAAAAAGTTAAGGAGTACTTGATCGATATTGTACTTGATCTTTAAAAGGAAAATGAGATTTCTTATGTGAAGCATTTATTTATTTATTTCTAAATAGGTTACAATAATTTAATGATAATATCAAAAGGCAATTTTCATTCCTTAGGTATAGAAACTTGTCCTAAAGAAAGTCAAATTTCTAGAAAAGGAAAAGAGAAAGAAAGGAAGAAAGAAAGAAAGACTTGTCATTAGAACAAACACATTGCAGAATATGAACTGGAAATACTTCTTTCAGATCCATTGAGTGGCAGAGTGAGATTAAATAGACAACTTAAATACAATTTATTTTTGGCGTAACTGATGAATCAATTAGAAAAGTAAGCATTGCTGAGCATTTTGAAGACTAGTAGAGAAGTAGAAAATGCATTTGAAGAGCAAGTACTCAATATATTTAGATAGATAGGTTCATTACTCTAAAATTATGCCTCAGGACACCTGATTGCATGGGTTCTATGATACCTGCAAGCTTCAGTTCTCTGGGTCTCTCCAGGACTTTATATAATCATGTAGTTCCAGATTTCTATCATTTTATCTGTTACACACTTTTCTGAAAAATTCTCATTGGGTACCAGAATCTCTGACTTCTTCATGGATGGGGTACTTTATGGCTTGGTAGCTCTCAGTCCTAAATGATTAATATAGTCCTCTACTAAATGAAGCATAAAGATGTAATAATTTCCCCAGACATGTAAGTCAGGCATACCATTTACTAAATTGTTAAAACTGCTAACCTAGCATGCAATTATATCTGGCAGGAAAAAAAAAAACAGTACTAATAAGGGAATTGTAGATTATGGATCTTCATGTCTTTGCTTCCTCTGAAGATGCCTCCTCAACTTCTAAATTGTGACCTCTTCTTGTATTTCCAGATACAAATTTTGGCCAATAATGTGGCTGCTTCTTATACTGCTCTTAATTTCCTTAAATATTAAAGTTTGTTTTCCTATTCCAGGTTAATGAACATAAAGAAATATAAATAACCAGACAACCTTGTTTCAGTATAAGGAAACAGAAAGAACTAGACCAAGAAATGCTTATATCTGTGAGAGGCATCAAGTCATTGGATTGGGGAACTCAGATTGCACTAAGTAAGGAGATGTACCAAGCTAATAAGGAATAGTAGACAGGAAGTAGTTGAATTACTTTCAGTGCTATTTTGAATAGCTAGCTAAGGTAACACAATTTCTAACTGTTGTCTTGGGAGATACTCCAGAGGGGATAAGATTTCTGTTATAACCACCTGTATACACTAATAAAGATTAATGTTTTGAACATATTCTTTTGACGCCTTAGTGGGATGCATGAAACCTCTTTTGTGAGTTGAAAAACAATACCAATGGCACCCTGCTGTGAATCTCTCAGGTAGACCACACAATTATATATGAAGACTTTCTTTATCTGTAAAAATCACCCAAAAAACATAGGGATTTGATTCTTAATGTATTATTTTCCCCTGGTCAGTCACTTTTTAAAAAAGCATAAAATGCAAACTCCACATTTTAATTTGAAAGGAAACAATGCTGATTCATACTCATGATAGAACAAGCAGTTACTTCTTCACACCTATGTCATTGACTGATATACACCTTTTTTATCATTTATCTATTTGAAATGAAAGCAATTATGGTTGGCATTTATGCCTTTTCCTGAAGCCAAACAGATTTTGCAGTGTTGCTTAATATGGTGTGGCTTATCGCAGGGGAGAGCAGTTCCTAATTTGAGTAAGCACCTTACTTTATGTTGGTATGAAGCAGTAATATTTGATTGCCAAGTTATTGAGAAACAAAGAGAGCTATGAGTATTAAGTGACAAGGTGGCATCAGATGAAGCCTAATGGGATATGCAAATGAGAGGGCAGTGATGGCAAAAGAGAGCATCAGAAAATTAAACTGACCTGAGCCTCAGCAGAAGAGTGATCATGTGTTCACATGACACATGCTACCCTCATGTGTTCACACGACACATGCTACCCTCATGTGATCATACAACACATGCTATTCTCATGTGCTCACACAACACATGCTATTCTCATGTGCTCACATAACATGATATTCTCGTGAGCTCACTTGACACATGCTATTCTCATGTGCTCACACGATGCATGTTATTCTCATGTATTCACATGACACATGATATTCCCATGGCAGATTTTCAGTTACAATTCAGCACTTGCCATAGTAGAGGGATATTACACTTTGGGTATTGACCATCAGATATTTTTATTTCCATTATTTTCTGATTATAACTCTACAAAATTGTAAATATTACATAGGTACAATAGTTTCAAATGCTTTTTACAGTGGTTTAAAGTGATTTAAATTGTTTCCTTAGCTCACCATTGTCTTTCTTATAAAATATTCAAATTTGAAAAATGACACTGCTATGACCAATAATGCACTTAGGAATAAAATGCACCAAAGTGTTAAAGTTAGTTTACCCTTTCATAAAAGTGAAGCCACTCCTTTGGTGTGCTAAGTTACATGTAATCATGACAGGGTTACTGTGAGGTTTACAGACCTAACTTAGTTTCAAAAGGCTGCTGATTTGCCTTGGAGTTTCTTCCCAATTTAATTTAAGTTCCTCATCCAGGGAGCATCTCGAATGATTTGTGGTTTCATAAAGCATTCTGAAAGGCCGTTTCATTGGCCATAGGAAATAAACTTAGAATCAGATTCCCTCTACCCAGTCTGTGATAGAATGCCTCTTTCACAATGCGCAGTACAACTTTTATTGGAAATTGTTGTATTGCTGTAAAGCCAATCTCTTTACTCTATTTCTGGTCATGCTCTGTGAATAAATATTTATGTCATGATTTAAGTATAGCTGTCCACACTGGTGTCATCATTGCCCACATTACTGTGACGTCCTTATTTTCCAAGACCAATCCCCTTTAAAAACGGTTAAATTATAGAAAAAGAATGGTCCATATGTTTTATTGATTCTGGTCAAAGATTTCACTTTTGAAAGCTTGGTGTAGTAAGTCTTAGAAACCATGACAAGAGCAAATTTGGGTGAGAAATTGGTGTCATTTTAAATGATTCTCTCGCCCTTTCTGCTTCCTTCCCCTCTAACGCTCACCACACAGCAGCACGTTGCTGGACTCTCCTTATATGGTGAGTTATCCTTAACATTTCAATTTAAATGGGCTTAGTACTTCCCATTCATCATACAATTCAAGCAGCTTTTATATCCATCAGTTCCTCAACATTAATAAAAATAGACTTCTGTTAAATTTGCATATTAATGTAAGTTTAGCTACAAACACCCCGAGTAGCTTTATCATAATGCCCTGGCTTACGATTTCATTTCATCTTTCTCCCTCATACATAGATTCTTTTAAAATAAAATATCCTTTTAAGAATAATGAAATATGTCATCAAGTATTAGTTTATGCATAACATAGAGACTCAAATATAGGAGGCTGCCATTCTCAAAATTGCAGTTATTAATAAGGAACCAACCAAATAATATTGCCATGTGAATGGATTAATGAACAAGTAGTCATGACTGTTGTTGTTCCTGTGATTATCAGAACAATTTAAAGTAGAGAAAAAATATAGATAGACAATCAATCCCTTATTGTAGAAAGCATGCCTTTATAAAAAGCCATTCATATATTCATTATATATGTATATAACACATTCCATATTATATATGTATATTAGATATATTGTACATTTATTATGTGTATATATGTATATATACGTATTATCAAATTATGCATACATACATATTATACATGTATACATATTATCAAAGAGGTGGCAATTCAGCATTATATAGCAACAGAGTTTTTTTTTAATCACTGTATGAACAGAAACAGGGTATCTCTTCTCTGTTCTCAGTGTGGCCACTCTGAAGCAAACTCCTGTCAGTGAAGCCCCTCTCTTTTCCCCACTGCAAGCTTTGGCTCACATTGGATATAATTTCCTGTTTCCGCATGCCACAGTTCTCCTTAGAGTGGGTCTGGCTGACCTTCTTCCTGCTCTCTCCTTTAGATCTGTATGGATGAACTCCACTGTACTCATCGGCACTGATAGGACTGTTGTGAACTCTGACTTTCAATCCCTCTTCATTTAAAGTCTCATTCTCCACCCTTGCCCACCCATGCACCTCCACTTCTGTTTTCCAATTTTTTTTTTTTGTAAACCCCATTGTTGCTATGAGCCTGACCTAACCTTTCAAACTTTTTGGTTCGAAGCCTGTATCTTCTGAACAGTCACACATCCAATACAGTGTGCTTGGATTGCTGCTCATTACTCTGTGAGTGTGCTTCAAAACCATGAAGGGATTTATTTATCTCCCCCTCTCCTTTTCTCTTTCTCCTTCCTTCCTCCCTCCCTCTCTCCCTCTTTTTCCTCTGCCACTCACCATCTCTCCCTCTCTCCCTCCCCCTCCCTCTCTCACCCTCTCCCTCTCTCCCATATGTGTACATACACACATACACACACACATATTGTGTATATATATATACATGTATATATATATACACATACACAAATATATATCATAATTGTGTATGAGTATGTATACATATATGTATATATGTATATGTGTTTGTGTGTATATGTATGTATGTGTGTGGATGTGTGTGTGTGTTTGTGTAATATCATCAGTATCCGAAGTTCAGAACCTGAAAACCATAGGAAATATCTGGTTTTATTTTTTTTCTGTACCTCTCAGGTGCTCACCCTTTATTTACGTTTTATCTTAGTTTTAAAGAAAGCTTGCTAATTGTTGAGCCACAGAATATCTTCAGAATCTCTCCTTTCCCGTGTACTCTCGAGAACCCTTGTTCGTATTTTTTGTTTCTTATTCTGTAATATACTTCAGTGGCTCTGAGAATACAGAGCCTATCTCAGTTCTCCCATCCACCCCAACTTGTGATTTTTGTTTTCAGAAAAAAAAAATGTGGTTCAGTTACTGTTTACAAAAGCCAACAGTAAAGGCAAAAAGTCCACTGATTTTTCCACCTAATCATGAATTAATTCAGAAATCTTTAACTTATGTGGAAACCAATACAGAATGATTTTCTGATTTCTTATCATATCTTTATGCAAAAAACGATGTCCAGCCACACTAGACAAACAGGCCATGCGTTTCCATGTCGGAATATTGTGACGAGTCCTTCGTGACTGAACTATTTGGCGCCCTTCTCTTTTTGACTCACATTCAATTCACTTATATATATAAAGCCAAGTGTTTGCATTTGGACAGTCACTTAACAGAACAAAAATTCTTACGATGGAGTAAGTGCAATTCAAAGGTGATATGTTTAAGTTAATTCTTTAATTTCTAACATGATTTCAGAAATGCAAACTAAAGATGTTTTATATGTATAATCTTGCAACACCAAAAAGCTACTTAAAAGTTGAAAGAATTCTTAAAATTTGAACCTTGAAATGTTAATTAAAATCTACTTCTAACTTATTTATTTGACTCTTGATGGGATCTTGTGTTTAAAATCAAGTACATTTATCTAGTTATTGGTTTATCATTAGTATAAAGCAAACAGCAAAGAGCAAATGCTTAATGGTTTAATAGTAATGTCCGCACAAGGGAGATAGCTTAGCAGATAATGAACTTGCTCGGTAATTGTTAGAACTGTCCAGATTCGGTCACACTAGAAAAATATGTTAGAACTTCTCAGAGTTCAGATTCAGCACCTTGAAAGTGCCTTGGTGCTGGGTAGGTCTAGAGGCCCTCCTGCAATGCCACATGCTAGAGATGGAGACAAGAGAAGACTAGAGGAAGCAGGCTAACTATATTAGGTTAATCTTCAATCTCTGGTTTCCAATGAAGTAACTTGCCTTAATATATATGATAAAGAAAACCTAGAGACATTATCCAACATCAACCTCTAGTCACATGTGTACGTGCATATGCACAAGCAACCACGCCCCACACAATACTTCTGTTGAATTTTTAAAATATACTCAAAGGGAAAAAAGTGTAATAAAAAGATCTTCCTTTCGATTTGTCTTAAGAATTAAATGATTCGAAGTCTGCAGCACATTGAGAATAATCTTTTGCCCAGAATAGATGCTAGAATCATCTCCATCCCAGTTGCTTTTAAAGCCCATGCCTTTGTTGTTACCGTGTTCATCTTCATGGTGCCTGTTCTCATTACTGTTTCATGTCCCCTTCAGTTACAGAGCCACAGTCGATGTTTCGTCATGTTCCGATCATGAACATGTACAGCAGCCTTTACATAATTTTAGTTAATATTTGACACACATGCTTGAATATTTCTCTTTTGTCCTGCAGGAATGAACATAACAATCATCTCATATACATTAATAGGTGACTTTGTGCATGGTTCTAAGTTTGTTATTTGTGCCTAGAAGTTTTCTACCCAGTGATGCTCATATACTATGGGAAGAGTTGTGTTAAGATAGGAGATTGACATTTGCCTAACAGCTTGATGTCTTTTAGAGCAATGCACATGGTCACATTCCATTACTTAATTTCAATGCTTAGAATAAAATGACTGTTATTGTATAATGAAGTTAGTAAGGAGATGAACATGTGTATGTGTACCTAAATTCGTGTGTGTGTGTGTGTGTGTGTGTGTGTGTGCATAACTATGTGGAAGCCAGGGATTGATATTAGATGTCTTCTTTAGCTGCTCCCCTCCTTATAAATTGAAACAGTCTCTCACTTGAACCCAAAGCTCACTGATTCATCTATTTTCTTACATTCTGAAATTACAGCTAGGAAGCCAAGCCCTCTCATTGGTATGGATATTCGGGATCTGACATCCAGTCCTTACGCTTTCCAGCAAGTATCTGGTCCACTGCTCCTTGTCTCCAGTTTTGAGGTGACAATTTCTTTTTCTAAAGTTACTTGAGTCGTGTTATAACATTAAATAATGTTCTATACTGGTAATCCCAATCTTTGTATCTGAATGGCAAAGTCACATTGAGAATATCATTGCCGGTGAAATTGTAGTATACTTCAAAAGTCTTATTCAGTAGCAAGGGCTTTCATGCTAAATATTAGCTGGCTACGTTCTAAACTAGAGTGTGCTAGTGTCCTAGAAACATGCTATGCTGGTTTCCTTTGTGTTCTGTGGCAATGTGGAAAGTGATTCCCTTTCTTTCCATAAAATTTGATTACTTTGCTATGTGTGTGGGGTTTTTTTTTAAATACTTTAACACTGTGCACTTCGTTTAGAATTCTTTATGTCATAGAACACTTTAAATAAAGAAATGTTTTCCTATGGAAGAACGCAAAGCTATGAACTGATTTCTCTGGCTTTGAGATAAATTCTGCCGTGTTTGAATTTTGTGTTTTCAGTACCTGTTTCAATTTCATGGTGTCTTTCAGTTTCCCTTCTTTTCAGTGGCAATGGAATAAAGTAAAATTGAACTCCACAGGCGCTCCTTGACTTTATTATTATTTTTTTAAGTAGAGCAGTATGAAGGGCTTAGAATTAAATTATATACCCTTTGCAGGTAGTAAAAATTAATTGTGCCTTTTATTAAAAAAATTAAACGGTTTCATAAAAGTCAGAGCAGATGAGTAGCTGAAATTGGAAGACATTCTGAAGTTGCACACACACGCACACACACACACACACACAGAGAGAGAGAGAGAGATAGAGAGAGAGAGAGATACAGCAAATTAGATTTATTGTAAGTAGGAATCAAAATGTCATGATTATGTAGCACTAAGTACGTAAGTATTAGGATATTTCTCAATATAAGAATGAGTAGCTGTCAAAATAGATATAGCATCACCACTTGACTGAAGAAAACAACTCGGACAGTTGAGTTTTGACTACACAAGGTTGTAAAATGAGAACTGGTCAAACCAAGGCAAAGAGATGAGAAATTTCTTGGCGGGAATCTCAAGAAGTGTGGAGTTGAGGGACATAAATTTATTGAATGAACAGTTATAAGATCATCAGACAACATCAAGCCTGTGGGCAAATCATTAACCATTTAGAGTTCAAAGTTTTCTTTAAAAGCTCTCTGAGTAGTTTTTCATGTAAATCACTTCCCATTGAGTCACTTTCCTGTGCCATTTACACATCCTGTTTAATCAAAGAATCTTTCTTTAAATGAGAGTGTATTCACAAGGTTCCTCTATTTGGCATTAGCACCCAGATTTAGTCATAGCCACTTCAGTTTTTCTGAAACTCTTTTTGGTTCTAAAGGAGATAAATAAATTCCAAAAACAGACTAAAAGGAACAGCAGAACTGAAGTCTTTGCAACTTACTCATAGAAAGTAATTGACACACCTGTCTGGTGCCTTCGAATGCTAAACCCCAAACCTTCCCTTGTAGAATTTGTTTCTCTAGTCCTTCCCACAACAATTAGCAATGGTAATTTACTTATATACTCATTCTAGAGGAATTCCTTTATACCTCAGGGAAAATTCTATGTGTTGGTAGAAGGTACTTTCCTATTTCTTTTTGTAAACTTTTCAGGCTTCGTTTACATTTGTACTGATGCAGGAAAGGCCAGAAAAGGATTTCTGGCCTCAAATGAACCAACTCAGCAAGGATGTTCATATGTCTCATTTTGGAAAATTTGGTGAAAGAACAATTGAAAAATATAGAAAACCGTAAGGTTTTTTAAAATTATTATATTTAGTTACCTTCCAAATATTCTCACCCTTCCCGCCCCTGCTGCCAAGTGTTCTTCAGCCCCTACCCCCTTTCCCTTTGCCTCTGAGAGGGTGTTACCCCACCTACCCCCTAATCTCCTTCTCACCCTAACCTCACCCTCACACCCTACATCCTCCTTCCCTGGAGCTTCAAGTCTCTACAGGATTAGGGTCACCCTTTCCCACTGAGGATAGACAAGATAGTCCTCTGTGCCAGGGGTCATGCACCAGCCCATGTATGCTCTTTGATTGGTGACCTATGGAAGATTAAGGGAAGGATTGAAGGAGCTGAAGGGGATGGCAATCCCTGTAGGAAGACTGACAGTATCAACTAACCTGGATGCATGGCAAGTCCTAGAGACTACAACACAACAAACTCTAAGTTCTAATTTTCCTTAGAGATCACAGGGGCTGGCTACCTTGAAGTGTCATGCAAACTGACTGCTTTTAAATGAGTCAGTATTAACAGCCTGTGGGAAAATTAGAAACAAACTTTAAAGATGAAATAATTATACTTAGATCAAGTAAAATCAGTGAAAAATTTGAAGATAAGATCTCAGGGCTGGGTGGAAGGCTCCGTGGGGAAAAAGCTCGCAGCACAAGTCTGAGAATTGACATCCGGATCATCAGCACCCCCATAAAAGCTATGTGTTCTGGCGCATACCTATAAGCCAAGCACATGGAAGAGGGGAGACCCATGTATCCTAGTGCCTTTCTGGCATGAAGCTCTAGCTACAGCTGTGAGCTCTGACTTCAACAGAGAGCAACAGAATACATCAGATGTCAAAGTCTGGCATGTGTGTGAAAGGGAGGAGGAGCAGCACATTCATTTACATATCAAACACATATCACACTTGCAAACACACACACACACACACACACACACACACACACAGTAAATAAAATACTTAAATTCCCTGTCATGAATTTTGAACATATAGCATAATAAGAAACAAATGGAAAGGGTCCATCTTAGGCATGAGAGATATTTCTTGAGGGCACTATGAAAATCCAGGATTTTAGGAAGTAATAGGATTTGCATTTCCAAATAGGATTTGCAGTTCCCGGCAGCAGTATTTCATGAGGACATTTCTATACATACTAGCACTCTCCCATCTTCTCCCAAAGTTGCAATTAGTCTCCTGTCATTCACAGGGGATATTTCAGGACTTCGAGGTTGGCCTGAAGCCACGGATGACATTGAAACTTTTCACTAAGCACTTGTCATATGCCAACCTGTGCAGCTTGGAGAATGTCTGCATACCTAGCACAGATCATGATGACAAACTCTGTCCAAAGCAGAACAGAGGAGGATGGTGAAGCGTTAGTTCATCCTGCTTTCCAGAATGCATGCGAATTAAATGTGACCTGTTTAAAGCTCTCCTCAGACTATGATTCTACCAATATAGACATGGTGGAAAGTGAGTCCTGGACGAAGACTAATGTCGTCTTTCCTACTTGTAGGTACAATGAAGCCCTTATAGGAGTAAAAAGGTTTTAAATTAGGTGAATGTCAATAAGTGACCTAATTTTCCACCTATGGCTAAGGATATTATGATGGTTTCCAGTGGTCCATGTAGAGATAAAGTTTTGAAAAATAATTTCATTATTGAGAATAAATAAAATAGCCCAAAGGGCGTGTGGTTCTTTTATATTGTAGTTAGATATATGATACTTCCACAGTAGTTTAATGCTGTAGATACAATAGATGTTTTTACATTTCTAGAAGTCTAAGATATTGCCATGTACATGGAAATTTAATTATATATAGTGGCTTATTTTTGTGATTATAAGATGAATAAGAAAACATGATAAATTAAATTAAACAATACAAAGATTGAAAACCAGTTCTTATGTTCTCTCTACATTTACTGAGTACAGGTCTCTTTAGAAAATTCAATGCTGTCCACTCATACTAAAAGGCAGAAAAACATCTTCAATTGTCAAAAGATATTTGTGTAACTCAGGGATAAAACAATATTTTATCCACATATAAGTAGTACTAAAATGCTTAATAAAGCATGAATTTGGGTAATTTTATCTTATACATATTTATAGATTTATTCTGAAAAGAAAAATAAAACTTGTCAGGCATCTTATTTTAACTTGATAAAGTATAGTGAATATTAAATGTCTTTTTATAAAACATCATTTTTAAAAACTTTTGCAAGCAAGTAAAATAATCTTTTGCAATGAATTCTACTTTCAAATCAAATAATCTTGACAAATTGTGTGCTGTCATTTAATATATGTATCTTAGATAATCAAGTGAAACATGAATATATACTAAAAGTAATTTGTGTGAACATAGTATTTTTACATGAGTTATAAATTCAATTTATTTTAATATTTTTGTTGCAATTCATTTTATAATTATAACTGGTATGTTTGACTGTCTTAGATATTTTTATCATCAAGAAATGAATTATTTCAAATGGGTATAATGTTATTAGCATGCTATTTAAGTTGTATGGAATGTGAGTCAGGTGAATAGGGACTGAGGTTAGTCTGGGCTTTAAATGAACTTTTAGGTACACTGAACTCTATAACAAGAATCCTTCTCAAATTGAAAAAAGAAAAGAAAAATAAGGAAAAGAAAAGGGAGAACAGAAGAAAAGAAAGAAAACACAAACAATTGAATTATCTGTAATGTATCTGACAGTAGCAAATAGTAAAAAACACTAAAAAAAATTAATTAAATTAAGTTTTTAATTTTGTGTTAACTTTGAATAAAAGCACTTGAACAAGAAAAGTGACTTCGTGTCATTCACCAAGATATGCTAAGATCTGATGCATTCTAAAACCAGAATATGCATTTGGAACTATAATGAGTGTATTATAAAAGTTAGTAAATATACTCCCCTCATATTTAATTAAACAATGGAATACATACTTATATTTTATATATCAGTATCTTTCAGGTGAGAAGAATCCTTTGTGAGTTTGTTATTTATTAGAGAGGCATGGAGTACCTACTGGTGATAATTTTCAGCTTTCATTATTATTCATTAATTAGATAATTAGACAAATTAGATACTCTGATCATCATATAAAAATTTACTTAACATCATGTGATTTCATAAAACCTATGACATATACCAACTTCTGAAATGCTACAAAGAGAAAGTATAACTGAATTATTAGAATCCATGACAATAATGAAAATATACTTTAATCACATAAATGATTTTCATAAATTTTGTATTATTTAGTAAATTATGTTTCATTCTCAAACTTTTCTTGGTGTTGTTCATAGATAGGTTCATTTAATTTTCACACACACACAACTCTTGGCTGAGATTATCAAGGTTAGTGAGGTTTGTGAGGCCCATCAGTTTTATATATCAACATGCAATTATACTTAATGAAAAGCATATTGAACAGTCTTTTTTATCCTCTATAAATAATGCTTTGAACACTATTTTAAGCTTCCAAAGGTAATTTTACTCAATCAAGTATTCACTGGTAAAACTGATATCCTAAACATATGGAACTGTATTCATGCCATCTTTTTTCAAAGAAAAAATAAAAAACTTTAAAAAAATCTTCTCATAATTCGCTTTCCATACTAAAAATCATCCAAGAGGAACAAGTAAAATTCTACTTTTTGTTGAACAATGAAAGGACTAACTACCCATTGAAAAGATGGCTCAGCGTCATGTTTCCATTGTTGCTTTGGGGAAGGCAGGTGCTACTGAAAATTTCCACCTGAAGAGTGCAATCAGACAGAAGCAATCAGGTTTGTGTTATTTTGAGTCGTTAACAACAAACCTGGGCAGGGAATTATTTTAGTTTATTCTGTTTCAGCCTTTATGAACAGGGTTTATGAATTGGAGAATCATTGCCATTCATTGATTTTTGAAAAAGTCACAGCTATTATCTCTTTGAATATTGCTTTTTTATTATGTTCTGGAGGTATGATTAGATTCACTACTGAAAAGAATTAGGTTTTTCAAACTACATTAAAATAACAAAATCAATTTTTATTCTATTTCTCTGAGATACAACTAAGTGCACAGAGATAGTGGAAGTAAAAAGCACACATACATACATATCTACCCCTACCACACACACTGATATAATGTCGAAAAGGGTTAAATTAGAAAACTATTGGATGAAAAACAACTTAAAAATTATGTTTCACTTATAATGTTTGTTGTTTTATAATATATCAACTGAGGTCTAATTCATAGGGAAGATGTAATAATTCTGAATTCCTTAAAGCACAAAGAAAACCTCAGTGATTTATAATATTGGATTTTACAGATTGAGACTATTAATAAAATTGTTGGTAAATTTGTCAGTTATTGAGATATTAAAATACAGTAAAAATTATAGATTAATAAGCAAAAAATTGAAAGAATTCAAAACAACTGGGCAGCACAATTAACAGCTTTTAGATAATTATAATTTAGATAATTAAACATAATTATTCGACTTCTGACAAGTCAAACTGACAATACATCCTTGTCAAATCAAGACAAGGACAGCATTTATTTACTAATGATAAATTTCAAGAAATCTGGAAGAGACCATTAGAATAAAAATTACAGAAGGCTGAATAAAGAATGAATAAAAAGGTTTTAACCTCAAGCTAGAGAACAGACCATTAAGAGGATAAAGAAAAGGTAAAAAATAAATTAGCCAATCTCTAGTAGACATTTCAATTAAGACATTGGACTTGATAAAACAAAATGAACTGATTTAAAATAAAAATGTTATGAAAACAAATGATAGCTACTTTCAAAGTAGTATAAAATCTATTATTAATAACATAAAACAAAATATTAAGGAAATAAAATAGAATTTCAGGATAGTATAAACATTAAGTTAGCTCACAAATTTACTTTACATTTCTTTATTTTTATTTTATTTTTGCCTCCAAGTATGTATGTACACTATGTGCATCTAATGCCCGAAGAGGCCAAAAAAGAATGTCAGATCCCTTGCAACCAGAGTTACGAAAGGTTGTGAGGATTTGAACCCAGGTCTTCTGAAAGACAAGCCAGTGCTTAGTCAGTCAGGGACCTCCCCAAACATCATGGAGATATTTTAAAAAGAAAGATAACACCCTAATCAAAGCAAAAATATTTGGTAATATCTCAAAACAAAGTATGCAAGCTTAGAGAATTCAGAGACCATTTAATTAAGAATATGTAGATTTGACAAAACATGCATAAAAAGTTACTTCATACCTACCTAGCTTATAAGTTGTTTGAGTCTGATGCTGGTCTGAGCTTGAGTACCAAGCCAGCATGGCTATATAAGAAAGACCCTGTTTCAAAATTACAAAATCAATACGCAATCCACATCCAAAAGAATACATATAATGTATTAAGTAATCATGTATATTACTATAGTAACTTTTATATATTTCTATAAATCAAATACTATCATTAAGGAATGTCAAGAAATGTCTGACATGCAGGGAAATGTGTCTTCTGAAAACGTAAAACTGCATCTTACTTCTAAAACTATTATGAAGGCAACAAATAATGTGGAATTTAAACAAGAAAAGCAGGGACTCATGAATTATGTAAAAAATAATAGTAATTAGATATAAACTAAAATAATTCAACCCTGTAATCAAGAAAATGCAAGCAAGAGTCTAGTGCATTTCACAATGGAGTGCAGAGTGCTAAAATCTGACAGTGTTAACACTGGAAAGGATAATCGTGTTAATAAAAACAAGTTTAGTGAAACAGATCAAGAAGTATTAATTATAAGAGGATTCTGTAACTGTAAGTGTAAAATTATTTACAGATAATATATATGATGATGATCTATACAGCCAAATTTGGGGAAAATCTAATATTGTAAAGAATTTATTGTTTAATGATACTTCCACCCTTAATGACTGTATAAAGAAAACTATTCGCACCAAATTCAGATGCTGAAGTTTCTTCCGTGGAAAAGCATTGGGAATGTAAATGGTAATAGTATATATCATGATGTCAATGGTGTGTGCAAAATTCATACTACCATCTAATAAGCCACAGGCATTTGTTAGTATCCTTTCTAGAATATAATACATATTAAAATTCTGATAATGAAGAAACACAGCTGAAGAAAATTCCTGAGAAGAAACTATGTCTGCTGAGACTGATAACAACTGCTGTGATGAGCAGAGGTTGGGATATTTCGGGTTAAAGGCTAATTCCTTTATCTCAGCTAGCTTTAGCCCCTTGAAAGCCATCCCATACCCATCTCTGTGTCAGAATTATTGGCCTGTGGCTAATAGATGAAAATTTCCTGGAACCTATTAACTATCAGACTGTAAGCTTCCACTACAAACCCATATGCTAAGAATATTACCTGATGACATGCAAGGACTATGGAAAAACTTCTCAGTCTTTCTATAACTTCCTCTTGATGCACCCACCAATGTATTGTAATCTTGACTTCATTTGAGATATTCTCAGTACTGTCAAGCAATAAGATGTCATGAAAGTATTTTTACATTGGAACATGGAATTTGAGAGAACATGAATATGTGTTCCTGGATCAACATCATTCAAACTTGGCTCTGGAGTAAACTATCTTTTATTTCTTTTAAAGTGAGATCTGTGTTGTTTTTGCTTTTTGTTGTTTTGCTTTTGTTGCTACTGTTTTGTTTGTCTGGCTTGCATTGACTTGTTCATTGGAAATGATCAACCAACCAGAGCAGTAGACTAGAGAGATGCCACTACTCTACTCAAGGAAGAAATAACACAGTGAATCAAGGCTAAGTCTAAGCTGCTCTGCTGCATTAGCTAGGTTTCTGATTTATAGTAGCAGCGACATATTCCATCTCCCCCAGGATTGTATAACCAAGTTGCTGTTTTCCATTATAACTCAATTTATTCAGAATAATGTGCATTCACACCAGGAGTACAAAGGAAATACTTTGTTCTTTGTTCTGATTTTCTCTTTAGTCATTTTTTTCGATAAGAAATCAATTTGGTGATATAAGTGATACTTATAATAAAAACATCATGGTTTAGGCTGGGAAGACAGATCGTATCCTAAGCCAATTAATTAATTAATTAATTAGTATATATAAACTGAGATGATAATATAGATTAAGCCTCATCTTGGAATATCCCCCCACTGCATCTAAGTCTTTGCCCACAACCTTAAGGACTAATTTCTATAACTTTTTACTTTTCTACCTTTCTTAGACGTAGACAGCTTGGTCACTCTTACCAAAATATGTTGTAATATTTTCCCTGTCCATTCAGTCAACTTAAAGCAGAAAAAAATCATACTTTTTAAAAAGCTCCTTAATCTCACTGGCCTGTCAGAATAGTAAATCAATGAGTTTTTACTTGTGTAATAGACCCTGCCTAAAATACTCAGGTGTGGCTGGAGAGGTAGAGGAAGATATCCAACATGAAACCATGGCCTTTGTAGATGCACACATATGTGCATAGACTGACAAGTAAAAACATACCTATCAACACATATATTCACACATGAAATAATTATAATAATAATAATAATAATAATAATAATAATAATAATAATAATAAATGAAAGAACCCCTCACAGTAATCATGAGTTGAAATCCTGGACCCAGATCAAAATGAAATCATATATATAAAGCATATGTATTGGTATCTAAAATTAATCACATTTACAATATCTAGTGCTATTAAGACAATAAACATGAGAAAAAGAGAAATGTTCAGTAGACTTAAATGTCTTCACACAATAATATTGCGAGTATTTAGCTTCCTTATTTTTTTGTTACTCAAACACTATACAGTATTCTAAATTTGAGGGATATTTATGAGAGTGTTATTTGTAATATCTCACAGTGATGTCAGGAGTCATATTAAAATTCTTATTTAAAGGGTCATAAGTAACAAAAAAAAATGAAAATGTCCTGATGAATGAGCCTTTGCTGTTCTATGAACACTACATCATTCCTAGCCAATCATTCTTTCATGTGCTTTTCACCATCTGAGAAATTTAAGTTCATGCTGCTCTTTCCTGCTCTCTTTGTCTTCGGGGCTGGCTTATAAGAGGCTTCCAGGATGGCTACTGTCTCAGCACATGCAATCATTTTGCCTATATGGAACTGATTTGTCATAATATTTTAAATGACTTATTCAACCTGCTTTATTTCTTACTTGATCCATTGCCCTTACTTACTGCTGCTATGGTTATGACTATTAAACCCAAAGCTTTTTAACAATACACAGTTCATTGGTGGAAAAAAAAGAAAGTAACTAAGTTTACTCTTTTAAAAAATAACATGGATGCCTCGTATTAAGCAGGGCTAAAATTATCACATGTACCAATCCTTGCATCTATTCTCAAGCTTTCAAGTACTTTTTTATACACACAATCCCAAGGACATTGACTGAGTCAATGGGGTCACTGGAACCACTCAATGTTCCACTTAACTGTTCTTCAGTGAACACAAAGGAGTCTGCAATCAACTTTAGACCAAGGGCTCCCCTAATCTGCCCTCTTCTTCCTGATCACCCTGGATCTGATATGATTGTGTCTTATTGCTAGTTAGACTGTCCCACTTGTTGCACCACATTGGCATGATACTGCTACCTAACCTGAAGTGCAAAGGTAAAGGAAACATTCCAAGTTAACTCTTTCATACTAGAGCAAGCAAGCCAACTGAACCTTAAACCAGTAACATATAAAATAAAGCAGAGTTATTTAAACTATTCTAACTCATTTCTTTTTTATTGATAATTTTATTTGTTTACATTTCAAATGATATCCCCTTACTGTTTACTCTTCTACAACCCACCCATTTCATTCCCCCTTCCCTTCCCCTTTGTCTCTATGAGGATGCTCCTCTACCCACTCACCCACTCCTGCCTCACTACTCTAGCATCCCCCTAGGCTGAGGTATCAAACTTCCACAGGACCAAGGGCCTCCTATCCCATTGGTGTAAGATAAGGTCATTCTCTGCCACAGATGTATCTGGAGCAATGGATCCTTCCATGTATACTCTTTGGTTGGTGGTTTAGTCTCTGGGAGCTCTGGGTAGTCTGGTTAGTTCGTAGTGTTCTTAATGCTGGGTTGAAATCTCCTTCAGCTCCCTTCAGTCCTTCCCCTAGCTCTTCCATTGTGGTCCCTGGGCTCAGTCCAATGGTTGGCTGTGAGTATCTGCATAAGGGAAAAGCATCAAGAGACCACCACACCTAGGGAACCATCCGATCTACAGACACCAAACCTGACACTATTGATGATGCCAAGAAGCACTTGCTGACAGAAGCCTGTTATGGATGTTCCCTGAGAGATTCTACCAGTACCTGACAGATATAGCTTGTTTCTTATTCTACTACTTATTACCTCGATTATATAAAGCTGTGCTTATATTGCTATGCTTCACTTCATTTGTTCTGAAAGTTGAAAACATAGTTACTTACTGTTGTATCTATGTGTCCATGTATAAAATGAGCATTAACATAATAATTTAATATTCTAAAAGTCCTCAAAAACAAGTCTTGCAACACTTTACAATGTTTTACTTTAATATCGCCTAAAATCATGCCACCTTCTAGCTGAAAATTCTATGCAACTCCAGTGGTACTCTATTAACAGAACTAAGTCCCACTGGTATAACACAAATGGAGCTCTATATACTAGACTCAAACAATTTCTTCAAGATTAGTCATACTACTTACTATGTATCCCATCATATCCTTCAATCAATATCAGTAACTTAACATTCTTAAAATGAGCCATGCAGTGGTGGGAACACTTGAGAAGCAGAAGCTGGCAGATTTCTGAGTTCAAGGCCAGCCTGGTTTACGAAGTGAGTTCCAGGACACCCAGGGCTATACAGAGAAACCCTGTCTTGGAAAGCTAAATAATAATAATAATAATAATAATAATAATAATAATAATAATAATAATTTCTTAAAATGACCCTGATTTTTTTCAGGGAAAGCTTAAATTGGGTTGATTCACTGGTAAAGAGCCCAGCCAATATCTCGGCATGCTAGTGTATTATTAGATCATCATAAAGGACTCAAAACCATATCTTTCATTAAGCTGCTCCAGATCATTGTGTGTGTGACTTCCATATGCTAGCAAAACCAGCAGCTGTACTTTTGAGGGGGGTTTCTGCAGGTGTCAGGCAGGGAAGCAAAATATACTAAAAGGTCTCAGCTCTTTATCAACCTGGATCAAGAAGTTGAGGAGTCTGATCTTAGGCAGTTTATTTCCAACAAATTTAAATATACTATAATTTGAAAATGTGCTTCCTGGTATAATTCAATCCCAATACTCAAGGAAACAAAATTACATGGAAGATTGATTCAGGGTACATGTCATTTCTTCCAAGATAATGAGTTCTAGTGATAGACTACCTATACTAGCTTACAGGCCTATAGAAGGCTCTGGCCAGGACTTATCATAAAGATAACATACAGGCCATTTAGGCTATTAACCTTTGGTCTTGATGGTAGGAGCTTAAGAGAACCTCTGGCTATATGGATAATGTAAGGGTCATGTAGACTATTAAGTTTCTCCAGTACTAGTTGTAGGGCCTTGATATTGCTTGGCCCAACTAATAATGCAAATCACAAGGTTGTTAACCAGTTCTATTTTTTTTTCCTTCTGGAAAAGCAGGCTTTATGTCTTTCCCCTTGGAAGAAGAATCCTGGAAGTGTAACTCCCTGGTTCTTAAGAGATCTGTGGGCACAAGGACCTTCATTCTGTGCTTCTGAATACTTTTGTCTAAGGTTTATGAAAGAAATGATAATGTGCATAAATAAGCAATTAATAACATATGCATTAAACTAAGTTGTTGACTTAGCACTTACATTTTCTGTTGAATGCCAAGTTCAATGACTAGATTCTTGGTGCATTGTTTCTTACTTTTTCATCCATAGTAAAAAGTTTATCTATATGTTCTTATGAAAATTTCTATTCAAATGGAAAAAAGAGCCTCTATTTCTATAAGGGTGTCTTCCTATGGAGTATAGTCAGCTTTTCTCATTCAGTAAGCTAAATAACAAATTTAAATAAAGATCAGGTAAGCTATCTGAATAGTCCTATAACCACCAAGGAAATAGAAGCCACCATTAAATGTCTCCAAAGCAAAAACAAAACAAAACAAAAGCCCAGGAACAAATGGCAAATGATTTAGTGCAAAATTTTATAAGACTTTCAAAGAAGAGTTGATACTAATACTCCACAAATATTAAAAACAGAAACAGAGGAATATTGGCAAACTCATAGAATTATGAGGCCACAGTCATTCTGATGCCACACAAAGACTCAATAAACAAGGAGAATTTCAGACCAACTTCCCTTATGAACACTGATGTAAAACATTTAATAAAATCCTTATGAACATAATCCAAGATCATATCAAAGATATTATCCACCATTATCAAGTGGACTTCATCCCATTGATGCAGTGGTAGTTCAAAATATGAAAGTCCATCAATGTATTCCTCCATATATACAAACTGAAAGAAAAAATTAAAAAGATACGATCATCTCTTTGGATCCTGAAAAAGCCTTTGACAAGATTCAACACTAATTCATGTTAAAACCTTGGAGAGTTGAGGAAACATAAGCAACAGAAACCAATGCCAATTGACACCATCAAAACACATTTCTCCCATCACACCATGCCCTGGATACCCTAACACACTGAAAAGCAAGATTCTGACCTAAAATCCCATCACATGAAAATAATAGAAGACCTTAAGGAAGACATAAATAAATACCTTAAAGAAATACATGAAGAAATTGAACAAAACCATCCACTATCTAAAAATGGAAATAGAAATAACAAAGAAATCACAAAAGGAAGAAACTCTAGAGATGGAAAACCTAGGAAAGAGATTAGAGGTTACAGATAGAAGCATAAACAACAGAACACAAGAGATAGAATCTCAGGTGTAGAAGATACCATAGAAGATATTGACACAACAGTCAAATAAAATAAAAAGTACATATATAGTACAGGATTGCCTAGTCTGGTCTCAGTGAGAGAAGATGTCCTCCAGAGATTTGAGGTCCCAGAGAGTCAACAGGTCTGGTGGGCTGGGGGTGGGGCTTGCAACATCTTCTTGGAGACAGGGAGAGGAGGTATTGGATGAGGAGGGAGATGAAGACTGGACTATAATAAAGGATTAAATAATAAAAAAATAAAGCACTTAACACAAAACATCCAGAAAATTTTGAACACAATAACCAACCATAAGCAATAGGCATAATAAAAATAGAAGAGAGCGAAATTTTCTAATTCAAAGGGCCAGAAAACTTCTTCAACAACATCTTAGAATAAAAAGTTCTCTAACCTAAAGAAAGAGATTGCCATAAATATCCAAGAAGCCTACAGAACACCAAATGGATTAGACCAGAAAAGAAATTCTTCCTGTCACATAATAATCACAACATCAAACACATAACAAAAAGAATATTAAAAGTGTTAAGAGAAAATGGACAAGTAACATATAAAGGCAGACCTATCAGAATTACACAAGACTTCTCAACAGAGACTCTAAAAGCCAGAAGATCTTGAACAGATATCATGCAGACTCTAATTGAATACAAATGGCAGCCAAGGCTACTATACTCAGCAAAACTCTCAATCACCATAAATGGAGAAGCCAAGAATTCCATGGCAAAACCAAATTTATAAAATATCTTTCCACTAAACAAATTCTACAGAGGACTGGGATGAAGTTAGCTGAAATACCCAAAATCTGGGAGATAAAACTTGAAGAGACAACCTCTATTAGACAGACATCGAGTCCAGTTGAGGAATGGGGCCATCCACCCATCTCAAAATCTTTAACCCAGAATTGTTCTTGTCTAGAGGAAACACAGAGACAAAAAATGAAGCCGAGACTAAAGGAAAGACAATCCAGAAACAGCCCCACCTTGTGATCCATCCCATCCACAAATACCAAACCCTGTCACTATTGTTGATGCCAAGAAGTATTTGCAGACAGGAACCTGATATAGCTGTCCTCTGAGAAGCTCTGTCAGCACCTGACTAACAAAGATACAGATACTGACAACCAGCTCTTACAATGAGCCCACAGACCCCTATGGAAGATTTAGAGGAAGGACTGAAGGAGCTGAAAGGGGATTTCAATGGCATAGGAAGAAGAACAATACCATCTAACCAGCCTCCTCAGAGCTCACAGAGACTAAACCACCAACCAAAGAGTATGCATGGAGGGATCAATGGCTCCAGCTACATATGTAGTAGAGGACTGCCTTATCTGACATCAGTGGGAGGGGAAGCCCTTGGTCCTTTGGAGACTTGATACCCCAGAATAGGAGGATGCTAGAGTGGTGAGGCAGAAGTGTATGAGTGGGTGGAGGATCACCCTCATAGAAGCAAAGGAGAGGGGAGATGGGATGAGGGTTTGCAGAGGGAAAACTTGAAAGAGGGACATTTGAAATGTAAATATAAAATAATCAGTAATAAAAGAAACACAAAAATGGTACAAAAGAAACAAAAAACGGGTACAGAGATAAACAGAATTCTCAACAGATGAATCTCTAATGGCTGAGAAATAGTTAAACAAATGTTCGATGTCCTTAGTCATCAGGGAAATGGAAATATGAGAGCCCACATTACAGTGACCAAAATATCAAAGATGGAAATGCACTCTACGGCACATGCTGGTGAGGATGTGGTCCTAGCTTTCTGGTGGGAGGGCAAACTTGTACAATTACTCTGGAAATCAATTTATCAGATTCTTATAAAATTAGGACTGGTTCTATCTTAAGACCTATCTATACCACTCCTGAGTATATACTCAAAAGATGTTTCACCATCCTACAAGGACTCACACTCAACTATTGTTTTCACAGCAGCTTTACTTGTAATAACCAGAAACTAGATACAGTCCATCAACTGAAAGATGCAATAAAGAAATGTGGTTCATTTACATAATCGAATACTACTCAGATATTAAAAACAATGACATTATGAAAAGAACTAGAAAATATTATGAGTGAGTTAAACCCGAATTAAAAAAAAAAAAAAACCAAGCATATTGTGAACTCACTGATAAGTGGAGTGTATTAGCAATAAAGTATAAGGATAACCATGCTACAATCCACAGACCCAAAGAAAGCAAATTACAAGGAGGATCCAAGGGATGATGCTTGAATCTTTCTCAGATGGTGAAATAAAATAGATTTGAGAGATAGATGGAGGGAACTGGGTGGGAGGTGGAATGGGGAGATGAGCAGGAAAGGGGGATCAGATGTAGGGAGAGCAGGGGAAAGAGAACGGAAATAGGTGGTGGGCAGAGTTGGTGGGCAGAGTAGGATGGCCCAGAGAGCTTGGAACAGGGGCCACCCCTGAGAGTCTATGGGAGTGACTCAAGCTGAGACACCTAGCAGTGGATGATATAGCACCTGAAGTGGCCACCGCCTGTAGTCAGACAGGACTCTCAGTACAAACAGCAACCTATCCACAAAACCTTCTATCCAAAATGTGTCTAGCCTATAAGATGTGTAGGGAAAAAGATGGAGCAGAGAGGGAAGGAATGGCAGAATAATGACTGGTTTAAATTGAGACCATCCCATGAGCAAGAACCAATCCCTAATATTCTGTTATACTTGTAGACAGGAACCTAGCATAGGTCCTCTGAGAGACTCCACCCAGCAGCCAATGGGAACAGATGCAGAGATGACAACCGAAACACTAGATGGCTGGTGGGAGTCTTGAGGAAGAGTTGGAGAAATGATTGACAGACCCAAAGAGGATACAGACTTCATAGGAAAACCAAGAGAGTCAACTAACCAGAACCATTGGGGGCTCCCTGAGACTGAACCATCAACCTCAGATCTGGCTCTAGGCCCCTGAACAGACACGTAGCAGATGTGTGGAAGGGGTCTCTGCACTTGGTGCCTGCCTGTAGATCCCTTTCTTCTAACTGGGCAGCCTTGTCTGGCCTCAGTGGGAAAGGATGTGTCTAATTTTGCAGAGATTTGATGTGCCAGTGTGAGGTACCCAGGATACCCAGGGTGTCCTCCCCTTTCCCAGAGGAGAACGGCAAGGGGAAATGGGGGAAGGACTGTATAGGGGGGAGGTGGAGGAGAGCAGAGGTGGATATTGAGATGTAAATTGAATAAATACATAAATTAATGATAAATTATGGTAGTTCACTGAGATCTAAAGGAAACAACTATTTGAATACTTAGTTCAAGAATTTAAATTAAAAAAAGTTGTGACAAAATGTATCTTGTCTAGTAACTGTTTGTTTTTAAGTAAACTAGAAATTGTCGGAAACCACTTCTAAATTTGCCGAAATTTTCTATGTAGAGACTACCTCTTCAGCTAAGTGAAACTGTATGAAAAAAAAAAAACCAGAAAGGAAGTAAATTCATAGAATTGATCTGATATTTATGTAGAAAAGAAACCTGTACGCACAGCACTGACGGTAGTTACTTATTTATCTTTAGTCTAATGAAGGTGATAATCAACTCTTTGCCCCACATAAATTCAAAAACCTAGATATTATACTTAACCATTCTTTGGGAGTAAATAAATTATTGTGTGATTTGTTAGATATTTAGTCTCTAAACAGTTAAATGATGTATAATGATTCGGAACTAAATACTTTAAAATCCACATCTAAGCCCGCTTCTTACATATTTTCAGACACAATTAAATGTCTAAGAAAATTCTCTCACTCTCTGCTTTTGAAGATGTGTCATGTTTGCAAAGATGTTAAGAAAGAGAGTGGTGATTATGAAGAGCTCAGGTTAGAGAAAAGTTACCATCTGCTGAGGTCATTAGAGAATGTGTCACATTCACGAAAGAAATGGGACTTGAAACAACTTTTAATTTTTTCGTTTTAATTAACACATGATAATTTTATGTATTCATGGATATAGTGTGATATTTCTAAGTATATATGTATGCATATATATAATTAAGGAATGCAATTAACATTTTTCAATCATTTATATTTGACTTCCTGTTTATTAACTCTCTATAAAACTTGAGATTGATTATTATGTACCATAGGCATCCTGCTACTACACTACAGAACACTAGAACTTTTTCTTACTGACTGAGTGTTAGTACCTGTTGTTTTTCTTACTGACTGAGTGTTAGTACCTGTTGTTTTTCTTACTGACTGAGTGTTAGTACCTGTGGTGCGTGACCCTCTGTGTCCCTGTTCTCTGCCCTTTCTCTCCTCTACTAATCATTGTTCTACTTTACTTGTTTGATATATTTTTTTTGAAATGGCAACATTAAGCATTTTAGTCAAGGTATTGAAGCTGAAGAGAATTACATTGACGCAGAAATACAGAAAGTGTAATTGAGTAGGAGGGTTGGCAAGCCAAACAGGAACAATTTCTATTGCAAGTAGTAAGTATAGGTGGACAAAGGTAAATTTCGGCTGGGTCACATAAACACTTTAAAGTAAGCTTCATTTTATTAAATAGACCATGTTCCTTTGTCTTATATATAGTACATAGTCAAAGAATAAGTGGATGTATTTCAGCAAGTTATTTAAGAATTTCAGCCTAGAGGCCAGATTGATGGATAGCTTTTAGGAGTACTTGATGTTCTTCTAGAGGACCCTACTTCAATCTGCAAATACATACACAACTCACAACTGTCTGTAAATCAAGTACAGGGTATCTGATGCCCAATTCTGGCTTCCATAGGCACTGTGCACACATACACAGATACATATGCAGACCAAATGCCCATACTCATAAAATTAAAAGAAAATTAAACCAGCATATTATTGTGTCTGGCAGTGAATGTGGATGTAGACATGAAGGGAATGTGTGATAAGTGAATAAGCAACTTTGACAATCAGTGTGGAAGTTTCTCCAAAAGTTGGAACTAAATCTACCACATGATCCAGCGACACCTCTCTTAGATATATAAAAAAATGAATGTATGTCCTACTCTAGAGATACCTGCCTATCCATCTTCATTTCTGCTTTACCAAAAGAAGCTAGCAAATTGAAAAAGCCTAGATGCCCATCAACTTGATTGTAACATCCTCTCTTCTCTTCAGTCATCCATAGGACTTCTAGCAGCCTCTGCTTGGGGGCTAACACCTAGGAGCTAAGACAGAAGCTCTCTGTTGACTGTTTGTCTTTGAAGAAGCTGCCTGACCACGCCCACCACCTGAGTATGCCAGACAGACAGACAGACAGACAGACAGCCTCTGAACCTGGGGACTTTGGCACCTGAACTTTCTTTGCAGTGTAATCCAGAGACTTGTTTTCAGTTTCTCCTATGACTATAAAAACCTTGGTTTATTCTCAGTAAAGTGGAGCCTTGATTGGGAAGCAACTTGGCTGTGTTTTCTCTTTGCATTTCAAACCCTCTATTTCAGGTCCTTTATTCCCTCCTGGCTGAGTAGAACCCCCGTTCTTGAAACTGCGGGCAGTTTCACTTGATGACTGGATAGAGAAAATGCAGCATATTTACACAATGGAATTATAAATCTTTCATGTCAATGAGTGGAGCTAAAAATAACCATTCTGAGTGAGGTAAACAAGACCAAAGACACATGTTTTATCCTATCTTGAAAATTATCTATAAATTTTGAGATAAACATGATTTATTTGGAATACTCATAGAAGTGGGAATACTGCTTAAGTGGTTATGGGAATAGAATTTCAAGATAGAGTGGAGAGAATGCACTGGTATAGAGAAAAATATTGGAAAACTGGAATGGGTGTGGTTAAACCTGAGTTAGGAAATAGAGGGTAAAGGAGAGAGTACAGGGATAGATAAATAACACTAAAGACATTTACAAATGGAAGTGTAGTAGAGGAGAACTTTTAAATACATATATTTATGTATATCTATATATACATATATACATTTATAATATGCACATATATAAATATATATATAAATATAAATAAATATATAAATATATATATGTGTGCTTATATATATGTTAAATATGTATAGAAGCAAAGTGGAATTATTTTATAACAGAGAAACAATATCTCATTACATATCAGAGATTAGTGAATAAAAGTCCCAGTTCTGGGAATGGGCTATTTATTTCTTTTGAACATATTTTCAGTGAGGTCCCATAGATCCCAAACACTCAGGCTGTTGCTATGCTAATGACTATCCTCCTCAATTTGAATTTATAGTTCTATTGCTGAAGACATCACACTCATGAGACATAGACGTGATGAAATCAAACTAGAACAGCCTTAAAAGCCTCATCCTTCCCGGAGAGCTCCCTTAGTGCAGGGAGATGCTGTGTAGGCTAGCAAAGGAGGAAGGGAAGTACCAATCACACCCAGTGAACCTGTGAGTTACAACAGTGAGGAGAGACAGGAGACATAGCCGCCGATGCAATAGAGACGCAAACACCATGGGGGTAAGCAGTCACTCGGTGATTCAATTTCTTTTTGAATGGATGAAGAATGTCAAGGAAAAAATGGCCTGATGTAAGAAGGACTTGATAAAGATAGGAGTTCTATATGAGATAGCTTTGCCTCGACAAATGTAGTTTTAAAAATAAGGATTTTGTGATTAACCTAAAAAAGTATACATTCTGTTTATGACAATAAAATGGATTACAAAAATGATTTTTTTTTTGCTTTAACCGTTAAAGGATAATTCAGAATTTATATCTCAAGTTACAAAACAATTGCACTCAGGTGAATAGACTTCAATATGTGAGCATGTACATACTTATATTTTACATATGATTTATCTACTCGTCTACCATCATTATAGATACAGACCAAAGTAGTGTCATAGAAAACCTATGTCATTATTTACTGTCAAGTGCTCCTATTTTTTTCCAGACTAATTGTGGAACTGGGCCAAAGATACTCAGTTACACACTGAGCAAGAGTTGTCATATATAATGCTATGGTATTCCCCCATTAATTTAATTTAATCATATCATAACTTTTTTATTTATTTCAGAATAATATAGAAATACATTAGTAGATGTGTGATATGTTTACATTAAAATAACTGGTGTAAAGTGTCAAGGAGGCTGTGTTTAGCTTCATCCACAAAGTCACATAATATTGAAAACCATAAAAGTATCTAAAAACTTTCTAGATATAATTAAAGATTCTTTCCAATAACACCATATATATCCAAAATATATAATGTATGTAAATACATTTATAATGTATGTAAAAGTTAAACATATAATTTTCATGACTGAAACCATACTTTTGATTTACTGGCAAGCAGTTCCTGGCTTTCAGTATTTTCTTTCTTTCTTTTTTGTTTTTAATTTCTGGGGGTTTTGTTGTTGTTTTTTTGTTTGTTTTGGTTTTTTTTTTGTCTTGTTTTAAGGAAATGTTAGTCACAGATGATAATTCATGTGTGGTGACATCACATCATAATTAATCCTTTGCAATCTGAAAATATCTCAAGTCAACAATGGACTTGATACTTTTACCAACTGTACTGAGAATTTTATATTGACTTGATTACGAGCAAAAGCCATTTGAGAAGAGGTAACCTCAATTAAGAAAATGGCTGGCTCTATAAACTGGCTTCTAGGCAGGCCCACACATCATTTTCTTAATTGGTGATTGATGAGGGACGGACCATCCCATTGTTGGTGATATCCCTGGGGTGCTGGTTCTGGGTTCTACAAGAAAGCAGGCTGAGCAAGCCACTAGAAGCAAGCCAGTAAGCAGCCCCCACCTCATAGCTTCAGAATCAGCCCCTGCCCCTAGTTTGTTGCCCTGTTACATTCCTGTTTATGTTCCGGTCCCGACTTTCTTTGATAATGAATAACAATATCTAAGTTGTAAGCCAAATAAACCATTTCTTCTAAAACTGTTTTTTTTTTTTTTTTGATCATGGTGTCTCATGGCAGCAATAAGAAAGTCTAGCTAAGACACCAACTGAACATTATACCAGAGTCTATCTTTCTATAAGTGAATTCAGAAATAGTGACATCAGATTAATTTTGGTCAGTCTCACTTAACACATAATCTATTTATAGTAAAAGAGAAAAATATATCACTTAGCTTTTAAAATACTGCATAGAAACTTAAAATAGAAGTATTACATTGATCTACTTTCACCCCATTGTAAGTTCAATCTGTTTCAAAGTGTACCAAATTCAGGGCTTATATGAATTGCTATTTTAGTGAGGAGAAATCATAAATGATCTGACAATTATTTAAAGAAATAACAGCAGAAAACTTTCTAATTAGAAATGGTATATATAAATCCAGATATTCGAATTTTGATTATTTCTTACAGATTCTGTTTAAATGGGAAAGAACAAGAACAATTATAATAAAAAGTTAAAAATTAAAAAGAATTGATATGACTAAAACCATCAAGGAAAGCATTAGATACCTAAGGCAGTTCTAACGAGGAATGGACTTTTTAGCAGAGACTATGAACACCATGAGAGAGTGGAGATGAGAAGGAAGCAAACACAATTTCGAATCTAGATACTCTACAAAGCTGAGAAAGCAAAAGAAAAATAAAGTCAGTAAAAGACTTTCTCTGTAAGGGCAAGGCAAGGAACCTCATGGCCATCACACATATGCTACAAGGTTGCTAAGAAATAATAAGAAAAATCATTGTAAGTATGAAATTGATTGCTAACAGCAAACTCAGCACAGTCCATTACTGCGGTGTGGATTCCAAGTCATTTTCATCTGATGGTGAAGATTTAAAGACAAAAAATGAAAAAAGTAAGAGTTAATTTTCCAAGAGGGAAAAAAATTAGAAGGGAAATGTGCATGAAGAAATGTGAACATTTTCTATGTGTTTTAGAAAGACTGTTATGAACATCCAAATGATACGAAGAGCTGGAGAGCAAATATGGAGTAAGAAGTAATGGTCACTCTTACTGGGAATGCAAATTAGACAGTCCCAGAGGAGAAAATGAAGCTTATGTTAAAATGTAGTGGTCCAAAATGGAATCACCACCCATGTGTGGTGGTTTCCATAAGAATACCCCCTCCATAGGCTCATACACCTGAATGCTTACCCATTAGGGAGTGGGGCAATTGGGAAGAACTGGGTGTGGCCTTTCTAGAGAAAGTGTATCTCTGTCGTGGGATTTGAGGTTTCAAAAGCCAAAGCCAGGACCAGTGTCTCTCTCTCTTCCTGCTGCATGCAGATGCAGATGTAGAACACTCAGCTACTTCTCAGGCACCATATTTTCCTGCTTGTCACCATGCTCCCTGCCCTAATGATAATGGATTAAGCCTCTGAAACCATAGCAAGCACCAATTAAATCTTTCTTTTATAAGAGTTGCTGTGGTCATGGTGTTTCTTCACAGCAATGGAACACTGACTAAGACACATGTGAATCACAACTCATTTTTGACTATATATACATATATATAAAATATTTGTGAAATGAAATCTGTAACAACTTCAACAGCTCTTCAGTGTAATAGCCAAAATATAGTCATAAACTTTACTTGTTAAAGGATACGTGAAAGAAAGATGAAAAATGTGATATTATACCTATGTACATGAATTCATATGGATGTATAAATATATAATCCATAATGAAATATTATTCATCCTTTAAAATGTAGAAAACTCCATTACTTTCATAATCAACCTGATATTATATATGTGAAGCTTTCCCTGTACAGAGGGCTGAACTTGTACCTGTTCCTTGAAGTATATTTGTTTGAGTTTACAAAAAGACAAAGTAGAATGGAAGTCACCTGGGTTATGGGGTCTGGGGTTGGGAGATGCTCATAAAAAATACAGTAAATTTAGCTTACAAACTATTAAAAAATCATGTGTTTATAGTAGCAAATATTACATATCTAATATATGCTGTTAACCTAAGTATATATATATATATATGTATATACTTATAAATATATCCAAATTAAATATATATTTATACAAGTACATAATCTTTTCAGCTCTTTCTCCATATAAAATTTTCATATCTCTGTTAAGTCTCACGATTCTGATATTTTGTTTAGGGTTCTATATTTTAAGAAACCATCAGTAATTTGCATATCTTATGAGTAACGGTGAGTAGCAATCAGTTTTCCGTTGCAAATAAATTTTCTAGTTAAATTTGAGTTGGTCAATTCAGTTTAAACTTATAAAAATCATTTAATTCATATTGTTCTTTGGGTATAAATTAGAAGCTGCTGTTCTTTCTCTTTTTTTTTTTTTTTCAGATTAGATACCTAATACTTTGAGACCATTTCAAAACACATGACTTCTAAATTTAAGATAAAATATTAACATTTAAATTAATTGAAAGGAACAATAAATAAAAAAATGTAAAGCCCAGAAATTTAGAGGATTTCAGTTGCAACCACTTAAACACTTGTGCCTGATCAGAATGATATATTTGTATCCACGTGAAATGGTGTGCTGCTCAGAGACCTGTTAGAGACAGAGTTTTCTGGTCTGCATGTACTTCGAAGAATTTTTTAAGTGAATTAATTTAATGGGTATCAATCTTTTACCTACTGGTGAACATGACATTTCAGCTTAAATTTGAAGTAACATGCAAGGCTGAAGACTGAGGGACAATAACATAGCACTCCTTTGTCCTCTTATAACAACAATAATAATGATAATGATAATAAATTCATGTGTATGTTTTCTAAAATACTTTGCACAGAGTCAGTTTAGTTATATGCAAGACATGGTAAGATACCATGAAATAGCCTATGGGAATGTTTGACTAAAACTTACAAAAGAATTAGTCTCAGAATTCTCTAAGTCTATATAGTTAACCTCATATATTAAATTTTATTAATGTTGTCCTCTATTTCTGGCTTTTAGGCTGTCTTTAACTCTTGCTCAGCTTCCCATGTAGCCCAACTAGAAATTTATCCTCATGTTCATCTCTTTTTGGTCTTTTGTATATTTAGTAGCAATCACAGTGTATGTTTTGCAATGTAGTTAGTCAACTGAGTATAGCCCCGAAATACTGCCTATTGACACTTGTACCATATCCAAACCAATATCATAAATTAGTAGAGACAAAATTAATGCTTCTTAAGGCCAAGTCCTTTTAAAACCATTTTTGCTGATGGCATTATTTACAATAGTATAAATGTTTCACACAAGTGAAAACTATGCTTGCATGAGGGTACAGAAAAGCCTTGATCTACATTTTATTTTGTTTTCCAATCACCCTGATCAAATCCAATGTACATAAGTGGTTAGTTCATAAATAGACTCCTATACCTTTATGAATTTCAGAGTTACAATCTGTTGCACACTTGAATCTGGAAGTACTTATAAGGGCTTCTTGTTGGGATAGGCCAGGCATAACAAGAAGATGTGGGATAAAGATCAATTATTCTTTAAGATATCTCAGTGTTTCTATTCTACTTGTGTATCTCCCTCTCCTTCTTTTCTCCCATCTCGTGTGTGTGTGTGTGTGTGTGTGTGTGTGTGTGTGTGTGTGTATGTGTGTGTGTGTGTGTGTACAATAGTTCAGGATTAGCTTAAATCAGTGATTATATTACAGAGTATTTTAAAGATCATGTTTTATCAAAACCACAAAGCACTAACAAATTACAAATCCAGTTGTTCTTTATCTGTGCTCTTACCTTCACATCTTTGACATTCATCCTCGTGCCCTCCTTCCCCACAAATATGTCATCAATGTCCACAAGGATGTACCTGTCCAAGGACAGTGTCAGCCTCTTCCCCGACAAGAAAGAGATGGCGTCTATGAAAATGAGCTTGTGCAACCAAAAGTTCAAGTTGTTACCAAAAAGAACTCGCTGGATCCCATCATGAAGCCCTAGATCCTGAATTATTGTCGCATAAAGCGTTTGGCTGGACAAGAAAGAAAGGGACTTTTCTGACTGTAACTCAGTTAAAAGCACTGGCTGGTAGGTAGAGTGGTTATATTGGAAAATTGTCCAGTCTTCCCCAGGAAGAGGTCCCTTTTCAACTTTGGGGCCTTTGGTAATATGGAGCAGAGGAGACTGGGGGTTCACAGAGCAGTCCTTCAGAGCTACATTATTGAATAAGTTCAAAGGAAACCCTTTCAGTTGGGTAGTTGGTAAGCTGTTCTCGTTGGCTTTATGAAAACCAATTATGCTAACACTGTATTCTATACAGTATTTTTCTAAAAGCTCTCTGTTCCATGAGTCCATGCTGACGTACTTCAGAATATTTTCATAAATAATCAATGTGTACTTCCCTTTGCCACTATCGGTAAGAGGTGGTATGTCTCCCTTGCCTGGAGCAATGACCATCTGGTACTGAAACCGGCTGGACTCCAAGATTGCTATAATATCTTGACCAAGTTGCGAATACTGGCTCTCTACAAAGAGAAGGACAGTGGGGTCAGTTTTGGATGTATCAATAGGCTTGATGGTTTTCAGCTCTATAGACCGATAAGGGAGGTTTTTGATGTCAGCGCACTCTGCTTCAGCAGTAGTTTCAATAAGTGTCATTTCCTGTTTGTAGCCAGAGTACAGGAAGTAGGCAGAAATGACGATGCTCACCAAGCAAAAGGTAGCTAAGAGAACAATCAGTGTTCGAAAACTTCTTCGAAACTTTACAATAAGATTCATTTTAAAAATCAATGCGTTGGGAGCCTTTTCTGGCTTCTTTCCCTAATGTGCCATGGAGAACGTATAGTAAGATGTTGCCAGTTTCCCTTCCCAAACATTCATGTAACCATTGCAAATCATGGGAGATTCTCGAAGGAATCACAAATGAGTCAAATCTGGTAGTCAGCGGACCAGGAGGCAACAGCTGAGATGCTATGTCCAATACCAAGAATTGCTGCAGAGTCCTTTAATCATTATCTGAAAGAGAGAAGAAATGTGATAGCTAAGAGCAAAAAGGAGGAGTGTTCCTGGTTATGTCTATATACTTACTGATATCTAAGCAACCCATTCAAGAATATTCTAGTCTTGTTACTATGGCAATATACTAATAGCACCCGCTGATAATCTGGGTCTTGATATTTGACCCAGAGTCCATTTATATTTTCATGGCTTCTTGAAAACTTCGTGGAGGTCTGTCTGAATGTGGTCGGTTATCCACATATACATAAGAGCACATATTGAGATTAGTTTCAACTAATTATCTTGAAAAGAAGGAAGACAAAAGAGTCACAGAGAAAATTACATGAATATTATCTATTCTGACATAAGATGGTGACCTTTTTCTTTGAATGCAAAAAGAATGAGATATCAATCTTAAGTATTAGAACTCTTCCTACTAATATGCAACAGTGAAAAGAATTTATAAAAAAAACATATGGGACAAAATCTGTCAACCCAAAGAATACGCAGAATTTAAATGTGACATTTATTTAACATCAGTTTGTTCTGAATTAGGATGATAGATCCATACACCACAATGGTGCTTGCCTGTGTTCTCAGACAGCTAAAGTTTAAACATCCTTTATATTCAATTTTCTCATTTCTCCATCCTTAATGATAATAGCTAGTCAAGGTGTCAAAGTCTAGCCTTGAAAAGTGGTACACCAGTAATGTTTACTATATCCTGCTTCTCAAATAAGAGATGTGATGATATTTTATGGAACGCCAAGAAGATGTAGTTTGGAGTGTTTGATTCTCTATCCCAGTGCTAGCTCTTAAACTAGAAAAAGGGCGAGGGTGTGACAGTGTGGCAGGCTTGTACATAGGGAGATGAGCCAATGTTAGAATATATATATGATATATATATCATATATATATGAGCCAATGTTAGTATATATATGTATATATATACATGTATAGTATATATATGTATACATATACATGTATAGTATATATATGTATACATATACATATATATACATATATATACTAACATTGCCTGTGTTCTCAGGCAATGTATACATATGTATACATGTATATATATACATATATATAGTGTGTGTGTGTGTGTATGTGTGTGAGGGGGATAGAGAGAGAGAAGATATTTAGATCAATTTTTAAAATTATATTTGTAAACAAGTTATGTAAAATTAAGTTCTGGATAATAGGAAGGCTAATTGAAAAGCTGTTTCACAAATGTAAAAATGTGTATTATGTTATCCTAAAGGCTGCAAATTTATATGTTAAAATTTTAATTTTACCCTCACCTAGTCTTTCATGCAGGATGCACCTGAGGACCAGTTAGCAGCACACACAATCTGATGGCAGTTCTCTCTTCTTCTGGCTCTCGTGGCTCAAAAACACAAGAGGCAGAGTCTGTGAATTACTTGTGTGTCTGAAAAGCCAGTATTCCCCACATCAGCACATCAAGGAAATCAAATAAGGTGTCAGTCAAATTTTCTGAGTCTGGTTTTCATGTTTTATGAAATTTATGAATGTCAACAGAATGACCCCACCTACCTGTCCCAACCACTGAAGCTTTTCCAAAATATCAGATGTCTGACTATAGCCTGACTTCAGTAAGAGAAAGGGTAATTTTTAGGACCTTCATTCCTTGTCCCAGTCTGTGATTTAGATAACATATATTTCTATGTTATCCTTCCATGTGAGCACATATAAACTACAGTGGAATGCATGCCTTTTTCATAAGTACTTTCTTGTTACCATATTTTTCTTTCTTTTTTTTTCATTGGATGTTTTCTTTACTTACATTTCAAATGTTATCCCCTTTCCCTGTTTCCCTCCACCCCTGGAAACCCTCTATCACATCCCCTCTCGCCCTGCCTCTATGTTCCCCCACCCATTCCTGCCTCCCTCCCTGGCATTCCCTTACACTAGGGCATCAAACCTTCACAGGATCAAGGGCCCCTCCTCCCATTGATGCCTGACAAAGCCATCCTCTACTATGTATGTGGCTGGAGTCATGGGACCCTCCATGTGTACTCTGCTTAGTTTAGAGGTAAATCATTGCAAATTTCTAGTCTTAAGACTACTGTAGATAGAGTTGTTGTTTTGTTTTCATTTGATTTGTGCCTTAGTCAGGGTTTCTATTCCTGCACAAACATCATGACCAAGAAGAAAGTTGGGGAGGAAAGGGTTTATTCAGCTTACACTTCCTCATTGCTGTTGATCACCAGAGGAAGTCAGGACTGGAACTCAAACAGGTCAGGAAGCAGGAGCTGACGCAGAGGCTATGGAAAGATGTTCCTTACTGACTTGCTTCCTCTGGCTTGCTCAGCTTGCTCTCTTATAGAACCCAAGACTTCCAGCCCAGGGATGGCACCACCCACAAGGGGCCCTACCCCCTTGATCAACAATTGAGAGAATGCCCCACAGCTGAATCTCCTGGAGGCACTCCCCCTACCGAAGCTCCCTTCTCTGTGATAACTCCAGCCTGTGTCAAGTTGGCACACAAAACCAGCCAGTACAGTTTGGTTTGTTTGTTTGATCTTTTCTTCTGGAAATGTGAAACTCAATGAATATTAGATCTAAGTGCTGGCAATCACATTAAAATATGCTTGGTGTTTATTACTTGAAGGTATTCTGGTAAGTATAGCTCAGTAAAGTTTCCTTAAAACTAGAAAATAAGCAATAACAAATCTTCATCTACTTGCTAGTCATTACATGATCTTACTTGATTCCATGGTTCTGTTATTCTCTAATTATTAAATTTTTTAAATGAAAAAATTTAGAAGTGTTTTTAAAAGACTAAGATTACAATGTAAAATGTTTATGACTAAAAAAAATCTGTAATCTACCAGTTGACCTGTTGTGGAATCAGGTGAAACTCTGAAATTAGCAGTCAGTGCAATTAAATTTAAATCCAATGAGAATAACTTTTATTTCAATGCTAAAAGTTAAAATAGTTATACTATAACTATTATTGATTCAAAATATTTCATATATTTTTCTAGGTTTGACTTTGGTAATATCTAGGCAAAAACAAACTTGGTCAAATACCATGTTATTAAATTTCATGAATTTGCATCTATTGGCAGGAGTCTTACTGATAATTTGCTCACATCTCATAATAATGAACCCTATATTCTTTTTTAGATCTATATTGTATAAATATTTAACCAATTTAAATATTTATTGGTGCAAAGGATAATGCACCGATATCCTTTGTGGTAAGTATTCAAATTTGTAACTAGTTTTGAAAAATATGTTGCCTTTTCTGTATTTGAATTAAAATGCGAATATCAGAGAAATCCTGGCATACTCTATATACCATGAAGGTAACTATTGCTTAAAAGCATTGTTAGGTGCATGTTTGTGTAAGATTTTATGTATGTGTTTTTGCTGTGTTTACACGCATGTATGTTTTTGAGTGTGCATTTATTAGAAGAGGGCTCCTTCTATAAAATTAGCCTTGTCTTCATAGCCAAGAATTAGGTCTGAGAGGACAGAAATTATTTAACCTAGTTTTCAAAGAATTACAAATTTAAGTGGTGTTATTGTTCAAGATGAAGGTGATTCTGAATATGAAAATGTATTCTGAAAAAAAAGAAAATGTGTTCTGTTAACTCAATAGAGCAGTAGACTAAACATCTGCAGGCACTATGATTAGTTACTTAAAGTCCCCATCAGCTTCTAGGCTACAACCATGTATTCATAAATCATAACTGTTTTCCAAAATGAAAGTCCAGAGCAATGAATAGCTCTGCCATTTACTCAAAATGACAATGGCTTGCTATTTTGTGATTTTCTAAAAAAAAAAATCTTTTCAATTTCAGTAAATAACCTGTTGATTATTTCCTAACTTTTATATATTTCATATTTTTTCCATTTTACTGATATAACATAAATTTATTTTAATGCCCAGAGTATACATTTTTACTAGTAGAAATTCCTAAAAGTGCCATTTTCAAACATAATGAAAACATTACTACCCCAATATTATACAGTACCATAATATTATAGTAGGTACACAGCTCTGAGCTATCAGCTATATTCATACTTCAGAAGATTAGGAAGGGAAGTCAGTAAATAGAAGAGTAAATGTCAGGCAATTTCTTTTATCACTATTTCCTGCAGATACATAAAGTACGTGTGTGTGTACCATTTTCTTAGGTCTTAGTTTTGAGATGGAAAACAAGAGGATTTTTAAAATGGAGTGTATTTTTATGATAATCAGGTGGCAAATATGCAATCATCACATTTATCTTAAAAACATAAGAACATCAAAAATATGACTCTGTTTATATGACCATTTGCTCTGTTTGCTACCAGAAGTTTTATTATTATTATTATTATTTATTATTATTATTATTATTATTATTATTATTATTTTATTTATTTACATTTCAAATGGTGTCCCCCTCCCCTATGTGAAGTTTAAGGTATATAAACACAGCACTAGAAACACCTTCTGTGGCCATTGTGAGCTTTTTCCTAACTCCTTAATGGCCAAGACTTGAAACTCATTTTTAGATTGAACATTTCACCATTGAGCTACATCCTTATTGACTAAACTAGAGATCAAGTCTATAAAACATAGGGGCCAGAATTAAACAGGACTAATAATTTTAAAGCTACTGTGTCTAATTTAAGGGTGCCTGAAATCCTTGACATTTCTAATGAGATCTTCAGATAAGCGTGGGCACACCTGTGGCAACTGCCTGACTTCCTGTGGTTGTAGGAGGGATGCTGACTAAGGGGATTCAAAATCAAGTACAGACCAGCCACAAAATCATGACATTGGTTTGGCTTCTAGATTTCCCCCTTTGTGTAAAGAGTAAAGGCATTCTTGACACACCTTAACAAATGGACATTTATTAAGAACTAACTCTTAGTTTTATAAATGTGCAAATTCAACTGGATCTCACATCATGAGTAGAACGACCTAAGGTCCATTGGTTTAAACTGCTCCTTATTTCCTCTCCGTCCCTCTCCAAAGCTCTGGTGTTGTGGATGTCTGCTTTCCTTGTTTTGTGATAGTGGATGATTTTTGAGTAATCAGCTTAAAGTTTGTGGTTAGAGAGTTAATATTAAAAGTATGTGTATTAATCACACAATATGTATGACATTGTTTACATTCTCTAACTGCCTTTACTTTCTCTTAATATATGCAATTTATAGAGAGGCCATAGTTGGCTGGAAAATTGTCATGCCATCTCGTGCTTCCTTGATTAGATATAATCTTAGCACCTTTCTTATTTTTTGAGTTCATTAAGAAGGGTTATCATCCTCTGGATGACCTTTCCTTCAGTCTCTCCTCTGTACTTTGTCTCCATATTTGCTCCTGTGAGTATTTTGTTCCCCTTTTTAAGAAGGACAAAAGCACCAACACTTTGCTCTTCATTCTTCTTGAGCTTCATGTGGTCTGTGAATTGTATCTTGGGTATTCAGAATTATCAGTGAGTGCATACCATATGTGTTCTTTTGGTTACCTCACTGAGGACGATATTTTCTACTTCTATCCATTTGCCTGAGAATTTCATGAATTCATTGTTTTTAATTGCTGAGTAGTACTCCATTGTGTTAAATGTACCATATTTTCTGTATCCATTACTCTGTTGAAGGACATCTGGATTCTTTCCAGCTTCTAGCTATTATCAATAAGGCTGCTATGAACATAGTGGAGCATGTGTCTTTGTTATAGGTTATATGTTGGAGAATCTTTTGGGTATATGCCCAGGAGTGGTATAGCTGGGTCCTCAGATAATATTATGCACCACTTAGGGATACATCCTAGATACATTCACCAAAACCAGACACTTTTGTGGATGCTAAGAAATTCTTGCTGAAAGGAGCCTGATATAGCTGTCTCCTGAGAGACCATGCCAGAGCCTTACAAATACAGAGTTGGATACTCACAGCCAACCATTGCACTGAGTGCAGGGTCCCCAATAGAGAAATTAGAGTAAGGACTGAAGGAGCTGAAGGGAATTGCAACCCCATAGGAAAAACAACAATATCAACCAACCAGACCACCCAGAGCTCCCAGGGACTAAACCACCAACCAAGAAGTAGACATTGCTCCAATTGCATACGTAGCAGAGGATGGATGGCCTTGTCAGGCATCAATGGAGGAGAGGTCCTTGGTCCTATGAAGGCTAAATAGATGTGCTAATGTAGGAGAATTGAGGGCAGGGAAGCAGGAGTGGGTAGGTGGGTGGAGAAGCAGGTGGAGAGGGGATGGGATAGGGGGTTTCCTGGAGGGGGGAAACTGGATAAGGGGATAACACTTGAAATGTAAATAAATTAAAAATAAATAAATAAATAAATAACATTCATAAAAGAAAGGGTGTCATTCATAAAGGTGCTATGTAAAGTGCTCTTCAAAACTCATGACTGCTGCTTTTTTTTTTTTTAATAACAATATGTGTTTTCATACTGGGAAAGCATTTTGAAAGAAATTGAAAACCCAGAATTTTAAAATAAAATGAAAATTGTTTTTCAAAACCTATTGTGCTTTACATGATATGTAATTTTTTAATGGATTGCTGGTACATCCAACATCATTTCATCTGACCTTTTTACCTGATATCATGGTTATAGCTAGTTATAGTAAAACTAAGAGGAATTTAAAAGGTTTTTGACTGAGGTTTTTTTGGCTTGTTTCTGTTTCTACTCTTTCAACTAGCAACTCCCTAAGCCTGCTCAGATCACTAACGTGTCCAATTGTATTGTTTACAAAGAACACAGAGAGTGGTCCTGGAACTGTTTCAAACTCACACAGGAAAGTGGGTGGACAGACTCCTTGCAGGCTGTTTCCAAGCTTGTGGTTCAACCAATTTTCCATTTGCTTCCCTATTCCTGAGAACTGTATATGCCCCCTTTGCCATCCATTCTATCATTCTCTTGCTCTTCAAAACTAGTGTAATGTTTTGATACCGACTGCAAGAAACACACACCCCTGTGTTCATTGGTAAGGACATGTTGATTTGTTCTTGATCTCAGGACTCATCACACAACTGTTGCTCTTTATTTACTCCCCCTGGCCTGGATGGATTTATTTCAGTTTGCACTTTCCATAGAGTATTCTCTTCCTTTTGGACAATACATCTCTTTATCTGGTTTCTTTTTTTAAAAAAATCATTAACCTTTAATTTTCTCTTTGCAGTCCAGTCATTATTCCCCTCCCAGTCAGCACTCTGACTATTCCTCATCCCATACTTCCTTTCCTGTCTCCAAGAGGGTGCTCCCACCCCATCCCACCAGACCACCCCACCCTCTGGGACCTCAAGTCTCTATGGGGTTAGATGCATCTTCTCTATATGTGTTAGGGGCTTCATGTCAGCTGGTGTATGCTGCCTGTTTGGTGGCTCAATGTCTTTGAGATTTCGGGGGCCTAGGTAACTTATAAGTGCTGGTCTTCTTACAGGGTTGCCCTCTTCCTCAGTTTCTTCCAGCATTCCCTTAATTCAACCACTGGGGTTGAATTCACCAGCTTCTGTTGGTTGGTTAGGTGTAAGTATCTGCATCGGACTCTTTGAGCTGCTTGTTGGCCCTCTCAGAGGGCAGTTATGCTAGGCTCTTGTCTGTAAATAGACCATAGCATCAGTGTGTCAGGCCTTGGAGCCTCCGCTTGAGCTCAATCCCAATTTGGGCCTGTCACTGGACCTCCTTTCCCTTAGGCTTTTATTCATGTTGTCTCTACAGTTCTTTTAGACAGGAACAATTCTGGGCCAGAGGTTTTGACTGTGGAATGGCAACCCTGTCTCTCCATTTGTTGCCCTGTCTTTCTACTGTAGGTGGACTCTACAAGTTCCCTCACCCCACTGTAGGGCATTTCATCAAAGTTCCTCCCTTGATGTTCTGCATTGGAAGAATGAATACAGAAATGGAATTCTACTTAGCTGTTAAGGAGGACATCATGAGTTTTGCAGGCAAATGGATGGAACTAGAAAATATCATCCTGAGTGAGGTAACTCAGACCCAAAAGGACATGCATGGTACATACTCAGTAATAAGTGGATATTAGCCAAAGAAAGCTAGGATACAACCCACAAAGCTCAAGAAGGTTAGCAAGCCAAAGGTCCCAAGTGAGGATGCCTCAATCCTACTTGGGAGGGAGAAGAAAGCAATAACAGGGGACAAAGGGAGGGAGGGACCTGGGTGGGAGAGAGGAAAGGAAGGGGAATAGGGGAACAATATAAGGTATTGAGGGGGGAAACAGGACTGAAGCCCTGGGGGCCAGCACAGCACAAAGTATGGACACAGGCAACCTAGAGAGGTAGGAGAGGGTGGGACCATCTAGAATGAATCCAAAGACCTGGGAGGTGAGAGACTTTCATAGACTATTCTAATCATCTTTAACTCAAGCTACTCCTCCCTATACAGTAGTACATTCACATTCATCTGAAATTGAACACGAGCCTTAATAATTTTCTCCACATTTGAACTTAAATTTTTGAAAGATGTTTTTGCTGTTGTTATTCTTGTGAAATTCTCTTACCATCTCTTTGGACTGGAGTTGTAAACCATCTCCAATTGTGGAATGAGACAGGCTATTTTCACTTTCTCTAGGTATAGAAATCCAGTTTTGGTGAAATCTAATGATCTTAGAGCAAGCAGCTCATTGAGGTAGCATGTCTCCCTTGAACTCTCACAGTGCAGCTTCCTGCACAGGGCAATTCAATTCACAAATCTCATATAGATTGTCATAAAGTCAGGGGGAAATACTCAAAGGGAAATCTTGAACACTCTAGAAACTATCTGATATTTCATGGACTGGTACACGACTGATGACCTACACACACACACACACACACACACACACACAAATACCACTGAGTCAGTAACAACTTACTCACTTTGTACATTTACTCACTTTTCTTTAAAGAATTGCAATTCAAATGTCATTATTTTTTATGGAGAGAAAGAACACATCAGATCTTCAGTTTTAACAGAAAACATAGAGACCTTAGCAATGTTTATTTTTCTATTTTCATATGTGATTCCAACCTCTTCGGAGAGACTTAGGAGTATAATCACCAACATGTTGCTTATTTCTGTCTTTTAATTTGTATATTATTGAATTTTTTACAAGAATGATATGCTGTCTATATAAACCCCCAACAAAACAAAGGCAAACTTTGAAATAGGAGTTAATTTTGTGACTTTGCTTCAAAATGTAAAATTCTATAATCTTGCAAATAAATTACTTCCCCTATTTACATCATTCGTTGATTAGCTTTCTTCTAAATCTCTCAGGAATATGCTGTCCCTATATTTTATTTTGGGACAAAATTAAATATTTTGTTAACTAACTTAAGGGTTTTTCTAAGAAACATTTGTGTTTATTCCTGTGGCCTATTCCTTACTTTATATTTCTCTTCTTATAGTCAGACATTTTCTCTGACTTCAAGCATAGTCCAATATGAATTATAAAATAGTAAATCTGAAACAATATTAAATAAAGTTAGTGCTTTCTTTTATAATATTTTAAAAGTTTCATGACAATGGTCAAGACTATGTTTTATAAAATTGGACAAAATTGGACAACCTATCACACCAAATTTTCTCTAAATTGCTTGCAAGTAGACTATTTTGGTTCATGCATTATGTTTGATGAGTTTTGATTATATATATAGCTTTAGTTATAACATGTCTCTGGAATCTTTAACCAGATTATGTTTTATGAGGAGAATGAACAGCCATTTGTCTTTCCAGTTTTTCAAAACTAAATTTTCATTTTCCCATCATAGTAACAGGATACAGGGAATGCAAGTGAGCAAGCAAACATACGTTGTCTAGTTCTTCCACAGGGAGACCCAAAACAATGGCCTTGTGAGTTCCAGGCAATGAGTAAGCCAGGACACCCCAGTTTACTACCCCCACAAAATCTTGAAGGGGCTGACCTGATGGCCTGTGTGACAAAGATAGAGAAGACCCACAAACATATGTGTTGTCATTAAGGTCCCATTTGTACCTCCATATGTCTCCTGAGGTCCAGAGGGCCGAGAGTTTATTAATATTGAGATATTTTCCTTCAGAATTTTTTTTGTTCGAAAATTCAAAATGAGATCTAAATTCTCACCTGATTTTTAAGTGTAGCTACTGTCTTAGAAAACATTTTAAGTCACACTGAGTCTATCGTACATATGATGACATATTAATGGTCCCTTCTTCTTCAATTATAAACTATCTAGTTATGCTATTTTCTAGGTATCTTTTTTCTAATGTACTTTTCACTCTAGCCATTGTTTCACATACTGCAGGATTTCAGGAATGTAAATTCACTTCCTATTAAGCAGAGTCCGGGATCATGACACTCATAAAACTACCCATGTCATCAGAGAGGCATGTGTTCCACAGTATGCTCTTTCATTTTTAATAAGTCAGGAAGATTTAAAGCAATTTTGGTAATTTAAATAATGTATTTATAAACATATAGAATGCAACATACTGTAAGTACATTATCTTTACTGAAGCTGTATATTACACAGGACAGTGATGGAAATAAATGATGCCCTTAAAACAATAGGCAAAATACTAAAAAGAAAGAATTGTCTGCAGTCCAATCAATATGTCATATAAATGTTCCATAAAAGAAGGTTAGTAAATCCTTTGGAAATTTGTTTTAACAGCATCTGAAAACAATGGGCTGACTATTGATAAGTAATATTTAGTTGAAGAACAAACTATGACTTTTATTTTTAAAATGTGTATTTATTGCTAAACAATCTTGGGGTCTCCTAAATCTCTCAACACAAGAGGGCAATATTCTCTTACTTTTATTGCAAAAATAGAGCATTCACACACCTGTTCTCCAAATAAAGATTAAAGAGGAAGGAAAGTGCCAGCTAGATGAGTCCACAGAGTCCAGGTAACTACTAGGATGACTATGCTGTTGATATTAGGAGAGATCAGGGAGTCTTAATGTTAAAACATTAATTAAGTCTTAATTTCATACCTAATACATTTTAGTCAATTCTATTTCTCACATTTGTAGGGAGCAGCTAATTGTATGTCACCTATGTGGTTTGCTGCATCTGAATTTGCATTTGTTTTTTACACAGGTTTTCATGTTTTTCTTAATGCATAGCTTGCCTAAACATGTAGCTAATTTTTGTGAACTTTCAGACTTTGATGATTTTTTTTAAAGAACAAGCTATAATCAAATATGGTGAAATAAATTTTCTCATTGGTTGCACATGAAATTTATCTATAATTTTTATTTTATTTTATATTACATAAAATACACTGCTTTTACTTGTATTGAAATTCATTTTCACATCTTTCTTTTATATGAACATGACATATAATAAAGAACTAAAAAGTGATTTAAAGTTCAAGGTCTACTTAAATAATCAATGGTACATAAATTGTTTAAAACATTTTTTATTATTCATTTATTTATATGTGTGTGTGTGTGTGTGTGTGTGTGTGTGTGTGTGTACTTGCACTGCATGTATACACTACATATTATTGTCTGCAAGTAAAGATCAAAGGATAGCTATTGAAAGTCCATTCTCTTCTTTCATCCTGAGTTCTAAGGGTGAATGGAAGGTTCAAAAACTGTCAGGATTGGAGGTAGATGTCTTGACACACTGTTTCTTCTAGCTGACTTTCACTTTTAATATTTTAAACACTACATGAAATATTGAAATTATAGAATTAGGATAAAGTTAATATATGTAATAAATACACAAAAATGTCTGTGTTGTGATATGTTATGATACAACTCATTTCTCATATATCAGGCAAGAATCATATTTGAAGTAATGTGAAATTGTGGCTAAATTTCTATTCAGGCTGATATTATCATTTATTAGTAAACAGGCTGTCAGGATCCTCAATTCTCCTTCTCTGGGTAAATTTTAGTATTGAAACCATTTCAATTTATTGATTACCTGAGACTCTGAAAAAATACCTCTATATCTGAAGCTTCCTTGTGTGTGATTTGAGACATAATGGATCACTAATGGCCATGCAATGAGTCATCTTGAATATAATGTGTACAAGTATGGTAGATTGTTTTCTATTCAGTCATTGATGTTTTGTTCACATATTCTTTTTCCATGATACTCCATAACATTGTAAAAAAAAAAGAATAATATAAAGGTAAAGAAACATTAACTAGAATAAATCTGTCCAAAGAAGACTATAGTTTCTAGAATGAAGTTCAAATTATTAATTGACTTTAAGTACTGCCAAGTCAAGTATGTATGTAATAAGAATGAGAGGGGGAGGAGGCAGATGTAAGAGATGGAGGTGAGGGAGACAGAAAGGGAGAGAGAGAGAGAGAGAGGGAGAGAGAGAGAGAGAGAGAGAGAGAGAGAAAGGGGTGGGGTGAGGGAAAGGGAAACAGAGAGGAAGATAAAGAAGGAGATGGAGGAAGGAGAGAGAACTATTGCAGTTTTCACATCAAAACTAGTAGAAGGAGGCTGGTGATATTGTTTCATGGTGAAGTGCTAGATTGGCATGCAGGAAGCCCTGCCTGGTCTCATACTTGGACTGCAAATGAAAGAAACAACAAAGGAACAAACTAAAACACATATAGTACAAAAATGGGAAAAAGAAGAACAGTTTTAAAAAGAGATACTCAACCTGTAATGACAACACTCAGGATGCTGGTATAGAAGGAACAAGAACTTGAGACCATCCAAGTACATTTACTAAGTATCAAGCAAGCATTGATTACATAGTGAGACCTTCCTCAATACCAGCATCAAACATCAATAGCACACATTTGATTCATTATACAAACAAAGTATGTGTATGTGTGTATATATTTATGAATATATGACATATATATATATACACACACACAAACACAAAACACACACACATATATATATTCATGCCTAGACAAGGTGGGATCATATAAATAGTTCTGTGGCCATTAATTGTTATACTAAGAGTAAATGAGCCAAATTGTCTCTTTAAAACAAAGATTAGCAAATGAAATATTCCAAGGACATACAGATTGGAAGTGATATAAATGGAAGTGTGATGGCTAGGCAGGCTCAGCGGTAAGAACCTTAGCATGCAGAACTGAGCAATGGAGTTTGGGTGTCTCAAATCCTAAACTTGTCATCAAGCAAATACCTTGTTTACAATCTTTCAAACTTAGCTTTTGGAATATCTTTTGAAAATCTGAAGTTTTGGAAAACACCATTTGTCATGTAGTAGTTGGGACAATGAAAATGACTATGTAGGTGGTCCTTCTAACACAGTACTTCAGTTAGGAAGTCTGTGCTTACATGATCTTTTCCCCCATCATTGCCACTGAACCCTTTAGTCATAGGCCAGGTATTTTTATTAAAATGAATGAATGTGTATTTGTAGCTAGTTTATAAGGTTAATGCCATACTTCGTACTACCAAGCCGCAGCCCCCTGTGTAGTAACTCACGTCACCTACCAACCCAACATTAGCTTGTACTAAGATTGAGAGTAACCCTGAGACCATTTGCCTTTCCCTTCCCGTCTTAACTCACAGAATCACACTTTTTATTCTGGGTATCTTATATGTCAATCATTGTTTTTACTTTTTGTTCCAGTTTACAGTAAAAACCTTTCCTTTCCTGTTATTTACTCTTTCTAAACTATAAACCTGGACAAATTCTCACTTTTAGCAAATCAATGCTTGGGACTTTGAGGGCAGAAGAAACACCCCAGCCTGTTTACATTTATGAAGCATTGTTTACCTGGTCCATTAATGCTGGAATTCATGCACATATATTTTGGTTTATTTAGTCATCTTCCACTCATGCATTATTGTTTCATTTATTTTCCTCCCTCTTCAAGCTTCTACCATTTCTTGCCTTTTTACCACTCTTCTGTCATGATCATGTGACAGAGAATGTATCAGAGACATGGATGAGCTCACTCCATGTGGTCACTCATATTTCAATAGACATAGTGTCCTTTTTGCCTTGATCAGGTTTCTGATGAAGGTGTGCTAATTGAAGATGCTACTAAGAGATTCTACCCCACCACATGCAGCCACAGTAGCAGGTCCTCTTTCACTGACCTATTCACACTAGAAAACAAACTTCCTACCTTGTATTCCTCACCCCATAACAAATCACCCATTCCTTCTCAAAGGACAGGAAAATGTTTGTAATGTTATGTTCAGTTTCTCTAGACATGTCACCAAGAAACTTCATGTTGCGAATTCAGTTATTAGTTACTGCTTGTTTTTGCAGATCAGGAGCACAGTATACTAATCCTACACAATGACCATTCAGTATTTCAAAAGAACAATGGAAACAAATAAACTTCAAAGTTCAATAGACAGGTGCAACAATTGTTTTAGTGTATACTGAAAGGACAGACAAAGAGATCAATAGAAGAGAATAGTGAGTTCCTAACAAACTCTCTGTGGAAAACTATTCTTTGACAAGAGAACAAAAGCAGATCTGAGGAGCAAGGACAGGTTTTTCAAGAAGTGGCCATAGAATAAATGAACGTTAACTGTGAAGTGTTATACACAAAGACCATAGGAACGTTCCCCAAATTAACTCAAATAATCATACATCACTCAAAAATATCTTGCACACATACATGAAAGTAAGTATAAGAAGAAGTAAAACTATAATACCCCTAGGATACAAGATGGGAGAAAATCCATATGTCCTTGGTTCTGACACTGAATTTAGAGCTTAGAGTCAATCTATGAAACAAAGAATTGGCAAGCCATTTCATTAAAAAACATGAAAGTCACTATCAAAGATCAGAAAGTAAAGATAATATATTTAGAGCATGCATAACTGATATTAAAATACTTTTGACAATAATAAAACAACTCAACAGAAAGAGAAGAATGACACTAAAAAGAATGTCATGAATGAACAAGTAAAGATGGCCAATGCAGAGACATGCTTCACATCCTTTTCATCTGATGTTGTAAGTCATAGGAGCAATGGGATACCACTACTTAACTACCTAAGGCTCAGGCCAAAGTCCAAACATCTAACCCTACTGGCTGCTGGAGAGGTATAAAACAGAGGTCTCTCTCATTCATTGTTTTTGAATGAAACATGATATGTTACTTTGGTAGGCATTTTTAAAGTTTCTTACAAAACTTTAGTCTTAATTTGCTGACCGCAAACAATGACACTTCCTGCTCCAAATCAAATGAATTAAAATTTACATCTACAAAATCCTGCTAAGAGGCATCTCCGTAAGTAAGCAGGTCAGCTTCAGCATATCTGTGCAATGGACAGCAAAATGACCCATGGAGCCACAGAATGTGTGAAATGAATATTAAATGTTAGTAACACATGTATGTTACTAAGCAAAAGAACTGATATGAAAGTAATTTGAGCTTTATGATACTACATGTGAGAAACCTTGGGAGAAGCCAAAGTATGGCAACAGTGAAAAGATTATGTGCTGTAGAGAAGGGAAGGAATGAGGAGTGTATGGGGTGTTTAGGGTAGTGAAATGAATGTATTTTATATTACCATTATAGCATCTGTAAAACCCACACAATGCCTAACACCACGGTGAACTTATAGTAGTGGTAATGTGTCACTCTTGATTTATTACCAAAGCTGATACCGTTGGGTAGACTGCACTTTGGGGAAACTATGTCTTCTGGAAAAAATTTCCTAATAATTTAAAACTTTTCTGAAAACTGATATCTACCAATGAAAAGAACAAACTCTTTCCAGGCATTTATTTGTATGGTTCTAAGTAGACCCTCTTAAACAGTATCAAATATTTTTAAACACATTCCTAAAACACACTGACACTTTTCAACTTATTTTGTTATTTCTTTATTTTGTTTATATCTGTTTATGCATGTGTGTAAGTACAAGCACTAAGCTCAAAGGACAATTTCAGACAGTCAGGCTGGGTCAAGCATCCTTACACACTGATCTACCTCTCCAGTCCTGAAGCAACACTTTATAATACCTATTTGTTTTCAATCCCTCTGTACCCCAAGCTACACTGAAGACATTCCCAGGCTGACAGACTCTTGGCTTCTGCTTTCTCCTTTGTTCACACCCTTTCCCTGAGACTACTTCGTGGAGCCACAATCTGCATTCAGAGCACAGAATATTTTTATATTTAGAAAGAAACTAACTCGGTGAGTGATTTACATTATTTGCTGGGAGGAAAAGTTGGTGAACACTCTCACATAAATTTTATTTTGTTTGGTCATACAAGATATAGTGACAGGGCCAGCAAGATGGCTCAGCAGACAAATGCACTTACTGCCATCTGAGAACTAGTGTGTGATGCCAGGAATTGGCATGGTGGAAGAAGAGAACCTACTTCCACAATTTGTCCTTTGATGTCTGTGTCTACGTGTATGCATCCATTATGCATACTGATGGCTAGACACACACTTAAACACACACACATACACATACACAGACTCACATACCCTGTAACAACACCACCAAAACAAAATAGATTTGCCATTACTTGCTGATTGATTGAATGCACAGAGGGAAAATATGAATCATGAATAACCCCAAGACGCACTTGAACCTTTCCCAGCCATTTATAAGTTTTTCCACTGGGTAGTTCTTGTCCTGACTCTTCAGTAGCACTGGAAATCCACCCTATGACACATCTACATAATTAAGCAATGAGAGCACCAGCACAGCATGGTGAGTGAACTCACAAGGGTGACTCAGTTCTACAAAGGTAGAGAAACTGTGCTGAGCGGACAGCAGTAGGATTTCTGTAAAACTAAAGAGACATGGAAAAAGAAATGACACTAGGTTCCTGATTATGGAGGAAGAAAAGTCAAGGCCTGTGGTGAAATTTAAGGTCCTTGGCTAGGAAACTTACAAAACCCAAGTAACATCATGATGATGAGAGTGGTGAGCAAGATGACAGACACATACTATGGCACTGGTGCACAGCGCTGCACAAGTTGTGACGGAAGAAATCCAAACGATGAAGCAAACAGGAGCTGCCAACACTTTTGCCTACAACTGATTGATGATATATTTGAATTCACACAATACAAGGAATCATTGGCTTTGAATTTCCAAGAGAGTGCTGGTAGACTAGAATACTTCTTTTCTTTTCTTCTCTTTTCTTTTCTCTTTTTTCTTTTCTTTTCTTTTCTTTTCTTTTCTTTTCCTTGCTTTGCTTTCCTTATTGGTTATTTTATTTATTTACATTTCAAATGTTATACCTCTCCCCAGTTTCCCCTCCACAAATGCCCTATCCCCTCTCCCTACTTCTATGAGAGTTCTCCCCCACCCACCCACCCAATCCCTCTTCTGTGCCCTAGAATTCCCCTACACTGGGTCATCGAGCCTCCACAGGACCAAGGAGCTGCATTTCCATTGATGTCAAAGAAGGCCGTCCTCTGCTATATATGCAGCTGGAGCCATGGGTCCCTCCATGTGTACTCTTTGGTTGGTGGTTTAGCCCCTGGGAGTGATGGGCAGGGGTAGGGGGCAGATCTGATTGGTTGATATTGTTGTTCTTCCTATGGGGTTGCAAACCCCTTCATCTCCTTCGGTACTTCCCCTAATTCCTCCATTGTGGTCTCCAGGCTCAGTCCAATGGTTAGCTGTGTGCATCTGCATCTGTATTGGTCAGGCTCTGGCAGAGCCTTTCAGGAGACAGCTATACCAGGCTCCTGTAATCAAGCTCTACTTGGAATCAGCAATAGTGTCTGAGATTGGTGTCTGCAGATGTGATGGATCCCTAGGTGGGGCAGTCTCTGGATTACCTCTCCTTCAGTCTCTACCTTTTGCATTTCCTTTTGACAGGAGGAATTCTGAATTAATATTTTTGAGATGGGTGGGTAGCCCCATCCCTCAACTGGGGACCGTGCCTATCCACTGAATATGGTCTCTACAGGTTCTCTCTACCCTTTGTTGAGCATTTCGACTAATATCATCCCTGTTGGGTCCTGGAAACCTCTTGTGTATCTTTGCATCTGGCACTTTCTAGTGGCTATCCACAGTTCCTCACCCCTGACTGCTACACACCTCCATTCAAATTCCTGACCTTCTGTACTTCTTCCCCTTCCCCGTCCCCCATGTCTTCCCACACCTGATCCTTCCCCCCTTTTCCCCTCTCCCTCCTCTCTCCCTAATGATACGAAGGTAAAACAAATTAAGTTGAAGAGGCAGAAATGGTGAGCAAGCTGAGAGCAACTGGGAGAGTACAAGGGGAAGTGAATAAGAATACTGATTTTTGCTGTCTTGGGGAACACACGTACAAGCAAGTGAGAATCCTTCAGCAAAGTTCCAAGGGGTTTAAGAGAAGGAGAAAATTTCCACATACTGAAGCCATCAGAGCAGGATCTTCAGTAGACTGGAAATTGTTTTAATCCTTTTGTGTGAAAACACCATAATTAGATCTAACACTTGGTATGCTTGTGAAATTTTTAAAGAAATGGTATGAATAAATAGGAATGAGTAAGCAAATAATATTTAAAATATTCAATAACAAATAGAATGAGAGGTTTGACTTTGAAGAGAAGAGAGAAAAGGGAGACATGAAACAGAAAGAATTCACTCCATGCAGGACTAGAGTTTGCATGAGCAATCTCCTACATACGTGGAATATGAGCAATCTCCACCCAGGACTAGACATGGCATCATCAATCCCCATCCAGGACTAGTGATAACATGAGCAATCTCTTACTTAATGCAATAGTGTCTTCAGTCTCAATGTTTTTCTCTGGACACTTAAGTTCATCCAACTTGGAGCCAAAAGCAATGAGATGATTGGCACCATCTAAAGATTGCTTTGGTCTAACTCAATACTCACTATTTAGAAGCCATTGTTTGAAGATGTATTGATTTGCATCCTTGTTAATTATCTTAGCAGTCTAACATGGAATGAGTCAACCATGAAATATAAAGCACTCACTTTGTTCTTGTATTCTTATAGCTAAAAGTCTCTAAAAAGATAGAGACCAATGAAACTAGAATATAGGAATCTAGTGACTTTGAAATGAGCATTAATTTATGGTATTTAACATAGAAGTTTCAGCTCAATAAATTACATGGATCTTTCTTAAAATGCAAGTTATAAAAGTAACCCCATTTTGTCTAATTGCATTTTGTTATAGGATTTCAATGTTTTTTCTAACAGTGTTACAATTGTTTCTACATGTTAGAACAATATTTGAAACTTCCTACAAACTTTATTTTAGTAATATTCTTTCTGAAGTTATGAATTACTTTATCATTATAAATGAAGTTTGCCAGCATTGGAATTAACTAAAGATTATTCCCACTTAAAGTTAATTTCAACCATTACTTCTCCACCACCAACTTTCTATGTAAAGTCATTTGAAGCAATCAATACAAAATTCCCAGAGAAAATTTAGATCAATCTGGGCAGTATAGCTAAGGTCTGCTCTGGGCTTCAGAGGAAGAGCTCACAAGCTCTCACTTTGTTTCTCATCATCATGTGTCATTATCAACAAGGTGTTTGTGTGACATTCAATATTAATGGCAGAGCATATGGTCACAGAGAATGAATGCTAAAGGGACATTCGCTATTTTGTGAGTGAGAAAGTATAAATTCTAGTTAACAAGATACTTATGTAAGAAGTTAAATAATGAATATGGGGAGACATTAACATCTAGAGAAGTGATTTGACAATATCCATATTCCATTGCATCACTTCACTAAATACTAAAAAATATTTTCACTCTATGGAAATAAGTTTATTAAGAAATTATCAAATAGAAAACATTTTTGTGCTGATTTTTCTTTCCAGCCTGAGCAGTATCCTCTGTATCTTCTTTGACTTATTTTAAAGATGCTATGAACCATCTGGATAGTACTGTATCTAGAGGAGACATGCTCAATTCAATTGAATTAATGTTTTCACCATTTTTCATAAATTTCCTCTATGTTTTATTTTACCATTTTTATAGATCCTACATAAGGCAATGGAAGCTTGATTATCAGTGGGAAAAACATGGGAAGTAATATGTAAAGTTATATTCTCACCTAAAACTAATGCGAGATCCAAAATTCTCAATGTGGGGGAAAAAAAACTTGGTATAAACTGATGAGAAGAGATTTGGAATAATTTCAAGTATTCTGTTACTTGTCAGAGACAATGTATCTTGAACTCTTTCCAGAAGCTGGAATTTTAGGTCATTATTACATAGCTTACATAGGTACTAGGAACTGAATGTGGATTCTCTAGAAGCATTTTTTTAAATTATCTTTAATCTTCTTTTACAGTCTAGTCATTATCCCCATCCCAGGCCATACTCCAACAATTCCTCATCCCATTCCTCCTCCTCTGTCTCCAAGGGGATGTCTCTTCTATGTCTCCAACCCTGTCAGGCCTCCCCACTCCCTGGTGCCTCAAGTCTTTCAAGGGTTAGGTATGTCTTCTTTCACTGAATAGAAATTTTAGAATGAGGCCTCTGACTACTTCATGTATTAACCTATTAGAGATATAGAACCACAGACTGTCTAAGAAACATTTTATCTTGATTCTTTTAATCTGATTTCATTTATGGAAGGCCTGTTTTCTTCATTCTTTCAATTTGCATGTACCTCCCTACTCCGACATGGCTGGGAGTCAAGTTAGACTGTTAGGAACATTTTCTCTCTTTTTTTTTTTTTTTGAGACAGGGTTTCTCTGTGTAGCCCTGGTTGTCCTGGAACTGACTGTGTAGACCAGGCTGGCCTTGAACTCAGAAATCCACCTGCCTCTGCCTCCCAAGTGCTGGGATTATAGGCGTGTGCCCCCACTGCCTGTCCTAGAAAGATTTTCTTAGTGGTTTTCATACTGATCTGTGCTATACTTTCTTTATTTTCATGTTTCATTTGCTGGTTAATTTTTAAGGCTAAGATTAATTTACCTTGAAATATTCATCAATGAAATTTGATCCTATTAATCAATATTCAAACATGATGCAAATATAGTAGAGACCGTGTGATAAGATGACTTAGATCTGTGTTTCCAAGTGAGGAGTATTGAAAAGATGTTGACCACTGTCAACCCCATCACTCAAGGGTTGCTTGAAAGCAGAGCCAAATTATACTATAGGTCAAGACCAGATTAATGATGGCTATAATTAAATTTTAATTCCATAAATGTGAAATATCTGAAGTTCCCAAATTTGCTAGTATTTTTAAAATTTATTTTCACGTTTTACCTTTGCAGTAATTCTACAAAGTAGGCTTTGCAACTCCATTCATAGGGCCTAAATTTCAGGCACAGAAGTGTTTTATTTTTAATCTTCTGTAGGTTTATTCATAAGAAGGGCTAGCCAGACTTAGAGACAATATGGAGTGATCCAGACTTTACTCTCATGATGCCCTATGCTAGGTCTTGACATTTATTACTAAAAATTATTTATGTGGCTTACACAAATGTATTTGTATTTAATAGGGTTTACATCCCCAAATTATTTAAAGAAGCTCTATGAACAAATAAAAGTTCCTAGAAACCATGGTTATTATTTTTATCAATGCCCTTATTTGCTTATCTTAGTTAATGAACTGGCTCAAAAGTCCAATAAAATACAATGTTTAAATTTTGAAAATTAAACTTTTATAAAGAAATTTTAAATTACTTCTGATTTCCAAAGGTATTAGATATAATATAAATAACACTTCAAAAAATTTTTGCTCTAGTCAGTGCTGGAGTTAGGTAGAGAGACTATTTACTCAAACTTTTTATGTTAAAATCATAACATGGAAAAGCAGTAAGATAACTTTAAGTTACATATGTCTGTTCTAAGGCAAATGTTGCTATATTTCTAAATCTTTTTGAGGGGTGGATCGACCTGTGTTGATTACTTTGATTGAGTGGAATATCAGTGATTTCTAAAATGTACCACTTTTCTTGGTATTGGTTAGAAACACCCTACTATCTTTCATATTTTAGTGTGAGAGTATTCCCTAATACAATTCTTATACCTCCACCAATAAATGGGTCTATATTGACCTTTTGTAGCTCCTTTTATTCAAATATTGCCATTTGTTCAGTACATGCATGGTTTTCACCTTTTCCTCATGGAGAATGGATTTTATTTGTCCTAGCATCTATCACATAATAAAGAAAGTAATATTTATCATCATTATCATTTTGAACATGAGCATGTAACTATTACAACCTTTCTCTGTAGAACTAAGAAATAAAGTAATTTAAGTCTTAAATTGAGTTCAACTTCAATTGGTCAATTATTGCATTATTTTTGTCATTATGTCATTCTAAGAAAAGTTTCTTTAAAAATTGAGATCTGGAGAACCACCATGTACTGTCAATGAATTAGTAAGTATCATTTAGAAGTTGATATTTGTGTTTTACTCCACCTTCTCGAATATGTGAACTCTTACTTGGAGTGACATGAAATTTAGGGAAAGAAGGTTTGAGAAGCAGATCAGATTTAAATTCTGATTCTAATTATTCACTTGCACTTTAGAGTAATGAACAGAATTAGGACTTTTATATGCATTTGTAGGAGCATATGTACCACTGCATCTGTTTCCTCTCCTTGTATTAATCTTTAGTGTTTCTATATTTATTTCTGAGGTTTAAATGATTTTTTAATGTAGGCGTGAAACACTATTCAGTACCTCAAGAACTCTTTAGAAAAGTCTGATGAAATATGACAAGTTTTGTGGATCAGCAGTCTACAGTTGCATTTCTGATTCAGGAATGGAGTCGAACCAAACCACCTAAACGTATATAATATATGTCCTTCCCATGTCTTCTTCTCTCATTAACATGGCATTTGGCCTTTGGGTTGCATGCAGTTGTTATTATGTTTAAACTACTAAATATGTAAACCATTAATAATGATGTTTAAACAGGCATCTTAATGAGTATTTACTATAATTTTATATTTTTAAACTCTATAGTGTATTTTGGTGTTGAAAAATATGTTGCTGCCCATGAAAGAGAGCATATGCACAAGGATCAAAGGACTCTATAGAAAGTATTTAGAGAAGTAAACTGCCTACCAACATAGCAGGAAAGGGGCTGTTCTCTTGAGAGCTACATTTCTGATGCAAATTTCCCATTTTATCTTCTTTTATTCCTTATTACTTTAACCAATATCCCTCTCACTCCTCACTGTGTTCACATTGGGTCTTATATTTGCTGACGTGCTAAACGTGAGTGGTTTCCTCATCAGCTGTGCACTAAAGTTGTCATGGCAAAAGTGAATGGGAGTGGGGATACAGAAAGGTGAAAAGAAGGAAAAGTGAGACAGAGAAGAAGGAAGAGTAGGGGGTGAACAAAGCAATGCAAATGAAGAAGAAAGGTGAAGTGGAGCAAAGGTGGAAGCAGTTGGAGACAGAAAGAATCAGAGGCAGAGTGCACCTACATTTACTCTTTGCTTAGACATATCGTACCTGGTCTGTTACCTTTCATCTCCTATGCAGTTACAGTCAAATATTATTAAATAATTTTAATGGAGAGTAGAGGTAACCCAGCAGTATACCACTTGACAGTATGTACATGTAAAAAGTCCTGTGTTTGAACCCCAGCACTTCAACAAAACAAATAAATAAATGTGTAGACAAGCAAAGCAAAAGCAGTTAAATATTGGGGGCAAAATGTTTGGATTTGGGTATTTCTAACTTAGGAAATGAGATGTTTCTGCTAACATGTATGTGTCTCTTACTTTGCTAAATGCTGCTTTTTTTATTGAGGTTTTCACATATTTCAAACTGTTCTTATGAAGAGTAAGGTAAGATTTTGGAAGAGAAAATTCTATTCTACAACACAAAAATGATTTTTGGTTTAAAAAACACTCTGGATGCATCAAACTATTTTCTCAAACATTTGGATACAAGTCATTTTATCCCTCATATTTCACAGGTACTTCTTTAAGTTTGAGTAATTAATAATGATTATTCATTTACAGTTCATGAAGTGTCTTAAGTAATTTTTTCAAAATACTTATAAGTACTATATTCGTATAAATTCATCACGACACCTGAAAGTAATTACTGACTTGACATGATATAAATTATTTTATTAAAACCTGTATCATGACTAGATTATCTTTATACTAATATGAGAAGTTACGAGACAAAGGAAATATATGTATCATGTAATACCTGCAGAACCCTTTGCAGGTAGGAATGTAGAGGAAGTTAGTATTTTCACCTCAAAACTATTCGTGTCTTAGAACTACTTGTTTTGAAATATCTAATGCGTTAGTGAGTTTGATATCATCAGATTATCGGAGGTTTTTTAAGGGAGGGAGGAAATCTATCAGTTCAGTGTTATTACTTAAAATTTTGTCTAGCCTAAATTGTGACATGATCCTTTAGAAACAGAGCTAAAGGAAGCTTGCAATGTGCTGCATGCACATAAGTTCTATGTTATCATTACTCTAACTGTAGAAGCTTATGTAGTATAAGTCTGAAGAAGAGACCACTTAACACTCAGTGTAACAGCATGGCTGAAAGTTCCTAAGTATCAAGGAAAGCTTGGCTGACTGGTACATCGTGATGGCTCAAGGCAATAGCATACATAGTGTCTGGCACCTGCCCCACTTCTCTCACTTTGTGAACTTAAAATAAACAGCAGACAGCATCTCCTTTGGCTGGTTATTTAGGGGGTGCATAATGAAGGAAAGTTTACCTTTTGTTGAAAGTGTTTGGAAAGCCTACTTTTACTTGACTTTTTAGAGTTGGTTGCTTGAATAAAACCTTGAAGTTCTTTGTTTTGGCCCACACTCATGTACAGCACTTCTGATCTCACTGCCATTCCAAGCTAGTACATGGACAAGGCATTTCATCATTCCTGTACTTCCCAGGACATACTGTGTTTTATAGGGTTTATGCTATGATTTCATTCTAGCAACCTTTGATAAAGAAGAAATCTTTGCTACTTTACAGTTTTGCTCTAGCCTGACAATATATTTGGTCCTGAAATATTCCAGTTTGTATAGGTTATACTTAAAACATAGTGCATTATCAATAAATTTCAGCACAGAGAAAAAAAGACTAGCCTTCTGTGTGCATGGCTCCTCAGGCTTGGCTGACAGCCAGGGCTGAGATTCTAGCTTTACTTTATAAGTTTCCCCAGCTGCTTTTTAAATCTGGAGAGGCAGCATCAGCCAGAAAGCTGCTAGTTTGAACACAGTATGCTAAATGTTTCTCTGTTCTCCCTGAGTAGTTGCTACTAAATGAAATAGCATGATGGGATTTTTATTCTCACTTTTTCAGTAAAAAAAGAAAGTGAGAGGGGATCACAGAGACATTAAACTTCTAAGTGACAACTCTTGTGCAGATTAGAAACATTTATTTAGCATTTAAAAGCACTAGTTCTGGCACTGAGATTAATTAAGAATTTGAGGTTTTTTTTTTTTTAAACATGATCATGGCATGGTAGCATTCTTGGAGAAAGACAGAATCAGTATCAAAAAGATATATTAGTTTCCATGCCAGACAAAAATCTAAAACACTTGCTTCTCAGGTGAAAGTATAAACATGCATTATATATGAACATGCATTTGTACTTGATTTTCAAATAAAAAGGGCAAAAGTATGATCTATATAATTATATACAGATGGATTTCTCATTGATTTGTTAAAAATAAAATAAAATTATCCAAAGCTTTTCTTTTATAAAAGACTTGCACCAAAATTTTCATCTGTATTTTCCCATCAAGGATGACTTTTATACTATAGTTTAAAAACAGTACACATTATAGTTTTCTCACATGTTTATCCAAATTTTTTCCCTACTCATATGCATGTTATAGAATTATAGCATCCTAAGGTTGCCAGAGAGTTCTCTATGGAAAAACAGCAACAATCATAGTATACTCAAATATCTATATCTGTACAGAGATAAACATAAATGGCAAGGTTACTCGTTATTAAACACTCTAATGTTTGGGGAATATTGGGGAGATCATTAGATTCTTCTGGTCAGTGGTCCTATGTTCTTGACTTAAACTTCATGAAAGCAAACAAAACAAATTATGCATCCCTACCTAAGTCTCTGCTTATAGCTAATTGGCACAATTCCAGTAAAACAAATTAAGATACTTGTTATGATCTGGAAAAAAAATCATTAAAATAGTTTGGGGAAAACTCATTGTCTCTTAGTTTTAGTGAAATTAAAGTAATTTTAGTAACTTCTGTCTTCACCAGTTTCTTCCTGTTCCGAAATACACAGAATTTTAACTATGAAGTTGACAAGAAAGTGGATAACGGAGCCCGAAAGATAGAAATGTATGAACACTGAAAAAAATTACGACAGCATGTAAATGTAAACCCTTAGAACAGACACTGTTAAGGCATAAAAAGGAGTGTCTGACAGAGAGGATAAACTCATTAAACTTTCTCAGAGCTAATTGAGGATCCGAACACAGTCTACCAAAATAAGCCACACACTGCTTCTACACGTTATTACAGATACTGGAGAAGTATATCATTGTATAAATTAGGACAAATTCAAAGGCAATAAATTTTTAATATTTTTAAACTTTGATTTCTTCTGACATAAGTATTAGAAACACTAGAACTACCTTTAAACATCTAGTGTTTTCCCAATGTGTTTTGTGTAGGGGGCTTTGGAAGTGTGTGTGTGTGTGTGTGTGTGTGTGTGTGTATGTGTGTGAATACGGCACTGAGGTGTTGGTGTCCTGTTCACAATCTAGGATATGAGTATGACATATATATTACTCTAAGATGTTTTCATTTCTAATAGGAGCTAGGGGATAGTATCTATTTCCTGATAAACAGAGTATAACAGTGTCGTTCAGTTTCAAATGTGTGTGCCAGCTGTTTCTCTCAAAATTCCATCAAAACAGAGAACACCTCTAAATCTTATGTCTCAAGGAGAAGAGTTCTCATCTTGGGCAATTTGCATGCCACCTTCTAAGTAATACTTCTTAGGAAACATTTAAAACACCAGCCACAGTTACCACTGAAGGCTGAGTTTGCAAAATTAATAGGTCCGGTAGAAACAGGACAAACCTGTTATCCAGGGAGGTGTTTTGGTGCAAATGTCAAGGTAACTGTTTAAAATTAATCTGCTGTTGCAGCTCCTTTTTTACAGCAGGGCAATACGTTCTATATACAATGCAAATATAACTTCTACAAAGCATACTGACAGGTATGTATACACATGCCAGAAAGGGAGATTGAATTTGGCTCTAAAAGTATCTGCTTCTATATAAATCTTTCACAAATAAAACTTTAGTGCGTTTAACTTGTTTATGAAGCTAAGCCACACATACCCCGTCATTGTCAATTTCAGCAAATTAGGGCAGTAACTTACCTAGAGAAGCATTTCAATATATAATTTTTTTCTTTTGCTAACTTGAATTTATCCGGAGTTAGAAAATGAGATATCCAGAATTCAGGTTTACTTGGCTCCACGTTAATTAGCGGAGCTTTCAGTTCGTGCCATCTGCCTCAACAGGATTCTGAGAGCACTCCTCAGCTCCGGTGCTGGTGTCTGGACCCTTCCAGCAGTCTTTTTATTTATACACACATTGTCCTTTTCAAAACAAGCAGCCAGCTGGAATGATTCAGACCTCTGTTCAGCACACCGTTAAAATGCAGCTTCCTTCTCGGACACGAGCATTACACCAGGGAGCAGACCGAGTACAGCAAAAAGGCTGTGAGAACTATTTAATCACCGGAATACCAGCTGCTCCTGTCTGCTTCTGCCTCTGCTGCTGTGCCTCTTGCTTAGCTGGAGTCGGTCTTTCCCTCCCTCCCTCTTTCTCTCATATCTTCAGAACTATGAAGGCAGCTCTGCCGGGTTATGATTGGCAGAAACAGCCAATTCCTTCAGCTAATCATCCTCAAGACTTTCAAGGACCTGAAGCTCTTGTGATGTCATCCAGGCAGTGGGATGTTACACATGAACACATTCCAGAAGAAGCTTAATTCAGCAACCCGCTGCCTTCTTCTCACACAACACTGATTGATTAGATGCTCCTTGAGGATTTGGATAATCGTTCATTGGACAGTTTGAGTACCTCCTACAAAACCCGAGAATAAGATTACACTTTGCAGCTATACTACTGTACCAAGGGGGTTAATAAAAGTTCATGATGGGGCTTACTATTGTGAATATGTGCCAGCCAAAGAGTCTAATTTCAAACAGAACAAAAGCCAGCCATGAGCAATAGAAAACTTGGAGAACTGTCTATGAGCTACCAAATCCTGATATTTATAAAAGAATAACCATGTGTTATAAGTAAGAACAGATAAATATTTAAATTATATAATGTTAATTAACTGAGATAAAATCTGATTTGCTATGGGAAACTACATTTCTATTTCTCAAATTTTAAAAGTATATATATATATATATACTATGTAATATAATATTAAATATGAATATATAATACAAAAATGAAAATTTCAGGACAGAATACAGCAGCAGAATATTCTCTACTTTAATGTAGAGTATGGTGTATGTGTCTTCAGTTATAAGCTATATATATAATGTTGGGGCAATTTCAGTAAAAACTCATGACTAGAGATTGTGACATTGGAGTAGTGGGGAAGCCATTAAAACTTGGTTTTATGATGTTGGCGTTAATGTCTGGATAGCATTAGTCTGTAAACTGCTGAAATTCTCATGCACAGTGAGCTGAGAAAAAGTTTACGTTTATAAAAGCTTCAAGAAGTATTCAGGAACTTCTTACCCAGATGGCAAAGATGCATTTGAAGGTCAAGACAAGCTTTCTTAGTGATGCTCCTTACAATTGAGAGAGATAAGCATACTGCAGATCTACCTTTCATCGATATTATGATATAATATCATGAGGAAAATACCATGCCACGGCTCAGTGTTGATTAAAATACATTTTAAATGTGGATTGAAAATTTTCATCTTCTATAGTTTTGTCTCTTTGGTTATAGTGCTGGGAATGGAATCCAGAGCCTTTCGATTGCTAGGAAAGCATCTATCACCACATCAGATCCCAGCACTAGTTTGGCCTTTAGCTTATTTTTGTTTTATTTTGTTTTTTTTAATTTAATTATGTTATTTTAGTATTTTTAGTTTCTGGAAGATTGCACAACTGAAGAAGAAACATTATTGCAAAATACTCAGTCATTACACTCCTGCTGTATTTCTATTTGAAAAGCCAATATAGAAGCAGTGCCATATATAAATGGTTGAACTTGTTGGGATTCAATGGTAGCTCAGTGATTCTCACTGCAAAACTCTCACATAAAATCTTGAAGCAGGATTCACAGCCTTGGCAGAGTTATGGACATAGACAGTGTAGAATCATAACAAAGGAAATAATGTGAATCTTTGTTACGTTAGCATCAGGTTTTATATGAAGATATATAACAATTTCTCAAGTGAAATTAGTAACATTTGAGAACTTTGACAATGGAATTGTTTCAATATTAGTCAGTTCCAACACATACAATAGTATTTATTAAATATTAATTATTGAAAAACTTCCAAAGATAGGTAATTAAAATTCTGTTGTTAGAAAAGAAAAATAGCACCTAACTGGCCATTTCTTTTTATTAAAACATAAAGTAAATGTTCAAAATAGAGTTAATATAATATGTATACCTACAAATGAATTTAAAGCCACCAAAATTTTCTTTCTTCTCTTGGAGAAAACTGGAGAGATTCAGACATCAGATTAATTGATGAAAATAAAAATATCCACAAAATAATTTTATATGAAATTTTCATGTAAATTGCCTTTTTATATTGTTTTCTCCAATTATTACAAATGAACATAGCCACAAAATGTAATATCTGTTGTTATTTTTCAACTTGTCTTGTTCAGAAAATAAAGATAATAACCATAGATTTTGTGGTGGGAACATGTTATACAAGACAGAAAACATTGAGAAATCTTTGGCTAAAACACTAGCTTTTTTCTTTGCTTGTTTCAATCACAACAGTTCTACAATTGGCTTTAGGCTTGAGTCAGATATTCCAGCTATTCCATTAGTTTGTAATTAGATACAGTATGCACACATTTGGATTACTACTACAGTTGAGGAACAGAAATTAGATGCTCTTAATTTTATTTTGACACCATGGTAAGGGCAATCCAATTTTTTCCTTATTTACTAAATCTGAACTTAAACTAAGATCTCGGTGGATCTTTTCAGACTTTAATTCAATAGATTGTGCCAGTCAGGTTTGCAATCCTTCATAGGATGCCTCCCTAGTTGCTTCAGGCAGATGTATACACTTTAACCTGATCAAAATCTGTATCACCTTACTTTACCTTTTACATAACATTTAAATAGCCAGTGACAATTCACAAAACAGTAAAAAGAAAAATGTATGTCTTAAGCATCATTTAGAAATTAAAGACATGAAAATTTGAATTAATTGTTTATTATTAAGTTAAAATTGATAAACAAATATAAACGCTAACATCCTAATCTACAGCATTCTAATAGGATGCACTTCCTAGCATGTTTACATCAATGTCTTTGGTATTTGGTTCTATTTTAGGTAACTGGGTTTCAGTCTGTAGCCCTACCTGGTCTGAAACTTGATATGTAGACCAGGATGGTCCTATACTGCCACATGAGTTCTGGGATTCAAGGTTTACGCTACCACTTGTTCAAAGCCTTTATTCAAAAGAAAGATCATTAGTTTTGTTTGTTTGCTTTGTCAAGTCGATTTATTTGAAGGTGAAATTGAGAATTGAACCACAGAGTATTAGATGACTTATTATAATTATAGAAAATTAAACAATTCCAAGATTTTACCTCACATGTTTCTTATGATTATTAATGATAAGGTTAAATTTATCCTTTTAAATAAATCAAATTTTGTAAGTATACATTATAATTAGGTGTTCATACCTTTTCATAGTTTTGCATTGCTTTCTGTTTTCACTTCTTTTCTTTCGTGCTCATCAAAATTAGCAATTTGAGGTGAGAATAAATTATTCAATTTATAGTTCTCAAAATCTGGCTGAACCTAATTAAAGCAACTGAAAATTTAACCCAATAAAGTTTATGAATACCAGGAAAACAGTAAAGCAAATAGGTTTTAAAACACAACTGAATCATGTTCATAGTTCAACATTTTAGGAGAGAATATTTCTAATTGGGATGAGTAACTAATGTAAAAATCTTTTTAAGGGAGGAAAACAATTCCCTCATGTTAGCAATTATTCAAACCGGAACTTTAATAAGGGTTATTGAGAATATCTCTTTATTCCTTTTCTGCCAATACATTTTGGGGAGAAAACGAGTGCCAAATTTCATTACTTTAATTCAGATGTGTCCTGTAGCAGACATCAGTACTATTGCACATTTAGAAATCTTTTTAAATGTTGCTACAACATGGAAATAAATGGGAGCCTCGGATTGAGGAGATACCATGCCAGTCTTACTTAAGAATCTTATTTTCAAGGAAATCAGCATGTTAATGCCTTAAATGAGTCATTTGACAATATAAAGCTCTGGAAGCCATGAGGAAAGAAACAGGTTCAGCAGCCTGATTCCAGTTTGGCCAGCAACTGCCTAAAGCCAGAAGATTTTTAATAAATAGCAACTCTTGGTCTGAGCATCATTGAATCACAGGAATATTTGTTGTGGAATAAAATGATCCAAGTGTGTCCTGCGGTAAGGTAAGGGAGCCCAGGAGAAATTACATTTACGATTATTCTCAGGTCTAAGTTTTCTTGTGAGGCTTCACAAGGGTGCCGAACCTTCATAAGGTCCATTAATTGAGGCAAGGTTTCCTTGGGAATCTGAACCATCGGGGCAGCTTTGAATGCAGAAAGTATTCTTTAACTACGGTGGGAGGCTTTACTTTATTTCCTTCTGAATCTGCATTTTCCAAAAGTTTATTGTGATTTAGTGGCTATTTTCTTTGGAGTTAGACTTCACAAGTCAAGCCATTTTATATTATGTACTAAAGTACTAATAAGTCCTAAATTTTCCAAGTGAGAAAACTTCATGGAGGCCAGAATCCTATCATTAGAGTAATAAATTTGATAAGGCCTTGTATGTCAAACAGGGCATTTTATTTCATCTGTTAGTTAATCCTCTTTATCATAGGTGTCCCAACCTCATTTGTTTTCTGTCTTTCTGGGTGTTTTGGGAGCAGGCTTCTCATTTATGAGTTACTCCATCTAATATGCTGATCAGCATCGGAATCTTCACTTTTACGAAGTCTTAGTAAATCAAGTTTTGGCTAGTTAGCTTAAATGCCTCATGCTAAATTATCATCACTCATGAGGAATGCACTAGCTCTTCAGTCTCCCTCATAGTTGACCTTAGCATAGTGTGATATATGTATGTATGGTGTGGGTATGAATGTGAATGTATATATGTGTATATGTGTGCATATATGTGGGTTTGGTTTATATATATATACATATATATACACATACACATATATATGATGTATGTATGCATGCATATACTGTGTATGTTTGTATATTTTGTGTACATGTATGTTTATATGTGTTATGTGTGTAATTTATGTTTTTATGTGTCTGTTGTCTGTATACAAGTTTGTGTGTGTCTATAGATATACATGTAATGTATATACATATGCATGTGTACAGTGTGAGCATCTATGCATACATATGTGTGTATGTTTGTGTATATATATGTATTGTAATTTTATGTGCATATGTTGTGTGTACATGTAAACATATATATGTATATAAATATAGACACATGTAAATATACACACATACATAAATATATACACATATACACAAGCATACATGCACAACACATGTTCACATAACTTTTGCACATATGTACATATATATATACCATATACATATATATAAACAACACAAATGAATACCAGTATTTATGTGAACATCTATATGTGTCTAAATATATGTGTGCATGTGGTGGTGTTTGCATGTATGTATCTGTCATGTGTGTGTGGTGCATGTGTTTTCTGTTTATCTTTTTGTGTCTTGTGTGTATGTGTGTATGTATCTATATGTTCGGTGATTAGGTGTTTATGTGTTGCATGCATACTAGGATGATGTGTTGCAATATAGTGAGTAGTGTTTTAAAACTAGCTAGCAATGACTTCTATTTTCCTTATGCTTGAGAGCTTTCACAAGTAACGTAGTCTGGTACCCTGTATCAGCAGTCTACAAATACAAGCTCAGCATTATATTGCTAACACTGCCTGTTAAAGTCACACAAACATGTGTGTTCTCATGTGTGTGCATACATGTGTGTATGTGTGAGTGCATGTGCGTGTATATGCGTGTGTGTGTGTGTATATTCACCAGACATTGTTTTTCTCTGAGTACATAAATCATGTCTAACTCTTCCTATTCTCAGTGTATGAAGAAGTATCATAATATGGGTTGGGCAATCGCACTTTTAAAACTAAATTGATGAATGACTGAGTGAATAGAATGTAGCAACTGAAAACTAGAAAATGGAGACAATGGTATGTTAGGATCTCTCACATGGGAGTGTTTATGAATGAAACTTGCCCTGTTTCTGTATTCCAAAAATAGAAGTAGCTCATTTCAAACAGAAAATGCAAACGTGCAAAGAAAGACCATTTCCATAGAGAAGAGCACACAGATTAAATTTCTATCTTAGAACCCATGTCATTTCATTCTACCTAATACTCACGAGTAAAATAATTTCCTAGGATGAAGTCTCCATTTATTTTCATAATTTAAAAATGTTTTATAAACAAAGTTAAGCAGAAAAAGCCCTGAAATGTGCTCTTTTGTGTGAAGGATTCATCTTCTAGATTATAGTGAGGATCTCTTTATTTGAGAAATCTAATTTTGTCTGCCTCTAGATAGAATATTTCAGTAAAATAATTATAAACTTTCACAAAGTAAGTTGATTTCCTTGAGAGATATTTTAACAAAATAAGGTAAACCCAATGATTGAATATAATAGGAAATAAATAAAATGCATTCTGATGTTAAAATAACCCTAAGTAACAAAAGGAGGCTGTGGTTGATTTGCAGCTCAGCTATTTGTATCTGTTAGAAGACGAAGGACAGCTGAAATCAAATAAAAAGAAATAAGAAAGACCAACTGTGATCAGTTGATGATCACAGAAGTAAAATGCACAGCACCATTCTGCTTCTTCAGTATTTTAGTTCCCATAGAGGGCAATATTGTATAATAGATAGAGCACTGAGAACCTGCCAATTCATCTCTGTTGATCTGACTTAAAGAAAACTGCTGTTGCTATAAATTTGATGCTGCACTCCCTCAAACTCTGACTAATGTGCAAATGGCACAACAGAAACACAGAGCAGACTCATCAAATGCAAAGAAAATTAATTTTCTATCCTACTTACTGGTAGATTATCTGAGTGAATAGCCTCCAGTTTTACCTATAATTGGACTCAATCACCGAGTCTGACAGCAGTCTGCATTCCACTCAATAACTAGCTTACATATCGAGTTAAAAACATTTGCAAATAATTTACTCTAGCCAAATATTAATAACCAGTGTCTTCTTTAATGTTTGGAAAATAAAAGTAAAACTTGTGTAATAAATGAAATGGATTTCTGATAAAAGTAATGTGTGAATTTTATATTCAAGCCGGGCACTTCAAATATAACCTTAACATGGAACTGAACAGTAGAGAAGACCTTCAAATCGGCATGCATTCACTAACCTTCATAGCCCTCTTATAACTTAAAAAGCATTTGCTTCATAGAATTATTTCTATTCAGTCAATTTGGAATAATTTCCATTTTTTAGAATATATGCAAGATAATGGATGGATGGACAATATTCATTGTAAGATATTATTAAAATGTGATATTTTGTCTATCTGATCATTGGGGATCCATCCCATAAACAGTCACCAAACACAGACACTATTATGGATGCCAATAAGTGCATCCATGGTGACAGGAGGCTGAGATATCTGTCTCCTGAGAGACTCTGCCAGAGCCTGATGTATACAGAGCTGGATGCTCGCAGCCAAATATTGGACTGAGCATGGGGTCCCCAGTGAAGGAGTTAGAGAAAAGACTGAAGGTGTTGAGGGGATTTGCAACACCATTGGAAGAGCAACAATATCAATCAACCATAAACCAGAGCTCCCAGGGACTAAACCATGAACTAAGGAGTACACATGGAGGGACCCATGGCTCCAGCTGCATATGTAGCAGAGGATGGTCTTGTCCAGCATCAATGGGAGGAGAGGCCTTTGGTCCTGTTAAGGCTCGATCCCAAGTGTAGGCGAATTCAAGGGCAGGAAGATGGGAGTTCATGGATGGGGGAACACCCTCATAGAAGCAGGGTGAGGCGGGATGGAATATGGGGTTTCCAGGGGGCAAGGGGTGGGGACCGTGAAAGTGGATAACATTTGAAATGTAAATAAAGATTTTAATAAAAAATGAAACCCAATTATAATTTTACAAAAATGACTCATTTTAACAAGCTTATCTCTACTGTTCTCAATAAAGCAGTCATTTTTGAAAAAAATAAAAGAAGTTGGTTCTTTACAGTTTAGTGGTTGAACCATGTTTGTTTTGAATGGTGTCATTCTGGGACATAGCTAGACTATGTACAGCTTTTAAATGTTTATAATTTCAATGTCTAGAGGTCTTAAATACTTTGAGTTTGTTTCATTTAGATACTTGGATCTCAACGATCTGAATGTTTAAGTATGAATAAACATAATATTTGTAGACATTTCTAAAGTATACTAATGTCAGATATTCTAATAAAAGTATTATTTGTTTCCCAGGAAATTAGTGAAAGAATTAGATTTATAAAGCAACATAAGTTTAAATACAATTATCCATTGTATTTGACAGCAATTTTTTAGAATGAGGTTCATTCCACAATAAAACACCTAATTATTCTATTGGAAAAAAAGAATATCTGACCCTTAGAAATTTCAGTGTACATGGTGATATGAATACAAAGAGAAGCAAGATGCGTAGTACGGTTCTGTCTGTCTGATAAGCACAATAGCCAGTTTTCCTCCAGAAAAATAATTTTACTACACATTAACCACTCATTGATATGGGATATCTTTTCCTACTTTTCTATGATAGTATTACATAGTGCATTTTTCATATTTATGTAAATAAGTGGAAATGAATATAGCAATAAATCATATTTTTCAGTCCTATAGCCATAACAATAGAAAAGTAGACAATTTTAAATTGTTTTATTTATATACGAAGGTTAAATAAAACTATAACAATTTTTTTCATTCAAATTAAATCATGATAATCTTTAAAAATAAGCTCCATTATTGATCAAGTATAGCTTCCCAAGTTTAAATAATAATTTTATCCAATCTTCCAAAGTAACTGTAGTAAGCAAATAATATTCTCTTGTATTTGCAATTGAACATTTGGAACAACATGGCTTAGGTTCCTAGTTTAGCCTGCCACAGACCTTGAAGGGAGTTAGTATTCAAGCATGAACAACTATTGTGTCTGTCCATCCCTTCCATGCCAACTGTTAGGGCAATACAAAAAAGGCTACTGGCTAAATCTGGTTTCCATGATAACAGGTATCAGCTGTCTGCTGTGTTTCAATATAACAAATTTAATAGTATATTTAATGTTCTACATGATGAGGATACCTATAAACACAGCATTAAACAGAGGAAGACTGGAGAAGTGTTTAGTGGATAGCCCTTAAATAACCAAGCAAACCCACACACACACACTTACTTATACAAATATGTCAATCATATCTTAAAATAATATTATCTTCATATCATTTATAAAAGACATTCTCATAGAAAATTTTCTCACATGTCTATTAAGGCATTATGTATGCATCTCACAAATTTATTGGTGATGTTATATGTTCATTAGAACATCAAGACACAAATTGTATGTTTGGTATGAACAACAACTATCTCCACAGCCTTCCACAGGAACTTTCCTACATGTCAAAGTGTTTACATGAATAAATATCTTCAAAGAATATTCTTTAATATTACTCTATAAGTTTGATTTTTATTTAAAGCCACATGTTTCATAATAAAACTGGTAAAATATATGTAAGATAGGATCTAAGCTTCCAATCACTCAATCTAACAGAATACCAAGCATTTGGAAGCATTCATGATCCAACACCTATCTCATAAATTAACATTTAAGTCACTGAATAATAATAGGAAAATAAAGGAACACTGAGATTCTTATTTTAAGCATGCAGACTATGCAATCAATTATAATTGCATTTATACAATTTACTTATACAATTTCCTTTTCTGGCTTAAAGACAAAAGATATGTATAGAGACTCATCATAAAGATATTTGGGTATCAATATTTTGTTGATTCAATACTTATACATACTTGAACTAAAAGTTTTACATACTAATTCTTAATTGTTTCATACAATTCATTGATTTTTAAAATTTCATCTGTGCAATGCCATGCTGTTCCAGGTTGCTTTGAAATGATCTCCCAAATGTTTTAATGAAGTGTACATAATGAGTCATTAACTATGTTTTTAATCCTACAATTATAGGTTCTTCATATATCTATATAAATTTAAACACAATAAATCATTTTCTCAGTCCAATCTCTGAAATTTTTTCCTATTATTTTTAGTGGAGCATTTTTGTACTCTTTACACAATACTATTATTATTTTTCAAATTGGCTGTCAATAGCCAATGTTATTCTTTGTGGAATATAGAGCTAAAAAGGCAGAACAGAATACCATACAAACATATAAATACATAGTTATATAGATTAATAGATAGATAAATAGATGATAGATAGATAGATAGATAGATAGATAGATAGATAGATAGATAGACAGATAGATATATAGATAGTGATAGATGACAGACAAACAAGCAAATAATAGCTTTCCTATAATAAATGTAGTCCTATTCATAACCAGAATTACTGTTGTAGATTGGTTTTTGTTGTGATAAACACCACAACTTAAAGCAGCTGTTTACTGGCTTGCTTCCCATGGCTCTCGCAGATCACCTTGTTTTCTGTATACTAATCCAGGACCACCTGGCTGTGGGTGGGACAGCTGATGATGGGATGGGCCCTACCCTACCAATCCCTATATCAATCTTTAATCAATAAAATGACAACTGCGCAAGCAGTGTTCATTTAGTCAGCAATATTTTACTAACTGCAGAAGGTGTGTTTCTTTCTTCCTACATATTCAAGTTCTTTTTTACTTTTGTCTGTAGATTCTGTAGTTGTTTTCCAGTGTTAAAATATGTCTCTAACCCATCCATTATTGCCTGTGACCAATGGAATGAGGAATAGTGGAATTCTTTTCCTTCCAACTTGTGTTCTGAAAAGCATTATACATTTACACTTGCTTTTTTATTAGAAATTACTGCTGTGAAGTTCTCGTACATTGTAACAAGTTATCTCTTCTGTCCTTCTACTACTATTGTGACATGCTCAGTTTAAGGCATGTGGATCAACTCTGTTGCACTTTAGGTGCTCTAGCCAAGTCTAGAGTAAAGTAAACCTCCCGCAAACCTGTGGGATAAACAAGCTTAATGGAAATCAGTAGAGGCCAGCCAACTATACCGACCTAGCAGACATTTTTTGTTGTTGTTCATTACAAATGTTTATTGAATATTTAAAAAGGTTCCAATGGAGGCAAGTACATTTTGTGCTGATATTTGGGGCTATGGCTTTGTGAACCCAGCTATAATAACAACTTCTCGTTACCGCTGCTGACAATTCACTTCCCAAATTCTTTTTTTGTTTATTTGTTTTTGTTTTTTAATTAGATGTTTTCTTTATTTACTTTGCAAATTTTAACCCCTCTAAAAACTCCTATCTCATCTCCTCTCTTGCTGCTCACTAGCTACCTGCTCCTGCTAAGGCCATTCTTCAGTTATGTTTCTCCCAGCCTCCTGTATACTTAATGTATTCACTACTTTAGCACTATAAGTATTTACAATTATGAATCTAAAAAGAACAAATGGTTTAAGGAAGAAATTTCTTGCTTCAGGATCTTGATACCATAGACTTGATAACATAACCCGCAACCCACAAAAAAAGCTGGCATATACATTCATGCATATGCCTCTAATCCTAGGACACCTCTATTGAGAAATGAGAGCCAGAGACTGGAGAATTGCTAGGAGACTTTGGTTGTAGCTTATCTGGCATTTGTGATCCTGAAAAGGACAGAGAGAGTTTCAAAGTAAAAGGCTAAATCTAACAGCTGAAGTGGTCTGCTGATCTCCATGTACATTTCTTGGCAAAGGCAAAATAATACTCATAGCTATGAACACTTATAAAAAGGATCTCTCCCTCCCCATTTACCTGGCAGATAATGTTTCTTTTTTTCTCTTACTGTGAAACCATTGCTAAGAAGATACTATCAAGGCAGTCTTCTTGACACACTACTATATTCCCAGCAGTGAGGAGGCTTATTGCATGTTTTAAGCCAGCCTTTATACAGCAAGTCACTGTCAAGTCAAGGCTACAGAGTCAGACCCTTTTCCAAAACAACAAATTTTTATTCTGTATATTATATATAATATTATAAATTGAAATGAGAAAAATAACAATTACATGTTTTCTTATCACTAGATTTGTTATTTAAATTTTATATCTATACTAAGATTGACAAATCAAAACCTAGTGAATATGTGTAGATATTACAAGATTTTTCTGCTAATATCCCCCTCCTCCAGGTTCATAGAGCCAGTTCATCCCCCAGTTTCAAATACATTCATTATTTTGTTACAAAGATAAGAATGAAATCTAAAGTAGAAACGGTAACTCATGCTTACTTTGGAGAAGCCTCAGCAGCAATACAGATAAAAACTACATTACAAAAAGCATTTGGTACTGGTGAAGTGTTTGGGGTGGTGTGAGTTTTCGTAGCACAGTAGTGCATAATCCAAGGCTCAAAGAAAGACACTGAGCATTCAAAGTCAACCCTATTGACCTGCGTTGAAGTCTTCAAGTTTGTTGTTTCTTGCTAAAGATTAAGACCTGGAATTCTGTATAGAAGTAAAATAGAATATATGCTTTATTATATGTTATGACAGAAACTGAGAAATAAGGAAATGTATGAAAAACTCTATAGAGAATATAGCTGGTTTCGAAGAGGTAAAAAATAAAAACCAAAACCAAACCAAAACAAACCAAAACAAAACAAAACAAACAAAGAAACAAAAAAAAACAAAAGCAAAAAGAAAACCATTGAATTTCCTTTGTGAAGGGGTATACAGCACAATGGCAGAAACTGAATAAAGGTTGTCATCTTCATAATAGAAATGGGCAAACTCTTTGGACAGTGGGGGCCAAGCCAATGGGGGCTCCACACACTCTGAGCACGCAATCCTGGACATAATCGTACATTGTTCATGTTCTGTCCACATATTAAGGATGACTAAAGCCCCACTTTGCCCATCTCTGACTCTATGAATTTGGCTATCTGCCCTCATGAGTTCTTTTGTCAACATTACTGTCTTCTGACCTTACAGGTATCTCCGGTGCTATTAATTAGCCTATGCTGTCTTGCTCTCTGTTGCTACATTTACATGGGCCTCTTGTAGCTTTCCTATGGTAGGGTATTCAATCTAGTTCAACCACTGTGATGTAGCTGTAGCTTGTTTTAGTTATCTCATACTTAGCTCCTTGTCTACATTGTCATCTAGGCGGTCTCCTAAGTGAAAGGCTCTTGTTGGAAGGGTTCCTCACTTGTGATATAGTAAGTTGAAATTAGCCACTATAGAAGCAAAGAATACAGAAAAATATAATAGTGTTTTAGCTCTTGGGCTTTGGATGGGACATCACCTTGTCACTGGTTTATATCCCTACCCTTCTTCTTACCTCAGACATTATCTATCTTATATGCAACTAGAAACCTGCTTATTCACCATCCTTATTTTCTCTGATTTTGATGTGTTAACACACAATCTTGCTTCAACTGGCAACTAAATTGAATTATTAAAATTTAACTAAATTATCCAAAACACTGAAGGAAGACCTTCTGTCAGTCATAAAATGTTTTATTTTAAAGTTGCTATTCAAAATTTGAAAGGCAATAAACAGCAAAGAAACAAATTAACATACAACATATGTCATAATTCCATTGAACTGCCTTTTCTACATGGTGAGGTACACTAAATCTCAACTTCTTATATTCATTGTGTTTTTAAAGATAGCAATGTTGACTTAGAACTTTGAAAAGGTTCTGTTAACAGTACAAAACTAGTTTCCTACATTAATGGAACAATCAACATATTAAATTGGTAGGACATATACCAGTACTTAATAAATGAACTCCCAAGTCTATGTTAAACTGAACTTCAAACTAAAGCAAGTATTTTTATAGTATGTTTAGCTATTTATTTTCTCAAAAGCACTTCCCTCCCCAACTATTTTTTTTATAAGATACAATAATTTTGTCTTTTTATTCCTAATGGAACTCAGGTTGTAGTTTTTTTTTTTCATAAAATATATATTTGATATACTCTATGCAAAATATAAAGTTCTGTATAAGTATGCATTTTATTTTGACAAAGTTTATAAAACATAGTGCCTAAAAATAACTTCAATGTTAGATAATAGAGAAAGAAACCTTTCCGAGAAAGTCTACTTTTTTCAAACGACAAACTAAGTATGTTTGGAAAGTTCCAGGCATTCATTCCTACAAATACTCAGAATGTACTTGTCAGACATATTTGAACATGGATGAATGCAACACAACGGTATCTGCTGTCTCTTGTGAAGGAAAGCAGCCACAATCAGGCTAGACTGGGGCTAACCAAGGCAATGCAAAGAGCACTCTTTTCTACTATCACATTCTCTACCTATTCCTGATTTTAAGAGTATTATTTGGAAATTAGAACTGACTGCATCAATCACATAAACTACTTACATATAATTATTTCAAATTATTTAAATGTTGAAATTATGAATATATTCAATATGACATCATACCAAGAAAATTCTAGATTCCATCCATCAAATAATTATTGGTTTTAAAAATGAGATGCTTGATTTTAGAAAAAAAAATCACAAAATATTTTATGCTTTGTGTAATTCTTAAAGACTACTAATTGTAAAACTGTAACAACTTAAAAACAAACCATAATGCAAGAGACTATCAAATTTGTTTGCCTGATATACTAACAGATAAATCCTCACTGGACTCAGACAAATAATTGAAGAAGAGAAAAATTAGCTTTCCATAGCAAAAGCATCCAAAAATAGCACTTATATAAGAGAGTGCAGAGCAATGTGTGCCAGAATAAATATAAAGGCCAGAATTACTAGAGTAAAGCTGGAAAATTTTTAATTATTTATTTTATTTTTGAGATTATGATTTAATTCCATCTCCCCTTCCATCCACTTTTACCTTCTAAGCAATCCCATATACTCCTCTTTACTCTATTTCAACTTCATGGCTGCTTTTTTCATTAAATGTTGTTATATACATTCTTGTATATATACCTAAAGACATGTACAACCCTCCCAGCCTGTACAGTATTTTTCGCATGTATGCTTTCATGCTGTCGATTTGAAATTAGATAAACACTTGGTGTGCTCTACACTGTAGAAGACATGTTCAGAGTGATTGCATTTATGGTAAGTTTAGAAGGTCATCATATTTCCTGTAAAACAGCAGTGGCAAAGAAAGGAAATGTAAGTGCAAATACATTTATAGCTAAAGACACTCAATTCATCATAGCATGGGTTAGTCTGATTAAAATGTGGACAAATTAATTTTTCATTGACTCTTTCTTACCAGAACATTTTATTTTGTCCAGACAAAAATATGAAGCCAAGAAACAAGAACCTAGTGCATCGCAGTTGAAATGATGTAATAATTAGTTGCACTTTCTTCTTTTTGATAAAGATAAATACAGACACAGAACTTTGGAATAGGAAGTATATAAACAAATGGCTAATATACTTCAAAGCACTCAACTTTGATTACTAAGATATTAGAATAGTTCCCCAATCACAACATGTATAGAAGTGAGCACAAAAAAAAACAATAACATCACAAGCAGTATTGGCAAAAAACAAGGGTGAAGACAGGAAGAGGGAGTGCCACTTTTAAACCCTGGGAAGTCACATGGAGCATTAATGTTTTGAATTACTTTTATGAGAAAATCCTCATTTTTTTTTAAGTCCTATCTGAGTTGGGACAGATCTTAGCTAAACCCCATTGGAATTCGTATTAGTCAGGGTCCTCTAGAGCAATGGTTCTCAACCTTCCTAATGCTATGACATTTTATAATAGTCTCTCATTTTGTGGTGACTATCAACCATAAAAATATTTTCATTGTCTCTCTATAACCATAATTTTGATATGTTTATGATAGTAATATAAATATTTGTGCTTTCTGATGCTCTTGAATGACCCCCCCAATGTGTCACGACCCACAGGTTAAGAACTTCTAGAGGAAATAAACCACAAATGAGTTGATGTGAATATATGTATATATACACATATAATAAATTATATATTACATTATATATTAAATATAATATATAATAAATTTATATACATATACATTAAATTATATATTATATTATACATTAAATATATTATATATAATACATTCATATATATAAATACATACATATATATAATTTTATTAAACTAGTGTACAAGATGCAGTCAGAGTTGTCCAACAAAGGCTGACACACTTAATCAAGAACCAAATCTTTGTTCAGTCTACAGTGCTGTGTTCTTTAACCCATCCCAATCTGGCTTTGAAGGCTTGGAGGACTCCTGAGGGATTCTTAAGTGTTCAGTCTTGTTTGAAGGCCAAAGAAGTTTGTTCTAACATCTTCAAGGAAATCAATCAGTAATAGTAGCCAATAGAGTAGACAAACTTGCCACGGAAATTGAAGGGCAAGTGAAAAGACCTGAAATTTTTATTTATTTCATTATTATCCAGTCACCTTCCATAAAGCACTACACCTGTTTGGGTTGGGTCTTTCAACAGGCATGCCTACAGGCCAACCCAATGTTGACAATCCCTGACTGACATCCCATCCCAAGTGATTTTAGGTTGTATCAAGTTGACAAAGATAGCCATCCCAGAGTTTAGAGACGATGTAGATGAAGATAATTGTTGTCTATAATTGGTTGAGTGATATGTGTAATCACAACAAGAAAGAAGAAAAGAAAGTAAAGTAAATGAGATCCCAATCCAAACTGTGCAGTCGCCTTGTAAAGATCACAGCTCACACTGAGTCTAGTATCTTACGAGAAATTTTCTTCTATTAACTTAGTCCCTCAAAAGCATCTACCTCATGAAATAGAAATAGAGATATGGACGCACAGAATAGTGAAGGTCCTCACTGGTTCAGAGAGAAGAGGTGGTTTGAAAAGGAACTTGGTTTGTACAATGGGCTCATGGTTTTCATCTGAGACCACATCGATACCAGGAGGAGCAGCATTAAGTTTTGCTAAATGTCAAGATACTAGGCATTTTTCTTTCAAGCTTTATTTAAATTATAATTAAAACATCCAACCCTTATATTTCAGTAAATCTTAATTTTAAAACAAATTAGAAATAGTGTAGTAGAAAATAAAGCATTAAATATTTATTAAAATACCTTTAGAGACAATCAATTAAAAAGGAAGAGAAATCCCTCTCAAATGATAATTAATGAGCTGAACACGTCAATAGCAAATTAAATGGAACACAGCAATCAAGCTTAAGAATGTATGTAGTAGCCTGAGGAGACTGCAAGAGAAGTCTGCACAAGCTGCTTAGATACAGGCAGTGGTGGTTAATTGCAGATGCTCAGGCTCTAGCTCAATGACATTTCACAGGTTTTCTCAATTATTCTCTTGAGACAGTATTTCTCCCTGAATCTTAAGGTGTAATAGCAGCAGCCAACAGGACTCCACGATCCCCTGTGTTTGCCCACTGTGCTGGAGTGCAGGTACACACAGGGATATTTATGATTTCTTTTCTCTTTTGGCTTAGGTTCTGGGAATTTGAACTCTGGCTTTCAAACCTAAGCATCAAGCTCTCTTAACCATTAAACAATCTACTCAGCAGTGAAACTACTTTAATGTTTTCCAATAGGATGTTTCTGCAGTAAGTACATTAAAAATTCCCTGATAATGAACAGCATAATATTTATGCTTTGCAGGGAACATTGAGCAGAATCATCAAAGTATTTGAAATCATTTCTTAATTTCTGAAAATCTGTAAAATAACTGTAAGATCTGCTGACATTTGTACAGGAAGTTCGACTATAACATGCCTGCAAGGAAGAGTGACTGCTCAGTTCACCAGAAGGAGGGTACAAAGTGACGGCTTTCCTTGACATCATCTTTTCTTCTAAATTATCTTTCATTCTTTCTCACTCTGTCTTCTTCTGTGTGCAAGAACAGGAAAATGAGATGCTAGTATTGACCCACTGCAAGATAATATCATGAGATCAGTAACAACATTTAAACTAAGTATATTCAGAGATTTAGTATGTAAAATAATATATAAAGTAACAAATGTTAAATTCAATAATAATTTGAAGTTTGTTTGTTTGTTTGTTTTTTAATTCTTAGATGCAAAGCAAAAATTGCTGGAAGTTAACCCGCCACTTGATATTATCATGACTGTTATTTTTAATGTAATTGTATTTCAAAATTGATGATAAAATTAGTTCATCTTGCAATTAAAGGTGAAAACTTTGATAGAACAGAGCATCATGGGAAAGCAACATGTTAACTAAGTTAAAATATTGAATTTACATGTCTGAAACTAAGTTTGGAATATACATAATTCATGACTGATTTGAAACAACAGTTGCAAATATATTCCCAATGCAAGAGGCACAAACTTTAGTGTGATTTTCATAATTTATGAATACTTATAGAAGTAAAATGTATATTAATTGAACTACTGTATTTTATAAGAAAACTGTAGCTAATTTTAAATATATACACATAAATATGTATGTATTAATAAATTTGGATATTAAAGTGTCTTTGTTCTTTGATATTTATTATCAATAGCATTTATGAACTTGAGTACATAAAGAAGTAGCCTTTTATAGGGAAATCTAAAATTTTGTAATGATATTTAAATTCCAAAAGAGTTAATCTTTATGTTTTGTTTAAATCCTTTCCAAATTCATCTGTACTACTGGAATAGAGTGTCTCAAGAATGTGACTTTAAGTTTTCATGTTCAAGAGATGGTGATATAACCATTAACTTCACAAACAAGGCAGAGAATCAGTAAAATTAAACTTTATAAAGACAAGAGTGGTCCTTAGTATATATAGATATATAGATATATATAGATAGATAGATATTCTTAATGTTTTATAACAGTACATTTTAAATTATTTCTTTATTTCAGAATATCTTGAATTTCATGAGAGCTTTATGACTTCATATCTGATTAAAATCTTCCATATTCTACTTTTAAAAGGATTAACAGTATATCTTGTCATTTTCAAGCATAGAATATTTCAAATAATTAAAATACTTCCTCCTTTAGACCCTGAATTCTGTTAAAATTGAATGAGATAATCTAAGACAGGTCAAAATCTGTGGCTTGATATTTTGAACCTTTTATTGTAAACTAACAGAACAGGCGGCTGCATCCACACAGACACTAGTTCACACAACAGGGTATTTGCTAATAAAAGCTTACATGAAGAGCAGTTCAGTAAGTGTGTGGAAAATTGGTAATGTATTATTTTATAAAGTACAACTCTGAAGAGGATTGAGTGAGATTTTAAAATAAAAGAAACACTGTAAAATTTATATTTCAAAATCATATATTGAAAGACACATAAACATTAGTGCAAAGAGACTAGTTGAAATCTGTGAATAGAGCAAGGTCTCATTGTGACTATAATCCCAGATGCCTGGGATTATATGGAGAATATTTACAAATTCAAAGCCTTTCTGGATTGCAGAGTTAATTCAAGCTTGGCCTTGGCAACTTATGGAGGTGGAATTTTAAAATTAAAAACAAAACAAAACAATGCAAAACAAACAAAAAACAAAAATAAAACAAAGGACTAGGAACATAGCTTAATAATAGAATGTCTGGCAAACTTGAGGAATGTCCTGTCTTCAATCCCAGAAGCACTCATTCTTTCTGTATTCATGTTAGCAATTACAATCTTCCTTTATTCTTTATCAGTCTAAAGAATTCTTTTAAATTGCTCCAATGTACATGATATGTAAGATTTAACTGTACGAGGAAGTATACACTTGAAAATAATTCCCAAATAGAATTTATTTATTGTTTTATCTCTGTCAGTTTAACAAAGTAGTGTGCTGGCAGATATATATAAAAATGTGGAATTTTCAAGATTCTAGTGTGTGCATATGCTAGTTAACATTAAGAATTGCAGACAAAGATTGGTAGTTTTGATCAAAGCTTAGGGCATGTGCAGGCTTCTTCTGAGTGACAGTCCAGCCTGTCACATTCTGATGTCACTGCACACTTCCTCGGCTCCTTCTAGTGACATTCCATTTCTTCAGTAGCCATTCACTCTGGTCATCCCTGTGAGTACTAATAACAGATTTTTCACCACTATAGTTAACCTATATCCACAGTTACCACACAACTATTCTTACCCAATCGATGTCAGTATTAGGCATCATGTAATATATTCTGATTATGAAAATATTATGAATATACTGTGGGCTGTAGGATCCTAATGAATTGAGATGATGTTGAATTCTGTTGGATTTACAACCAACTGGTACTTGCATCTTAATAAAATTGGGTATATCTCATAAAGACATAAAATATTCTGTATCCATAATTTACAAAGCAGTAATTATATCTAATATTCTAGAAATATTCTATTGGGTAATAGAAAAGTGATAAATGACTTTATTCTCTGTTTAGAGATTTTCCATATGAATCATTAAATGAATATCAAAGGGAGACACTTTTCAATAGTCAATATTAATAGACTTCTACTTTCCAATCCATTTTAAAATGTTTACTCTGATTTTTTAAATATAATCCTAAATTATTGTACATGGTAGTTAGTGCTAATCTCACTCTATCCCAATCTCTGCCTTGAAAGGCTTCAAACACCACAGAACTATCTAAACACTTCATTCTCCTTTGAAACAAGACTATGGTTGATCAATTCTTTCTATAGTTCATGTTTGTCTTACAAATGAGTTATCTGGTCATATTGTGAGAGAGTTGGTGTTTGACATTACTGTGGATAAACTGACTCACTTATAATATGCAATGATTTTGTGGAGCTCTGATGATAAACATATTTATGCTCATGTTCTAAGTGAAAGAATTAGGAAGCATTCTTTACTGCCACTTTCAAATTTGGGAAGGCATAGACACCTTTCATCAAATGCTCAAATAGTCAGAACAATATTTTACACATTTTAAATGTAGTCCATCCCCTTTACATGTACTATCCATATTAGTGATTTGCTTATTTGTTTGTTAATTAGACTCTATCATAATGAAGAAGAAATGATTACAAGAGTCAAATGACTTTAACTGATAAAAGTGGTATAAATTTTCAGTATCTGATTTTGTGTTGTTGGTTAGGATCAAAACTCTAACCTACAAATTATTTGTTCTTTGTAAGATAAATATATCCAAGGATAACCCCAAGCCTTTCAATTGGTATTCCTATGAAATAGAAATTACCTGAAAATAAATAAGAAAGTCTTTTGGGTTTAAGGAGAAAATGAGAATGACTGTCACAGACAGTTTCAACTTCATATTCCAATGAGATTCATAACCAGAATTTTCAAGCAACTCTTGAACAGTTTTCTAGATACATAACAAAAATTCTACAAAACACCCAGAGGAAGCCCCACTCCCAGGCACTCTGACACATCAGAGGTAGGAGGAACCAACATCTGTCCCAACACTGGGAGTAACTGGGACCAGTGGGACTAGATACACAGGAACTCTGCCAGCCCAGTGACTTGGGTTCCTTGCTTTCTGTCTGGGCTGGTGTCCACAGCAGACCTTGGGAGCAAGCTCTGCAGCCAGTCCCATAACACACAGAAGAAGCCCCACTCCCAGGTGATCTAACAAGCCCAGGATCACAGGATCCCAGAATCCCAGGATCACAGAGACAGCTTGACTCTGAGGAGTTCTGACACAACCAGGATCACAGGAAGGATAGGCTCCAGTCAGATTTAGCAAGGGCAGGTAGCACTAGCGATAACCAGATGGGGGAGGCAGGGCAAGCGTAAGAAAATAAACAACACAAACCAAGGTCACTTGGCATCATCAGAACCCAATTCTCCCACCATAGCAAGTCCTGGACACACCATTACACCAGAAATGCAAGATTCAGATATAAAACCACTTCTCATGATGATGGTACAGGACTTTAAGAAAGACATATATAGCACCCTCAAAGAAATACAAGAGAATACAGGTAAACAACTAGAAGCCCTTCAAGAGGAAACACAAAATCCCTTAAAGAACTACAGGAAAACACAATCAAACAGGTGAAGGAAATGAGCAAAACCATCAAGAATCTAAAAATGGAAATAGAAACAATAAAGAAAACAGAAAGAGAGACAACCCTGGCCATACAAAACCTAGAAAAGAAATCAGGAGTCACAGATGCAAAAATCACCAACAGAATACAAGAGATAAAAGAGAGAATCTCACTTGTAGAATACACCATAGAAAACATTGACACAACAGTCAAAGAAAATGCAAAAAGCAAAAACTTCCTAACCCAAAATATCCAGGAAATCCAGGATGGAATGAGAAGACCAAACCTAAGGATAATAGGTATAGAAGAGAGTGAAGACTCCCAATGTAATGGGCCAGTAAATATCTTCAACAAAATTATAGAAGAAAACTTCCCTAACCTAAAGAAAGAGATGCCCACGAACATACAAGAAGCCTACAGAACTCCAAATAGACTGGACCAGAAAAGAAATTCCTCCCATCACATAATAATCAAAACACCAAATGCACTAAACAAAGAAAGAATACTAAAAGTAGGAAGCGGAAAAGGTCAAGTAACATATAAAGGCAGGCCTATCAGAATTACACCAGACTTGTCACCAGAGACTATGAAAGCTAGAAGATCCTGGGCAGATGTCATACGGACCCTACAAGAACACAAATGCCAGCCCAGGATACTATACCCAGCAAAATTCTCAATTACCATAGATGGAGAAAACAAGGTATTCCATGACAAAACAGAATTTACACAGTATCTTTCCACAAATCCAGCTCTACAAGGGATAATAGATGAAAACATCAACATAAGGAGCAAAACTACATCCTAGATGAAACAAGAAGGTAAGCTTTCAACAAATCCACACAAACTTAATTCCACCTCTTACAACAAGACAACAGGAAGTGACAATTACTTTTGTTAATATCTTAATATGAAAATTAATATTACCAACATATCCTAATTAATTGAAATCCAAAAATATGAAAAATTAGAAATTTGTTGATTATCATCCAATGGTCTCTCTAATTTGATAGTTGGAGAAATAGGTCCAACATTGTACAATCTATATACACTTTCAGCTTGTTTGTTTGTGACTGTATCTTGCTGTGTACAACATAAGGGTCTTGAAATCTTGCTTCTCCTATCTCAGTGTCTCTATTTGTAGTATTGTTTATTTCATGTCTTTACACTATACTATGGTTTTCAGAACAGCTTATATATTTCCAAATTATTTGTATACCCAGAAGAAACATAGACGATTAACTAGGGAGGTTGCTTGTAAGAGAACAAAGAGTGAGACTGAATGCTTTGCTTGACATTTGTAACTCTTGTATCAAGTTTGAAGAAGAGGACTTTATAAGTTACTCTTTGTGAGATGAATGCTTTTCCAAACTATCACAGCTAATAAACCAAATTCTTACCCTCACCTAATGTCTGTGCCACCCTCCAAGCAGAAGCATTGTTCATTGGAACAGTTGGTGAATGACTTTATGGATAGACCATCTTAATACCTACACCATTTCTTAAATGAATGTAACCTGTTCTCTGTGGGCTGAGAATGAAGTCACTCACTCAAGTCAAATAGCTTTGACCATAGCAGGAAGTCTGTATCCAAAAATCAAGCCTAAAATTCATTTCTTGGTGCAGCAGAACTATCAACTCTCAGCTTACCTATGATGGAGGTAAAATCCTTTGGTGATGTGAGGGTCATTGAAGTACAGCCTTATTACAATGAAACCCAATGTCAAAAAATTGTTCTTATTTTGGGCTTGTACCAAAATAAGAGCCAATACTTTAAACTCTACTAAATACAAAACAAACAAAAAGAATTTATATATTTATGTTCATTTAAGAAAATACTAGTAGTGATGTATTATTTTGAAGTATACAGTTAATATGTTTGGAGTTATTTAAAATTTATATTGAGAAAAACATGTATTTTCAGTATTGCTGTAGACAAGCATCTACATAAGACTGTTAAATTGATTGTTGATTTATATCAAACAACTTCTATAATACTTATTTTCATTGTTATAATATTTTATAAATTTTAAGGAATATGACAAAAAAGATATGGTAGGTTTTGAAGGGGGTCTCTGGAAGGAGTGGAGGTATAAAAGGGAAACAAGAATGTGATTTAATTCTATTTATTTAAAATATATTTTTAAACGTTAACAAATTCAGAATAATTGAAATCATGTAACTTTTCTCATCATAATGCAATAAAAGTTTAAAAAAAATTCTAGGGAGCTGAATCTATATTCTCTTAACAGATAGTGGAAAAATCAAGAACATGAATGAAATGTGTGTCCATGAAGATATCTGTAGGGAAGAAGAGATTCATTGGTTAAAGTTTAAATTGCCAGACTGGCACAATGAGGGAAGAACTGAAGAAGGAGCAAAATGAGATTAAGAACAGTCATCCAATCATGATGAAGCCAGGAGTATGTTTTCAGGGTACTTCAAGAAAACGAATGATTAAGTATGCAGAGAGTTCTAAGGGGTCAATCAAATTAATACTGAAGAAAGACCACAGTTTGTATTTAACAGCAAATATAATTTTTTCCTAATACATAAAAAAGTATCCTACTTTAAATTTCAAAGAAAGATGAAGGTGTAACTGAGATAGTAGGAAAATTTGTGTGTGTGTGTGTGTGTGCATGTGTGTGTGTGTGCGTGTGTGCATGTGTGTGTGTGTGTGTGTGCATGTGTGTGTGTGTGTATGTGTGTGTGCCTCCATGTCTGTGTGTCCGTATGTGTGGTGTGGTTTATGTATGTCTTCCTGCAGATATGAGCTGAACATATGTGCCTGTAGCTGTTCATGCATGTGTATGTGCGAAAGGATTCGAGGTTGAAATCAGTTTGCTTTCTCAGCTGCTCTCCACATTATTTTTTGATAGAAGGTGTCTCAGTGAACTCACTGATTTGACTAAGATGACTAGATAGTTCACTCCAGAGATCTGTTTGTGCTGGTGACCTGAACTCAATTACTTTTGCCTTCCTTGCGCTGAGGCATTTCTCCAATCCCAAATAACATTTTTGATAGCATTCTTTTATAAAGGATATAAATGAAGACTCTTAATGTAAGTATGCATAGCCAATATTTTATTATTTTGAAATTCATCTGATAGTAACATTTTTGTAATCTGTTAGGAAAGACCCTACTGGGAAAGAGAATTTAGTAGAGTCAGGAATGAAAAAAAAATTATTATGTAATGTTTTAGAGCAAGAACAAGAAGGAGAACATGACCCTTTGAATAAAGAAGGACCTAGCATTTAATGCCAATACTGGACATTTCTGCATTGTAACAAAGGAAAGGCTTTTTAAAATGTTTAATTAAATAATTGACTATTGAGGTGGCTTATAGCAGTCAAGATGGTTGGAACTGAGAGAGGTCTTGTGTTTAAAGGGAGAAACACTCAGAGAGAACCTTAGAATAGCATATTAGACACTCAAAGAGTTGTAAAACTAAAATAAAATTTTCTGGGATAGTGATATAATAAACAGGAAGGGAAAAGTGAATACACGGTGGGAAGTTTTAAGTGCTACTTTATACTGCAGACGATTTTACATTCATATGACTAAAAATGGATTGAAAATTAGACAATTTACAAATAAAAGCAGGATGGCAAAAAGGGGGTTCAGTATTTATTAGGAGTGATAGGGAATATTAGAATTTAAGTCCATGACAGGGTAAAAAAAATGTGCTTGAAAAGTGCTGTGTGAAACATTCAATTCCTATGCACCTGCACAGGAAACTTGGTCTACCTTTGCTGTAAGTCAAAAGGATGAAGGTTGGGAGAACATGGAGCAGAGACACTGAGAGTGGGATAACAGCAAAGTTATAGGAGGGAAGGATTGAATACAGGGAAAGAGCGGAAGCAGGGGGTGCCCAGTCAAGGGAAGGAGCGGGAGCAGGGGGTGCCCAGTCAAGGGAAAGAGCGGGAGCAGGGGATGCCCAGTCCAGGGAAAGAGCAGGAGCAGGGGTGCCCAGTCCATGGAAAGAGCGGGAGCAGGGATGCACAGTCCTGCCTGAAGGGCAGCTTCCCTGTGTCTGAGCACTTCAGCTCATTCTTACACGATGCTCGTTATCCTCATTTCCATTTCTCATTAAAGGAAATTTAAAGTACGCCTCCAGTGTTAACAGCATGGAATATACTGGAAAGTTTCGTAGCATGGACTATCGCTTTCTCTTACTGGTTTCTTTTTTATTCTCTATCATGCTTTCATTTTAAGTGCCGACTGATTTAATTCTACTAATAGTTTTCTACTAAAACTGCAATTGTGGTTGTTTTATCTCAGGCATTTGTTAATGTAATAGGAACTTGAGTGACGTATTCTAGTCACCTAGCATAGTAAACCTTTTAAATGTCTAATGAGGCATAGAAAACTCTTTACCCCCACTCAAAAATTTCTTGAATTTTGCAACTTTAGAAAATGTAAATCTATTTGAATTGACAAGTATTTCTACTAGTTTGTCATTTGCATCATGGAGTTTTTGTGTGTTTTTGTTTTGTTTTGTATTTTTTTTTTTAATGTCTGAACACTATAACATGTCTAAGTGGAATTGGTTAATGTTTACAGTGCTTCACAATTACTTTCTGTAGTGTTAAGTCTTGAAATTTTCTAGTATACACCAAAAAGAACAATGAGGACCTGAACATGCTGTCTCAGCCTCTGCGAGTTAGTATGTGTGTGGATCCTGTTGATTTAGATAGCCTTGTTTCCTTGGTCTCTTTCTTCTTCTCCAGATTCTATGTTCTTTTTCTGTAGGGTTCCCTGAGACCCGAGGTAGAGGGATTTGGTGGAAACATATTTTTAAAAAATTAATTTCATTTTTTAATATACCCCAACCACAATATCCCCTCTCTCCACTCTTCCTAGATCCCAGACTCCCCCCCATTCCTTAAACTCTTCCTAAGATTCACTGCACATCAGTTTTTCTTCAGAGAAAAGGTCTTCCAGGGATATCAGCTGAACACTGCATAACAAGTTCTTAGTAAGACAAGGCACAAACCCTCATAGGAAGGCTGGATGAGGCAACCCTGTTAAGGGATGCAAGAGGACCTAGCACAGACCCATGCAGGCCCCATGATTGTTACTTCCGTCTCTGTGAGCTCCTATTAGCATTGCTTTGTTGATTCTATGGGCACTGTCCTTTTAAATAGGAATGTTCCGAAGTTTTTCTCTTGAGCATATTGTCTGTATGTGAATCTATATTTGTTCTCATCTGCAGCAAGAAAAAAGGAGTCCAGAAATTTTCAAGAATATAGTACACTAGTGTCGGTACCTTGCTTTACCTTGTTTTCAATCAAAATGAAGATTTGTGTCTTTCTTCCATCATTTCCCCAAAGTCCTCATGTCTGAGCCTGAGTGCTCAAAGCTATATGAAATATCCATTTTCATACTCCACTATTTTCCTTTCTTTTCTGCTATATTTCACTTCAACAGAGGTATCTTCATACTACACAACTGGCATCTCCAATCACACCATTTTTATGTATATATTAATTTATAGGTGTTCTGAGGACAGAAAGTAACTTTTGGGGCTACCCTGAGGAATGTTTTCTACCTCCTTTGAGGCAAGCCTCTTTTTGCTTTGGAGTTCACCCATTATCTGGATGGTTATTTTATAGACTCCAGGGATCCTGCTTCCTCTGCCTCTTCAGCACTAAGATTACCATGGTATCACCATATCTCAGTTCTAGGCATCTAATTCAGGTTCCTTGCTTATGCTCTGGATTTGATTTAAAATGTACTTTTGTATCTTTAGAATATTAGAGTGCAGCCAGGTGGTGGTGGCGCACACCTTCAATCCCAGCCCTTGGGAGGCAGAGGCAGGCAGATTTCTGAGTTCAAGTCCAGCCTGGTCTACAGAGTGAGTTCCAGGATAACCAAAGCTACACTGATAAACCCTGTCTCAGGAAAGAAAAAGAAAGAAAGAATATTAGAGTATGTATCAGAGTACAGCTGGCTTCATAGAATGAGTCTGGGAGGATGCTTTTCCCCCTTCTCCTTTTTAATTAAAGGAATTCTAGAAGGATTTGGTTTATCCTTATTCTTTAAAATTCAGGGGCCAGAGAGATGGCTAGAGAATTCTCAACAGAAGAATTTCTAATAGCTAAGAATCACTTAAAGAAATGTTGAACATCTTCAGTCATCAGAGAAAGGCTGATCAAAAGGACTCTGAGATTCCATCTTATACCCTTCAGAATGCCTAAAATCAAAACTCAAATAAAATTATAAACTGCCAATAGTGTGGAGCAAGAGAAACATTCCTCCATTGCTGGTGGGAGTGAAAACTTGTACAATGATTTTGGAAATAAATTTCTCAGAAAATTGGGAATAGTTCTACTTCAAGACTTAGCTACATTACTCCTAGGTATATACCAAAATAGATGCTACACCATACCACAAGGACACTTGCTCAACTATGTTCATAGCAGCTTTATTCATAATAGCCAGAAACTGGAAACAGACTAGATGTCCCTCAGCCAATTATAGAATGGAAAAAAAAATACACTGACACAATGGAATGCTATTCAGCTATTAAAAGCAAAGATAATGAAATCTTCAGGAAAATGCAAGGAACTAGAATATATCATCCTGAGTGTCCCAGACCCAGAAAGACACACATGGTATGTACTCACTTATAAGTAGATATTGGTTATAAGGCACAACAAGATAACCATGCTACAATCCATAAACCCAAGAAGCTAAGTAACAAGGAGGGCCCAAACGAGGATGCTTTAATCTCACACAAAAGGGAAATGAAATCAACGTCTGGGGATGATAGAGAGAGAGAACTGAATGGGAGAGTGGGTGGGGAGGACAAGAGGAGTAGAGATCAGGAATGAGGAGAGAGAAGCGGTGGGGTACAGGGCTGAGAAAGATAAAAGATATCAGTGAAGGATATCTCTCAGATAAGCTGGAGACCTTGGAACGGGGAGGATACCAGAGTCTATGGGGGTGACTGTAGCTGAGATTCCTAGGACTGGGGATATGGAGACTGAAGTGATCATCTCTTGTAGCCAGGCCCTACACTAGAGGAAGGTGGACATTAACCCACTCATAAACCTTAGCCCCAAGTTTTGTCCTGCCTAGAAGATATGCAGGAATAAAGGTGGAGTAGAGATTGAAAGAATGCCCGACTAAACTGCCCCAATTTGAGACCCATCTCATGGGAAAAGAGCCAAATGCTGACACTATTAATGATACTCTGCAATGACTGCAGACAGAAGCTTAGCATAACTGTCTTCTAGATGCTTCATTAAGAGCTGGTGGAAACAGATGAAGAAACCTACAGCCAAACATTAGGCAGAGATCAGAGAGTCTTGTGAAAGAGTAGGGGGATGGATTAAGGGAACAGGGGACTCAAGGCCACCAGAAGAAGACTAACAGAGTCGACTCACCTGGACACATGGGGATTCACAGAAGCTAAACCAAAAACCAAAGAGCATGCATGGGCTGGACCATGGCTCCCGTACACATTTGTTAGCAGATGTACAGCGTGGTCTTCATGTAGGTCTCCAACCAATTGAGTGTGGCTATGCCTGAATCTGTGGCCTACCATTGGATACCCTTCCCTCAGCTAAGTTGCCTTGTAAGGATGAGGAGAATATGCATTTAGTCGTGCGGCAACTTTGTGTGCCAAGCTGGTTGGTACCCACCATTGGCTTCCCCTTCTCTGAGGAGAGGGGTTGGGGGATAATGTGGATACGGTTTATAAGGAAGTACTGAGAGGAAGGAGGAGCTATCTATCTATGATCAAGATGTAAAGTGAATAAATAAATAATATGGCCAAAAAAATAATCTGGTAAACTTTGGCTAACTATTTCGGGCCCTCTGAAATTCTCACCTGTCTCTTCCTGTACCCCTGATCTTGCCACCTTACTTTCCCTCCCCCTCCCCTTTCCCACACTGGTCCCTCCCACCTTCGGTGTCCTGTGATTATTTTGTTATTCCTTCTAAGTGGGCTTGAAACATCCACACTTTGGCTTTCCTTCTTGTTAAGCTTCATATTATCTGTGAGTTATATCTTGGGTATTCTGAACTTTTGGGTTTGGGTTACCTCACACAGGATATTTTCTAGTTCCATTCATTTGCTTGCAAACTTCTTTTTATTTATGGAAATTCAGACAAAATAAAATCGAAGGCAACAAAACGCTTATAAGTTGTCCATCTGTTTAGATAACATCTACATTTAATTATGCAGGTATATCAGGGACAGGTGTAGCAGGGACAATTATGAGTGTCTAAATTTCAAACCTATTATTTTTTCAAACAAGAACTCTGAGGCCAAAATTGCTGAAGTTTCAACAGAAAGTTTATTTTTTCTATTTTTTTTTTCTTAGAGTGGGATACCTGAGTGAAAGACATCTCTACTAAGCCATTTGTGTGCTCATAAATATTTAGAAAATCAAAGCTCACATTCATATTATGATGCAAATCTGTTATTTGAGTGAATAGAGAAGTGAACCAATCAACACAACTTCATATTGGGCATTTCCATAATGAATTACCATGTATCACAGGCAATGAGAGAACAGAGTTGTTAACTGGGAGGGGTTGATGTGCTAGAGATTGTTAAATAGTTGATGACATAGTGATTCAAAAAAATCATCCCGCTCCTTTGAAAGAACCATTCTAAATTTTTTCTGTAAAAAAAGAAATGATGGAAATTACTGAAAAAAAATATTTACTTGAAATTATAATGAACCATTTTTTTTACAGAGACTGAAAAAGATAGTTGATAGTTATATTCAAATATACTAATGATAAATCAAACTCAGTCCTTTACATGAGGCATGTCATTCCCATAAGGACAATATATATACACCTAGAATATTTACTTACGTAGTAATATATATCTAATTATCTCAAAAACTTAATCACATCTGTAATTATACTAAAATTGTATGTATGTGTATATATTTGTTTTCAATACATATTCCCAGTACTAGTCTGCTTTCAATATATTTTTTCCAACATCATGTAACATCTGTAATTTGAAAGGAAAGATGGGAATTTTCAAGAAAAAAACCTATAGAAATATCTATGATGAGATGAACATAACAGGAATAATAATGCATATAACTGATGGCTAATGAAAAAAAAAACCTGTTGCATAGTGACTTTGCTCTACCTTCAAGACAATCTGCAGATTTTCATATTTCATTATATGCATGTATATTTAAATGTATGTGTGTGAGTGTGGAGCATGTGTGTGTTAGGTTGCATGGGAACATTGAAGAACAACTTTGAGGAATTGACTCTTTAAGCTAGGGGCTCTGAAAACTGAATGCATGCAGGTCAACAGACTTCTGCTCACTAAACCGTCTTGAAAACTTTTAGTTAATCTTTGGATGCTCTAAGAAGAGCACTTACTGGATGTCTGTGGAGTTGATGCATTATTGTAAACAAAATTTTATCTGTGTAATTTTTTCTTGTTTTCTCAATTTAATAGTAAAATACAATATTTGTATAATTAAAAATGCAACTAGAATCATGAAGTTATTCTATTTCTCAATTGTTATGTGAATTATCTAGCATTATTTTATATTTACAATAATTTTTTTCCTTCACTTAACAATTAAACACATGTTATACAACATGTGTGGCCATTAAAGATAGAAAATGATTAAGACATCATAATTCAGAATTTCATAATGAAGATGGAACTATTATTGATACACTAATATTTCTATAAATAATACTATGTAATGTCATGTATTCCTAGTTCTCTAGAATGCTGAGGAATGTACACTCAGTATTGCAGTTGTATAACTTTGACTATATACCATACAGTTCTCTACATTTTCACATTTATCCTAGTATTATGGATCAAGCAAAGACAGATGCAATGGATGAGTCTTAAATCTCTCTTATAATGCCAGGAAAGGGTGTTACCTCATTCTTTAGAAATGTAGGTGTACAGAGAAAAGACTATTATCCATTTCATTCAGACAAAAGCCTACAAGAAGAGGGCAGAACTAGGGGAAATTCATGTGAATCCACAGAATTGAAGCAAACACATTGTGCTGCCTGTGATTTCTATGCTATTTCTGGCCTTTAAATTATATGACCCAGTGCATTTCCTTTTTGGTTTAAGTGATACTGAATAAAGTAGTCTGACACTTTCTACTTGTGAAGGGAAGATTGGCTAAAATCCTGTGGCCTTCCTATAAGTTATTAAAGCCATCATTGGCTTTACACATTGTAAAGCTATCTCCTCAATAACTTGTAACCCATCCAAAGAGGTTGAGCATAGTGGTATTAGCCTGTATTAAGTCTTTAATAATCACTTCACTCAGAAGCAATTAATTGTTTCTCTGTCTTCCACTGTGGGGGAGGCAGGGGTCTAACCATGTCTTGCATTTTACTTAGCTGTTTTCCTCAAGAATTTTCTCACTAATTTTTTTATTAGAAAACTGAGTTTCAAATGTCATCTCCTCCAATTACAAATCGGAAGGATACTAAACTTCTTTGACTTAAAGAATAGATGAGTAAAATATGATATTTCAGACATCTTATATCGTCGAAGAATGACAATAAAACTAAGTCATATGATTAAACAGAATTAAATGCTAAAATGTATGTTAAAGATTGACTGTGTTTCCAACAAAGAAAAAAAATATGTTGAAACTTGAACTTCCATTACTTCATAACAGGACTTTATTGAGAAGTGGAGTTGCTGTAGATGTCAGAGTTGAAGATGAGGTCATACTGGAGAACAGTGTGCCCATAATCTACTGTGACTAGTGCCATTACAGAGAGATAATAGTGTGCTAATAGACACTTAAGAGAGCAAGCTCTCTGTGACAATGAAAGCAGAAATGGAAGCTATGCAGCTGCAAGCCCGCTAACAGCAAAGAATTCTGGGAAGTACTAGAAGATAAGCAGAAGAAAGGGCACAGGCAGGGTTTCTTGCTAGTAATTTGCTGTGCCATTTTATTCACGAGAAATTGAGATTAAGATTCCATTCTTTTTTTTCTAAATATATTTTTACTATTATTGTTAGGTTTTTTTTTTAAAGTATATGTGTCTCAAGGTATGTTCACATATGTACATATGAAGGAAGTATGGGTTCAGAAGTAGACATTCAGTGCCCTGGAGGTATAGCTAAAGCATATTGTAAGTCATACAATGTGAAAATTTGGAACCAAAATCTGATCACTTAGAAGAGCAGCACGAGTCCACAACCACTGAGCTATATCTCCCAACCCTGATTATATCTTAAATAACATACAATAATCGTAGTAACTACAGGATGCAGAACAATGACTCATTGTACATATGCAGTAGGTAATGACTGAAACTGGGTAACTAGATTTTCAGTGTGCTTACAAATCTAGAATGTCTCTTTGTTGGGGAATATATTTTTTCATGTCTGTTATCAAATATATCATAAAGTATTCTAAACTACAGATACTCTACCATGGTGTTACATAATGAAGCAAATATTGTCCTCTCTTATAAAGCCTACATGAATTTTGTTACTAATTATCATTTTGATAGTTTATTTGTATCTTATTTATGTGTCTGTTTCTATGTGTTAGTATGCCATATATGTGTAAGTCCGCATGGAGACCAGAGGAATCCATGCAATCTCCTAAAGAATTAGCTATAGATGTCTGTGAGTCTCCTGACATGGGTGTGAGAACCAAATAGTATATTTAATATGTATTCAATGATATATCAAACCATGTAATTAGAACTTTATCAATGGATATACATACACATATATATGTGAATATATATATATATATATATATATATATATATATATATATTTCAAGAGATATATCCTAAGATCTCTAGTATAGAAACCAAGTGGTTTTAGCCCCTGATTCACCTCTTCAGACTAAACTCCTACTTTTCCTTTAACTGATATAAGAATATATCTTCTCTATCATACCCTACAATGGATAATAGTGACCATCATACTTGTTTCTTTATGATGCTAAAAATCTTTTCCTGCCTTATGTAAGAAAAAAACTAGTTTCAATCAGTACTAGAATTTGCTTTTAAAAAGGGTCAAAAAATACTAAATTAAGAAATTTAAAAAATTATATTAATAGAATCAGTTTAAATATTATATATTTCAATGCTCTCATGAATAAGTAGACATAATTTTTTAAAGTTCAATAATTAAGGAAGAAGAACTTAGTTATATTAAGACATGAATACCATGCATTATACATTTAATCTTCACACAGTGGAATTTTTTTGGTTGGAAAAAATTATAGAATCTACTTAAGAGGACATAAAAAGGCATATTTTGTGCTTTTGACACAAATTGATGCTTATGCAATCATACCTCTTCTATCTCCAACTTATGGCACAGAAGTATTAGACTTCTTGCCACCATAACACTATTAGACAATCTCTTATAGTAAATATGTTTAGATATAGTACATAACCCTCTGTACCATATCCATGTCCATTAAAGGTTCTATTTTTCATAAATAAAATCAATAACTGATACTCTATGCAAAATTTTAATGAAATTATTCTTTTGCCTCATCATCTCCAAGTAGGAAATTTTGATCTGAATTGTCTAAAGTAAGTATTAAAGTAAGAGTACTTTGCATATTTTGGCTTCTGAAAACACATGCATTATATCCTTATGAGTTTCAAATTATGTTTATTGTGTGTATAATTATGTTTGATATAACAAATGATATATGCAGATAGATATATAGATCAAATCAAGATATACCCATTTCTATAAAAATCTGAAAAAGTGGAATAAATCTTAAGCAATGTATGTATAGTTGTATTCTATGCCCATGGTACAAAAGAAATATCCACTTGAAGCATGTAATCTTAGTTGAACTTTGAGTGAGGTATAATGTCACCTTTACCTACTGGCTATATTGACAACTAAAGTATTAACTTTTCTTATTTGAATTTTTATGGTAAATACTTAATGATACATAATAATTGCATTAAAGCTTACTTACTTTTTATCCAGAAACATTGGTTTAAGCTTTTACCTATACACACATATATGCACAAGCCAGATATAGGCCATTGTCTCCTTACTGACTTTTAAAAGTCTGATTTTTTATGACTGATTAATTTAACTCAATATTTTCAGATGTTAATGTAATCAAGTTCATGCTAACTATGAAGCTAATTTATGATCTTTTGTTCCTCTGTCTTTCCTTCATTTGCTTCACCATTTTATCTACTTATACATGATTTTTCATTAGTATATTCCCGGGAAGTAAAGAGGAATTTGTTAAAAAGATGAGTGTATATCCATAAATTAACAAGAGTACTGAAATAAAATGCAATGAAATTTTATATTCAATACAGTTCAAATAAGCCATGATGAAAACTAGGTCAAAAGTCATAAGGATTAATAGTTCCCCATCTTAAAACAATTACTGACAGAGATACACCACTATAACAAAGGTCAAAATTCCAATTTAGTTTATTATTTATTTATTTATGCTCCATATTTTATCCCCTCCGCCCTGTCCACCCTCCAACTGTTCCCCATCCCATACCTCTTCCCCATCGCCAGTGTTCATGAGGGTATCTTCATCTTACAATCCCCCACCTCATCTGACCTCTAAACTTCCTGGGGCCTCCAGTCTCTTGAGGGCTAGGTGTGTCTCCTCTGACTGAACCCAGACCTGGCAGTCCTCTGCTGGATGTGTGTTAGGGACCTCATATCAGCTGGTATATGCCACCTAGTTGGTGCTCCAATGTTTAGTGGACCAATCAGAATCCATAGCTTAAGAATGGCTGTTACTGTTCTATTACTAAAACGAGACACCACACATGACCAAGGTAACTCTTATAAAAGAAATCATTTAACTGGCAACTTTCTAAAAGTTTTAGGGATTAGTCCATGATCATTGTGTTGAGAAGTCCATTAGAGCAATATCTGAGGTCTTTATACCAGAACCATAGGGCAGCAAGCAGAAAGACAGACAGACAGACAGATAGACAGACAGACAGACAGACAGACAGAGACAGAGAGAGAGAGAGAGAGAGAGAGAGAGAGAGAGAGAGAGAGAGAGAGAGACAGAGAGACAGAGAGAGAGAGACAGAGAGAGAAGACTCCAACATCTTAGAGTCTTCAAACTAATCTAGGCTTCACAGTCAAAGCTTCATTAAAGGGCTGACCATCATCCACACAGTGATGCTTATTACACATGCCTGGAAAGCCCTTAGTCAGCTGCTTTCCTTAATATGAGGGAAGATTCCAAAGTCTTTTCTTATACCTTTCTTGACATTAAATCCAGAACCATGCAGCTAAAGCTCTTGATTTCTCTTGCTGGGACTAGCATTTGGTCCCCTCCAAGACTTATATTTGTATAAACTGTATAAACTTTTACTGGTTGATGTTTTTTAGGTAGAGAAAATTACGCAGGTCTATTTCTTTAACAGGGTGAAGGATAAACTTGATGTAGTCTTTTATTACTTTTTTTTGGCATTACATTTAACATCAGATTTTCCTTAAAACTTCTCATCTCTTTGGAAATTTTTCCTCAAATTTTTAAAAGATGTATGTATTTTATTAGTTTGGATGTCTTGCCTTCATCCATGCATGTGTAACACAGGAGTGACATGCATTCAGAGGTCAGACAAGTGGATCAGATCTCCTAGAACTGAAGTTACAGATGGCTGTGTATCAACCATGTGAGTGCTGGGAAGGAAACCTTGGTCCTCTTCAGGAGCAGCTAGTACTCTCACCCACGGAAACTCCTCTCAAGCTTTATCAAAAGATGAGGAAAAATTTCCAAAGAATAACCCAGTTTTGTACTCCAAGAAACCAGGAAAAAGAAAAGCATAGTTAACCCAAAGCAAGAGGAAGGACATAGGAAACGTCATTAGTAGAAATTAATAGAAAAGGATGGTTTTTAAAGTAATAATGATGAATTTTCATTAAAACTGATGATAGAGAAAGCACACATGACAAGCATCCAATGATTAAGAAGATAATCGCTCATAAGCAACCACTTCATAACCATATATTCAGCAACTTAAAAAAAAACATATTCTACCTGAACCCCATCAAGATTAAGGAAACAACCAGAATAGTCTGATAACCATAAAGTCAATCTGAAATTTAAAACAAGTTATAAAATCTTCAGAGTCTTGTGACTTTCATCAACAATTTTGTTCAGTCTCTAGAAAACAAAAGTGGAATAAACACAAATTCATTTTAGGAAGTCAGTGTTGCTCTGTTATTAAATCTAATGAGCATAAATTCATCATTAGTTATATTCAAAACTCTCTTTAAGGAGTAGAACATAGAATTAAACCATATACAAAGAACTATATATTAGATAGGCAAGGATCAATCAGCATTTAAAACCAACCAATGTAATCCACCATACTACAAACCATCTTATGGCCCTACTACCATTAGAGTTTTTATAAGCACACATGACTTTCCTAAGAAAACTCAGAAGATATTCCTAGAATTCTCAGTGAAAATATGCTGCCATTCAGGCATTTGCAACTGTCTTAGCATGTTTTAAATACTACTTAGTATTTCTATGATAAATATGATCTTTTCTTTACTATCATCTTTACTTTTCAAATAAATAAATAATTGAGAAAAAAAACAAAATTCTCATCTTAATGAGTACAAGATGTACCTACAACAGTACCTTTCCTGGTCTCCCTTCCCCCCTCAAACTATATGTTGTAAATTTATTGCCTTGCTTGTACCTTTTTATTTTAACACATCATAAAAATGATGAATAATAACAATCTGACCTAGTCAGTACTAGGCTGTCTTTAAATCTTCTCTGCCAAGAACATTAATCCCCAACTATTCCAATTAGCATCAGGAAGATTGTTTTTGGACAATGGCATAAAACAGCTACATTCTTTGCTAAAATGTCACAAAAATGATCTCTTTGCCAGCTGCTAATATTCTTCCCCCCTAAAACTTCTTGTGCAAAAATCTATATTGCTTTCAACACCACTGTCTTCAATGATCTTACTAGGATAGTGCATTAAATCTCACTTAAAGTATTTAATGGCTTTTCTAATCCAATATGCAAAAATCATCCATATTTTTCCACACAATAACATGATCAGGTCTGTGACAACAATACCCAACTTCTGGTATCAATTTCTAACTTTGTTACTGTTCTATTGCTATGAAGATACATCATGATCAAGGAAACATATAAAATGAAGTATTTAATTAAGCACTTGCTTGCAGTTTTGGAGGAGGTAGCCAATGATCATCATGGTAGGAAACAAACAGACATAGCACTGGAGCAGAATCTAAGAGCTTTACATCCTGATCCTCAGTCAGCAGAGAGACAGAGACAGACACAGAGAGGGAGAGGGGGAGAGAGACAGACAGAGAGAGAGACATAAAGAGAGAGAGAGAGACAGAGAGAGAGACAGAGAGAGAGAGAAAGAGAGAGAGAGACAGAGAGAGAGAGAGAGAGAGAGAGAGAGAGAGAGGGAGAGAGAGAGAGAGAGAGATTGGGTCTTCTGTGTGTTTTCAAAGCCTTAAAGCCTCTATCCACCGTCATATCTGCTCCAACAAGGCTTCACTTACTACTCCAACAAGGTCACACCCCTTAATTCTCCCTAAACAGTTTCACTAACTGTGGACCAAGCATTCAAATATATGAGCATCAAATTAGTCAGATATAATTAATCAGATATGGAAGCTTTCAAAGCTTCCAGTCAAAACCAAAAGTTATTTCTTTCTGATGAGGTTTTCCCATGTAATTAATCCATACAGGATTCTTGTATTAGTTAAATTATTTACCCTTTTCCTTATTAATTAGTTTTCAATAGTTTGTTTATGTGTCAGACAGAGCTAAAGGAAGCAAGAAGATAATACTGATGAATATTGTGGCAAAATATAAAGCTAAGACACAATTTATGCCATAAAATGGAGATATCAATAATATATTGTTAATAATTCAAATTTTAGTGCACCTCACTGGTAACCTTAAATGGAATAATAATGAAGAGATTTTATATGTATGTGACCTTTATTGTTCTGCTCATTTCCATGTTCACTTGTCAACTATACTACAGAGTTTTCTAAAGGATAATATTTTCTAGTCTTTAAAATGAAAAAAGAAGAGTTCCTTGGTTTCTATGTTAGAATTACATTCCTGAAATTGTGTGGTGCACTGAAAATCTCTATGTGTGAAGTTTTGCAAACACTTCATGTCGTGCATGAACTGACAGTGAATCTAAAGATGCTCCTTTCTCAGTTTCACAGCTAAGTGTGGTCTTTAGGGAAATACCAGGTCTTTGTTAAATAAGTGTGAGAACTTGAATTTCAACCATGTATCATTGCATTCTCCTGCCAATAATTTGTCTCATATAGTAACAGGCAAAATGTATTTAATTGAAAAGATTGAGTCTTTGGACAATGTATTTGTTTAAATTGCTGAAAACTTGTTTTTATCCATTGGAATCAACATTTTAAACAATTTTTTTATAAACAATAAGTAATTTCCATAACCAAGATTTTATATTTCCATGAATGTGATTAAACTTCTGGAAAGTTATATCACTTCTTTGATTAGCCTAGTCTTGTATTGTTCTTGGAATTATTCCTAAAAAAGATATGAAAAACAGTGCATGAACACTTTCCCCAAGTCATTATGGAATAAGAACCTACTATTCCTGCATACTCTATAACTCCCCTCTCAAATTGTTATGATTTTACATTATCCTAAAATGGATGGTTTCAGACATTCTATCATAGGATTTAGGACATGGTATTAGGGACAAATGACCTAAAACCTTTGAAACTGAGTATCTGCAGGTCCTAAAACACATGTACAGAGAGTCAACAGTCATAATGTTCACAAAAGACTGAGACAGGAATGAGACAAAACATTACCATGGAAATTAAGAAAATGCTATGCAATGCTTCACAGAAGTAAGTTACCCCCCTCCCCCACTTCCTCAGCAGGCACTGTGTCCTGCTGTAGAAAAGGATTTGTATAAGTTTAGGGAAAATGTGGAATTAGATAAAGGAGCTTGGGAACAGGAGTTGTGAGGTGAAGCTACGATGGTAGGGCACAGTCAAAAGGAAAGTTGTAGGTAATTAACTTTTATTTGATATGGTAAATGTGACTACCCAGTACATGTCTTTTTGTGGAGATTAGCTTCATAAGTATATTTAATGAGCTTTGTTCAGGTAACTCAGCAGAGCTTTGCTGCCACTACAATGATCATTCTTTCTACTTAGGCATGAAACAAGTATGGCTTGTAGTTTGTAAAATTTGGCATATATAGTTAATATCTTTTCAGAACATACTTCATGATTGAAATTTGAAGAATAAAACACAACGGTACAGAAATAATCTAAAGATGCATTGAGTTTAAGGTGCATTTTATAAGTGGTGTTGATTCATTCTACATTTCATGTAACTAAGCATACCACTGTTTCGAGGAATAGAGCAACAGAAATACTGGTATTATTATAAGTAGTAGGGTAGAAAATAGAACAAAAATTCAGAAAATCAGCTGGAGGCATGAGTCCCACCATGTGTACTCTTTGGTTGGTGGTTTAGTCCCTGGGAGCTCTGAGGGTACTAGTTAGTTCATATTGTTGTTCATCCTAAGGGGTTGCAAACCCTTCAATTTCTTGGGTCCTTTCTCTAGCTCCTTCATTAGGGACCCTGTATTCAGTCCAATGGATGGCTGTGAGCATCCACTTCTGTATTAGTCGGGCACTGGCAGAACCTTTCAGGAGACAGCTATCTCAACCTCCAGTCAGTCAGCACTTGCCAGCGATTTATTTTGGTAGAAAAGGAATTAACCTATAAGACAATGATATGTTCTATGTTGATGTACATAGTATTGGGAGCCTTGAAAGCTTACTTCTGTGATCTCAACATTTAGAGGCCGAGGCAAGAGTACTGCCCTAGTTCAAGACTGGCCTGAGAGAGTATGTTCATGACCAACATTGCTATAGTGACATATATGATATATTATTTATATAAATGCACTTTTCATATATATATATACCAATGCATATATACATCTATACTTAATATTAAAGAAATACTTATGCATAGATATAAATAAGGTCATACTCATACATTTCAAAGTATATTGCCATGCATCTATATGTGTATGTGGAAGTACAGGTACATTTGTGCAAAGGACAAACTTGTGCACCCACCATCACCTCTACATTATTTAAGATAGTGTATTTTCATTGTGCATGCTAACTGACCTGAGAATGTCCAGGGAGTTTTGTTCCATCTCTGCTTTCCATCTTGCTATAGGGACACAGAGCTTACAGATGCAAACTATTGTGCAGTCTTCATGCGACCGGTGTGGATTTCAAGTCAGGCTCAGAAAGCTATATTCAAAACATACTTATCAATTGGAGTGGTAAAACAATTCAACTATTTTAAAAGTACATGTCAAATGTTTGTGCAAATGAATGCAGCATAAAGGATGAAGGGGTCTAAGATATATGAAGATATGATTAAAAGGGGAAAATTTCCCACAACATCTTATTGCTGGAGAGAAATATTATAAGTTGATTTTAGGAACAATAATGTAAGAATGAAAGTTACACACATACTTTCCTCAAATGTATCGAAAGGGTTTTTCCATAACTAGTGATTATAAATTAGATTTAAATGTTCTAGATCATGTCAAAATTGATTCAAAACTGGACAACAAAAATTCTTAAAGGTGTGTTTATGCCCATACATATCAATTTTAAAGGCTCTGGTCATAGCAACTGAATCTATATTTAATAACAAATGTAAATTTAATGATACCAGGTAAACACTAAGTCTGTCCAAACAGATGTTATCCAAATAACTGGCTTCTAAGATTTGCAAACCTACCATGGAACACAAGCAAGACAAAAGTCTGATCATATTGGCTAATACAACACTACAGTAGCAAATCAATTAATGTTTAGTGGACATACACCTAATATATCATTGCATCAGATAGTGGGACATACACATTTATTTTCTATTCAGAATCACCAGTGAACATAGGTAGCCCCCAGTATCATGTTACTTATTCCTGCCATTTATTAAATTATATAAGTTTAGAAGACTGAAAGAACAGGAAATGGATGTGATCTGTACAAAACAAATCAATGAATTGTCTCTTACAGATTCTACTTTTAAAACTATTTTTAAGTTGTCATACGTTAAGTGTGAAAAATAGAGTTACATTTTGATATTTCTACACATGCATATAAAGTGCATTGATAATTCATATCCTATGAACCTCTCTTCATTCCTTGTTTTTCTCCCCCTTTTATTTTTTCTTTTTTCAGATACCAACTCTTCTAATTTCATAGCTTAAAAAATCTAGATTATCCATATAAGAGAGAACCTGGGATGTTTCTTTTTCCACATGTGGCTTTTTTCCTTTACATGAGGAACTCTAGTTCCAAAGGAGGTGATTCCGTTCATATTTACCACTGAGTCAAACTCCATTGTAATACTTATCACACTTCCTTTGTCCATCTATTGACGAGCACCTAGGCTTATTCCATAGCCTAGGCTACTCTGAATGATTTGGACTCCTCTGGGTACATTCACAGAAACAGAGTATCTGGATCCGCAAGTGGTTCTATTGCTTTTATACTAGATTTTCCTTTATGCTGAAGAACTTTGTTTTCAAATTTGCACACAATGTGCTCATGTTCATACTTTTAGAGTGTCCTTCATTGACCCCAACTATAACACCTGTGTTTTCTTATTATATCACTTAGCTATTCTCTGTATGTACAGTGCTGAAAGCAACTGATCAGAGTCTTTTTCTGATCTATTTTTGTGCTATCATAACGTGCTAAGTGAATGCTAATGAATATTCACTTAATAAATTAATTAACAAGAATATTAAATGAGAACACTTGAAGAGAGAACTCTGACTGAATTTCTAAGAACAGTAGGTTTAAGTGCTGGCTGATCTCAGTGTGTGTTTAGTCTAAAATAATCCCAGATAAGATCCAGTCTTCCAGTATAACATAGTGGCACTCCTTTGTTGATTGTATGGGGAGTGATAAGATAGAGGTGAAAGAGAAGCTCGTGAAACAGTTACTCTGTGTCTGAAGGAAGGTTTTCAAGTAGACAACGTTGGACATGATTATTGGCGCCAAGTACAGTAATGTCTGTGAGGACGATGCTGGGATGCTTGTAGCTGAAGGTCATTGTTTTTTGCTTGTTTGTTTCCATTTTGCTTTCAGAGACAGAATCTCTTTATGTAACCCTGGCTGTCCTGGAACACATTGTGTAGGCAAGACTGGTTTCCAACTCACAGAGGTCTCCCTGCCTCTGCCTCTCCAGTGCTAGGATTAGAAACATTCACTAACATGCCTGGCCTGGATTGTCATTCTTCTTAGCTGCTATTTTCAGAAAACTGGAATGTTTATACTTATAAGATTTTTTTCTTTCTTTTTTTTCTTTAATTGGATATTTTCTTTATTTACATTTCAAATGTTATTTCCTTTCTGGGTCTCCCTTCTAGAAACCCCCTATGCTATCCCCACTCCCTCTGCCTCTATGAGGGTGCTCCCCCACCCATCCACCCATTCCAGCTTTCCCACTCTGATACTCCCCTACACTGTGTCATTGAACTCTCATAGGACCAAGGGCTACTCCTCTCACTGATGTCCAACATGGCCATCCTCTGCCACATATGTGGCTGGAGCCATGTGTCCCTCCATGTATACTGTTTGATTGGTGGTCCAGTCCCTGGGAGCTCTGGGGGTTCTGACTGGTTGATATTGCTACTCCACCAAGGGGGCTACAAACCCCCTCAGCTCCTTCATTCCCTTCTCCAACTCCTAACTCAAGGACCCCACACTCAGTCCAGTGGTTGGCTGTGAGAATCCACCTCTTTTTTTGTCAGGCTCTGGTAGAGCCTCTCAGGAGACAGCTATATCAGGTCCTGTTAGCAAGCAATTCCAAGCATCCACAACAGGGTCCCAGTTTGTTGACTATATATGGGATGGATTCCCCCGGTTGGGGGAGTCTCTGGATGGCCTTTCCTTCAGTCTCTGCTCTACACTTTGTCTCCATATTTCCTCCTGTGGTTATTTTGTTCTCCCTTCTAAGAAGCATCCACACTTTGGTCTTCCTTCTTCTTGAGCTTCATATGATCTCTGAATTATATCTTGGGTCTTCCAAGCATTTGGACTAATATACACTCATCAGTGAGTGCATACCATGTGTGTTCTTTTGTGATTGGGTTACCTCACTCAGGATGATATTTTCTAGTTCCATCCATTCACCTAAGAACTTCATGAAGTCATTGTTTTTAGTAGTTGAGTAGTATTCCATTCTCTGAATGTATCACATTTTCTGTATCCATTCCTCTTTTGAGAGACATCTGTGTTCTTTCCAGCTTTTGGCTACTAAAAATATGGTTGCTATGAACATAGTGGAGGATGTATCCTTATTACATGTTGGAGCATATTCTGGGTGTATGCTCAGGAGTGGTATAGCTGGGTCCTCAGGTACTACTATGTTCAAGTTTCTGAGGAACCGTCAAACTGATTTCCAGAGTGGTTGTATCAGTTTGCAATCCTACCAACAATGGAGGAGTGTTCCTTTTTCTCCACATCCTCACCAGCATCTTCTGTCTCCTGAATTTTTGAACTCACCAATTGAACTGGTGTGAGGTTGAATCTCAGGGTTGTTTTGATTTGCAGTTCACCAGTGACTAAGGATGTTGAACATTTCTTTAGGTGCTTCTTGGCCATTCAAATTTCCTCAGTTGAGAATTCTCTGTTTAGCTCTGTACTCCATTTTTTAATAGGGTTATTTGGTTCTCTCGAGTCTAACTTCTTGAGTTATTTGTATATATTGGATATTAGCCCTCTATCAGATGTAGGATTGGTAAAGATCTTTCCCCAATCTGTTGGTTGCCATTTTGTCCTATTGACAGTGTCCTTTTCCTTACAGAAGCTTTGCAATTGTATAAGGTCCCATTTGTCTAATATTCATCTTAGTGCATAAACCACTGGTGTTCTGTTCAGGAAACATTTTTGCCTGTGCCCTTGTGTTTGAGGCTTTTCTCCACTTTCTCTTCTACTAGATTCAGTGTATTTGGTTTTATGTGGAGGTCCTTGATCCACTTGGACTTGAGCTTTGTAAAGGGAGATACAAATAGAATAGATCAATTTGCATTCGCCTGCATGCTAATGGCCAGTTGAACCAGCACCATTTGTTGAAAATGCTGCCATTTTTTTTTTATTGGATGATTTTATCTTCTTTGTCAAAGATCAAATGACCATGGATGTGTGGGTTCATTTCTGGGTTTTCAATTCTATTCCTACCTGCCTGTTACTGTACCAATACCATGCAGTTTTTTATCACTATTGCTCTGTAGTACAGCTTAAGGTCAGGGATGGTGATTCCCCCAGAAGTTCTTTTATTCTTGAGAATAGTTTTCCCTATCCTGGTTTTTTTGTTATTCCAAATGAATTTGAGAATTGCTCTTCCTAACTCTATGAAGAATTAAGTTGGAATTTTGATGGGGATAGCATTGAATTTGTAGATTGCTTTTTGGCAAGATGGCCAAGTTTGCTTTCTTAGTAGCACTAGTAATACATACTTAAGAGACTATCAGTGACAGTTTTAGCTTATCTGATTAAATGTTTTTTATTAAAAAACATACAAATGAAATCTTTCCATAACTACATTTAGATGTATGTATGTATGTGTTTGTGTGTGTGTGTTTATCTATGCTCCTGTCAATGAGTGTTTATATATGTGTGATTGTGTATGAATCTCTTTGTATGATTGTGTATCTGTGCATACATGTCTTTGCATGTCAGTTTGTATGCATATGTCTGTGTATGTCTAGGTGGTATTTATATGTGCATATGAATGTATGTCTCTGTGTATATGTGTGTCTGTGTATATGGTGTGACCATGTGTACATGTCTGTATGTTCCTGTGTCTTTATGTCTGTGCATGCATGTGCATGTTTGTTCATGTGTGAGCTTGCCTCTCTCTGTCCATGTGTATTTATGTGCACGTGTGTATAACCATGTGCCTGTGTGTTTGTGTGTTTATTCACATTCGCATGTCTATGTGCATGTAGCTGTGTGCCCATGTTTCTTTATTTTTATTTGTTCTATATGTTGATCATGTCTATCTTTCTCTGTCCATCTTTGTGTATTTGTTCATGTGTGAGCTTGACTTTTTCTTTATGCATTCATGTTTTTCTGCATAAGTCTATGCGCTCTTGTGTCTGTGACCTTTCTAGTACTACATGTGCTCTTCAAGCTACCCGTGGAAGAAAGTTATCAATAGTTGCACCAGATTCAGTGCTTATGAATCACAGCAATGGCTGACCTGGAAAGATATCCATATTGGCAGAAAACAACTGTCTAATTGTCTAAAGGACTGTTCAACAAAAAGAAAATCATTTATGGTACTAGAAATGTACACAGCTACCCATGGTATTCCCCAAAGCCAGTATGATTCCTCACTGTATTTTGAATACCTAATTTTCTATTCACAATTTAGTATGGCTCTTTAGAGCACACAGAAAGCCATCTAGATACCACACTGGTCAAAATGCAGGGAACAACTGATGTATAAAGTCCTCGTTGAGAAATCTATAACACAATACCCCCACCTAAGGATCACCAAAATTCTCAGGAGAGAAGGTAGAAAAATTAAAAGAACCAGAGAATATGTAAATCCCCAGCAACATTGTGTCCCCTAAGAATAACAAGAAAGCTACACCTGTGATAACTTAAAATATGCTTTGACAAACAATACATGAATGATAATACCACCAACTACACATTAACTGGGAAATGAGATCCTCATGAGGTGCCACCTATAAATAATGAACTACAGACCATTAAGGAAGGCGGAGAGTGGGAGAAATAGTCTTTTTCAGGGACAAGTCTCCTATCTGGTTATCTAATACACAGTGATCAGCCCTAAAAATGGATACATAAAAGTAACACTAAATAAATTCAGCAGGTTATATTTATGTATTCATGCACTATGACAGTTGTATAACAGTCGGAATTAAATGAAAAGGGGTGTATGAATTTGATAGGACGTGATTAAGAAATATAGGAAGTGTTAGAGGGAAGAGAAGCAGAGATAAAATGATGTCATTATTTTTATTTAAAAAAAAAAGGAAAAAGAAAAGGCACATTTAGGTTCTGTCCATCATCTTAAAAAACGAACAACAAATCTCATGGTTTCTTCACTTGTAGATAATGTGTTGTGGGATTGGAATGTCTGGATAGAAACATATGATATCTTAATAAAGAACTAATTATTTAACCTATAGCTTTAACAAGGACTAGTGGTCATCAATGAGAGGTCCTTGGTCCTGTGAAGGTTCTGTGCCCCAGTGTAGGGGAATACCAGGGCCAGGAAGTGGGAAAGAGTGAGTTGGTGAGCAGGGGTAGGGGGTGAGAACAGGGTTTTGTATTTTTTATTTATTTTTTTATTTTTTTATTTTTGGAGGGGAAACTGGGAAAGGAGATATCATTGAACATGTAAATAAATAAAATATCTAATAAAAATATCATCTAAAAAAAAATACAAGAACTAAGCTGAACTGCCCTTCTAAGGGCTTTCCCTTGGCCAAACGGTTGACTCAGCCTGACTGTAGTGTTAGGTCTCTGCCCACACAAACATTCTATTCTTTTGACCAGACCTCTTTTCTTTACTGAGTCATATCTGCTACTCTACCATTCCTGTCTCTGAAGAAGCAATCCTAAAATCATGCAGCAACCAGGTTAGGGAATTGTTCTGGAGATTCTGGCCTCTGACAAAGACAGAGCTGACCAAAAGATGAAGGAAGTTTCTATCCTTTAGCTCAGAAAGACATTGTTCATTTTTCTTTTGGGTCTTTTTTCCCTCAAATTATCTAATTACTACCTCCTCTAAACATTACTCTTAATAAAGAAATGTTTATTATCCTGGAAAAACTATCATGTAACATTTGTCTAATATTTATTGAATTGTTTAAATTGCTGATCATCAATATTGTCAAAGTATGACAGAAAAAAAGAACCAGTTGGGGAAAAATTTAGAACATTATTTAAAATTTGCTTTTGCTGAAGGTTTTAAATTTATATAACAATTTATTTATTTAATATATTTTACATTATAAAAGACAATGGTGGTAAAAGGGGTGTTGTGTGACACTGTTTCTTGGGAGACAAGAAGGAATGTCTCCTGGTCCCCAGATCTAGAAGCAATGACAGTAAATGTTGGTGTCCCCCAAATCCAACTTAGTGAACCAATGAGTGTTACTGCTTAGAGATCTGTTGCTACTTGTAGATCTGGAGGTGGCTACTTAGAGGAACAGAAGTAACTCAAAGACAGCTTTAGCACTAAAACCCTCCTCAAAGGGTTATGGCTCACAAAATCTTTTGGAAAAATGTAATCTCAGTGTACAATTCGCAGCAAACTCGACAGGATAAAAGAATGTCTTTTTCAGGGAGGGCGGGTGGTCTGAGTCTTTCAGGTAAGCCTGTTCCTCTTTGCCTCTTCCATGCTGTTCAAGTCCTCTGTTCCTTCCAGGTTCCTCAGCTGGTCTGAGCCTCTTCTAGGCAGTTCAGCTTGTCTGAGACGCTTCTAGACAGCACAACTAGTGTTTCATGTATCTTGGATATCTTCCTTCTTATGTGTGCTTCAGGAGGGAGGGACATCATATACCTGACAATTTCAGGGACTTCCTGATGACTTTGAGTTTTTATTTCTTAAGTTTAAGGAGCTTCCCTGAAGGATGGGTTATTTCACTTTCTCTTAAAACATCCTGTTTGTTCACCTCATTTTTTAACATCCTGTGTCAGAATGGTTCCCCTCTCAGGAACCAAGATGGAGGTTCATCTCCTAGGAAATCCTTATACAACAAAGAGAAGCTATCTAATTTTTTTTTACCAAATCTCAGAATAAGAATGTAAATATGACATTTTAATTTTGACTTAATAAAAAAATTCTCTGAGCCCAACTAGGTTTCTTTTATTTTATACCACTCACACCTATAGATGCATGGATACATAATTATGTATCCTGGATGTGAGTTATTTCTGTTTCCTTTGCAGTTACATTCAAAGATTGATGGGGAAAATTCCTGGATAAATTGGTCCAATCTGTATCTGGTTGTTCAATATTATTAGGTGAACTCTGAAGCAAGGTAAATGGGGATTAAAATTGTTCAACTCATTTGATTGGAATAGATTCAGGGTCTGTTATCCTAAGTATTATTTCAGTAAAATGAACATAGTTAAGGTAAGAGAAAATTTTCATTCCAATCAGAAAGGTGGCAAAGAGAATTTGCACATACTTCTCAGTTGCTCTTGTCACTAAATGGGTGGGTCAGAACCAGAGATAAGAGCAGACTGCTCTCAAATCCTTTTTGTATCCTGAATGTTATTATTATTATTATTATTATTATTATTATTATTATTATGTGAGAATGTATTTTCTTGAAATGCTTGTTGCACATTGTGTAGGTTAGTTTGCTTCTGTCTTCCTAGCAGCTTAGTACCATCATGGTATTTATGTAATATTTAACCTTGCAGAACTCCAATTTCTTTTTATATATAATATTTTTGTGGTACCATCCTGATAATTTTATTGGACAAGTTATGAGACACCATGCCCATGTGTACAAATTTGTATAAAATAAAATGTTCATGTTTTAAAAGATATTCTAAGAAATGTAAAACTTAATATATAGTGTGTCTCAGCAATGTAAAGGGATTGACAATCATGACGTTTTGTTGGTAGGTGATTTATATAAGGGACACATCTGTATAAAATAATTGGAAGATTTGCTCAGGAAATGTGGAGGAAGGGAGCCAGTTCAGCAATTGTTTCAAAATGAACCATTTTCTTTGTGCTACATTTTCATCAGAATTTTATAGAGAGCTTGATTTGATAAGTGTCCTGGGAATCTATTCTGTTCTTTAGCTAGTCACAGATTGCTAAACTCAAAGGGATGATGTGTGGTTTTATGAAGCCACAGACGTTAGCATTAACAAGGCCATTGGACAGTGGAATGTTGCTTAGCAGATTTGGATTCAGTACACGGGGGAGCTAGTTTTATATTAATAGATAATGCTATGGTAACATGGTGCTTCCAAAGAATCAGGGTGACTACATTACATGACAGAGTTCTACCTTCTGAAATCAAACCCTCTGTTCTTACTCAAAACCTGGGCAAAATATCACATTTCTTACCACAACTATAATTACATGAGTTTTTTCCTGGACTGTTATTCTTACTAAATAATGAGTTATAAACCAAAAATAGATAACATATTTTTAAAAAGAGCTAAAATAGAACCAGGGTTTAAGAATGTTATAAAACAAAAAGGTCACAAGTAAGAAAAAAGAAAAGAAAATCAATATTTTCTAAGCAAAACAAGGATTAAAATGCAAAGCACTTGTAGTCACAAATAGGTGATGATGCACTTGCTAATGTCTAGCTCTGAGTAGCAGTTATAAAATATATAAATAGAATCATTACTAAATGGATAAGACCTCTGAGATTTCAGAGCAGAATATTCATGTTACATATTCACTTAAAATGTCATAACGTTTCAGTTAATGAGAAAACAAAACAATTTATGCTGGAGTTAAAAAGAAAATTATTACTGACATGTAAGAAGATCATATAATTCAATGTATTAGATATTGTGTCAGAAATATAAGTGAACATTTAAATTATAGAAACTCCCATTAATGATGTGGCTTAAAGTTCATTCTACAGAATGCGATATATTACAAACTAAATTAGTCATTAGCATTAACTAGAGAAGTCAGACCACCACCTACATAATTTACTTTGTATACAGACAGACCAACTTACATCTGGATTTGCAACTTAATAAAATGTTTAAGAGATCAATGGAACATCAATGTTTTCATCTGGGAATGTTAAACACACAGGCTCCTTAAGATCAGGGATGTGTGTGTAACCTGGGCCCCAACCATATCATTATATCACTTACAGTATTATAATAGGAAGTGTTAAAGATTCTCTAGCAATGTAATATCTAAGTTCTGAGAAGTCAGCTCTGATGGCTTATTACACGTATTACTAAACAACATCTAAGCAAAGGTGGAGGAATAAAGTGCAAAGAAAATTATAAGACTAACTCTGCTCAAGGGGAGAATTTAATACATACTAAATTTATATCATCCTTACTCCTCCCCTGCCAATTCTTTCTTTTGCCTCCTCAGCTTTGTTTTCTTCCATAAAACACACACACACACACACACACACACACACACACACACAACCTATTGAGTCCATTTAGCATTGCTCGTATGTGTATGTGTTTAGAGGTGACCATTTGGGATAGATAACTAATCAGGGTGATCCTCCCTGGGAAAGACTGGCTCTCCCTCTGAGCAGTTATTCTTTGCCTATAGATCTTTATCTGAGACTGGGGCCTTGTGAGACTTCCTCCATCTTCCTTGCATGTCAGTAATAGCCTTCTATCGCACAATGAGGCAGTGGACAGCCATTCATTTGCAATTTGTGACTGTCTTTGTTTCACAGATGACACCAGAAGTCAGTCAAAAACTTTACTTCAGAAACTAGAAGTGCAGGCAGTGAGCCCGAGAGCCTCCCTGCGTGCTAGAAGTGCCAGAGACTGTTTCATCTCTGACTGACAAATAGAGGCATGATTTAGGAGAAAAACTACGTTTCCTAAGCAGAATTTCTGAAATTGCGAATAATTGAGAATCTTGGAAAACTAATAAAACTTATGCACCAATTTATTTTCCTAACCACTTCCTCTGAGGTCAAAATGTGCATAAAACTTGTGATCCCAATGAACACAGAAACTGCCATGCAGATCAAGTTATTAGTTTATTATTTATAGAATTATTTAATTACATTATTTACATGAGTGTTTTGCCTGCATATATATCTGTGTACTATGTATGTGACCCTTACCTGTGAAGGTCAGGCATTTAAATGTACTGGAACTGAAGTATAGGGTGCTTGTGAGATCAGCACCCATGGCTGGGCTGGATCTTCAGTATAAATTTATTTCATGTTGTACTAAGAATCAAATATGGGTCCTTTATCAGAATTACGAGTACTTTTAATCACTGAGCCACTTCTTTAGTCCCATTATCAAGAGTTTGATATATAAGATAGACTTGGATTTTAAACAAACCAAGATATGTGATTTGGGGCTAGCAAGAAGAATCCATTACCTGTTTAATTTTATAGGAATGAATAGGAAAATCACGGATGCTATTCTAAAAGTGACAGAGATCAGAATCATTAGAAAGCAACAACCAGAGGTCTGACATGTTTCACGATGAAACATTGTTTAGATGTTCTTTAACTTTTTTCTCATAAACTATAATAGTGGAAGCCAATTCTTTTTCTTTTTCATTAGTACAGTGCTTAAAAACTAAACAAAAAACAACTGCTATGAATAAAACTGTTCGGTATGTGCTAGTGTTTCATATACAGTTGATTAAGGCTTACCAACAAGTGAGAAAACCTAAATAATCTGACATTTAACTCTACTTTACCACAGCTGTTGATTCCCATGGTTGTAAAAGGAAGCATAGCTATATAATAAGGTCTCCCTGTCCTTCTCTTTCCTGGTTAGCTGTGTTGAGATATACTGTGGTTAAGCCTCTAATTCATGCATTTGTTTCCCATACAACCTTTTTGTTAAGCTAACAATGTCCGCCATACTTCTGTAACTGAGACACTGGTGAAGCACAGAGGGAAAGGAAACAAGGGAACAAGACACATTGAGTAGAGCAACCTGTTCCAAGGAAATAGAAACTGTGATTCTTCTAGTCCTTCAATGTAAATAGAAAGTAAATGAAGCATCGTCTTCTGTTTGGACAGGGTGTTATCTGAGGATACAAGCGCCATTTTAAGTGTCCCACGGCAAATAACACATGGGAATACTGCCTCTGTTTGTGTACTGAAATGAACACTGCTCACTTACTTCCAGATAAGGAGGAGGCAATTCCTTGTCAAAACAATGACACACAAGAAGCAATTTCAAATTTTCAGAGTAAAGGAGATGAATAGGAATGGCATGGTGGAAGACTTCTGGGGACAATAACCAATTGATTTTTCTGTTATCTGACATGAGTCATCTTTTTGAATCTTTCAGGAAGGAGATGAAGAGATATCATTATTCTGAAGTAGCTACAATAAAATGTGAGTGATAATCTGACTGATACAACATGTTCGTTTGGTTCGATGGTATAACAAAAGGACAAAGACGTTTCATTTATTTCCAGTTAGATAGTAAAACACAAGACTTTAAGATTTAAGTCATGTTATCTACAACAAGTCAAGGAATTGTTGTCAGTTTTAAATGACAAATAAGATATTTTAAAATAATCTAACATTTTTATCATCATAATATTCAAAAATTCTTTCATTTGGTATATTTAATTAGAAAATGATTATATTTCCCCCAAACTTTCTACTCTTTTTAATCCCTTATTTCAAGTATAGTAAAATAGAAAGTTAGTGTCCCTGGGGACACTTTACACAGGTAAATAGTATCCAATAAATATGAAGAGAAAATTTTCTCCATGTCTTTGAGGCAGTTTCTAACAATGTAATTCTGTCTAGCCTGGGATTCACATCAGGCTGGTTTTCAGCTGATAGTGGTCCACCTGTCTCTGCCTTTCAACTGTTGGGATTAAAGGCATGAATCACCATACCTGACTCACTATTCATTCAAAGAAAATCAAAATAACGGTAGCACCCTGTGTGTACACACCGTTCATGAAAAAACCTTGTAGACATTAAACACGAGTCTCAATTTTAAATGACATAGACATTTTATATTTGTTTATTTTATATGCTCCAAGTAACACTTTACCATAAATTTTATATGCAGATTAATTATACTAAGACAAATTCATAGTTACTAAAATATCTGACATATAATATTATCATTTTAAAGGGCAATGAGTCTAAATTATTTTAGTTTTTGACTCTATCATAGCTGTAAAATGAAGTTATACAATTTTAATAGAATTATATATTTAAGCTAAATAAATAATAGAATTTGGAAATGTGTTTAAATAAAACAATTTCTGAGACAGTATGTAAACTAAATTAGGTGTTTGAGTTGTTCCTAATAGTTGGTCATTTTCCAAAAGAATGTTTTATAAAAAAAAATTATAACATTTAATGTTGTGAAAATATTCTCAAAAAGTATATACATATATACATGTATGTATATGTATAAAATATGTACACATACTTACAGCATTAGTCACGTGAAATTGATAATATTTATTCACATTCAACAATAGTTAGTGAAATATTCCTTATAGACTCCAAAGAGCCTATCTTAAGTAAAGATTGACACAGTTGATGTCCCCAAAGAGTTTGAAGGGAGAGGAAGACATACAATGGGATAAAATACCATGATAAATTCTGAGAGGAAGCAGAAGCAGTCTCCAAATACACGGAGAATTGGACCAGAAGGGGTTAAGTGCAATATGTTTCAGTAAAGTTGAAGTTATTGAAACTTATCAATAAAAATATTGGTGTACACAGAGAGAGTACAAAACCCAATCTGATGAACTGGGAAAGTCCTGAAATAGCCTCCAGAAACAAAACAGGAGGAAGCAAAGATATGGGCTTTGAGCAGGTTAGAAATACAAGGGAGGGTAAGGGAGCTACTGAGACCCACTGTACTTTCTGGTGTTTGTTTGTTTGTTTGTTTGTTTGTTCTGGAATCTTTTAACTTTAAGGCCAATGGAATTTCATTATGGAATGTTGAAAGATGAATCACAGTTTCAGAAGCAGCAGGGAGCCTGTTGGGGAATACATTTTAACATTCAATTTATGATTTGGTTTCTTACTCCAGTGACATAATAGATAGAAATCAATACAATTAAAAGATGTTTTGATGACGAAGTTTAAACCATTGAAATTTTAGGGAAACAAAGAACATAATATATACAAATAATGATGTACAGAAAGATACTCATGGTATGGGACAAACAGGATTGTGAAGTTTGGAAAGGTTTGGTTAGGGGCATTATAATTTTGAAGGCTATTAATTATGAATAATTAACTGAAAATGTATTCATTAAATATATCAAGACCTTTTGAAGTACAATAAATTCTACACAATTCCCATTATTAGCACTAGCTAACTAGTATATATTTATTACCACAATGGCTGATATTTTTGTGGTGAGTTCACTTTACATTCAGTCTCTTATTTTCAAGTATATAATATAATATTGTAGGTCTATTAAACTAAGTTGGAAATATTCAAATGTGTATTTGAATTTACTGATTGTAAACTATGATGTATAGCTTAATATGTTTCATTGCAAAAGATTTTGAAATATCTTTCTCACATATCCCAATGACTACAGCTTAGTCATACCAGGATGAAGAATATACAGCATACTCTTTTATTCTTTTTAAAACCAGAATACATATAGCTATATAATAGGCCAAATAGCTCTGTACTTGTATTATATATAGTAATATATATACATATATTACTTTTGCACACACATATGTATATCCAAAACATAAACTACATTTTAAGTAGTAAGATATTGCTCAATTTCTCAGAAATGTAGGTCCTAATATTTTGTTGAGATACACAATGTAAACTTGTCTCAATAACAAACTACTGCTTAATTAGAAGAATACTTAAAATAATACACTTTGGTAATTTTCATGAAAATGTGAATTACTGTGCCAATTTTTTATTATCTTTTGCTTTATTTATAATTCCTAGGGAGGTATTCTACATATGTTAACAGAACAATTAAACTAATTAAAATATGTTCAGTAACATCAGCATATAATGTAAACATTTTAAAAGGTTTTAATGCTAAAATCTGAATTATACATCAATGACGAATGTGTTCTTCTGAAAGCTCTATCTCATCTGGCATAATATTGTTTTGATACATTTATCTGTGGCTTGTTAAGATGTCAAAATGAAGTGAGTGTATGTCTATTGTTGGCTTGCAGAGGAAGTTTCTCCTGTATTCTCTAAACCATAAGGTTATTAATCATCCCAAGCTTTTGTTGAGATGAACATGTGGCATAAAGATGCAGTTATGGCCATACATATCTGAGTTCTATTTTCAGACTTGTGCTTGTTGACTTGGGAAGTCATTTAGCTTCACAGAGTATGTCAGTGATCAGAGCTACTCTTATTTCAATCAGTAGCTGCTAAAGAAAATATCCAGGAATTCAAAGTGCACCCCAAAGCTACTGAGCAACACTGGCTGATGTTAGAGAAATTATCTACTGGCCACATAGAGACTAGTTACATTTTTGATAGACTATACGATGCTTTCTGCTGCTTCATTATGTCTGTGGTTTCAGGTCTTCCTAGATTACTTCATTCACAGCATATATAATTGCTAGGAAATCTGTTTCATTTGCTAGCTCATAGGACATTATAAAGTGTTGAATACACATACGTTTATGTTTCCACAAAAGTTTTATAATTAGAGTATTCAGAAATCAAGGTAGCCAGTGTGCAAGTAAAAGTAAAATGGTTAAATATTTCTACTAAGAATGGTGAAGATCAATAAAAGAAATGACAGCTCAAGGAAATTAGAATGTAGAATAAGGGAAACCCTCAACCATTGCTGGTGGGAATGCAAAGTTGCACAGCCACTATGGAAATCAATGTGATGGTTCCTAAGGAATCTAGGAGTCCATCTACCTCAAGATCCATCTAGTCCACACTTGAACGTATAGCAAAGGATGTTTCATCCTATTACAGAGCCTTTTACTCAACCATGTTCAAGTGTTATTCTATTCATAATAGCCATGTTAAAAACAACCTAAATATCTACTAATGGATGAATAAATAAAAATTACACATTTATATAATCAAATATAATGACTAAAGAATAGAGTAAAGAACTAGAGAGGAATGATGGGTCTCCTTAGGATGGGGAAATAGAATAATTTTTATGGATAAATGTGTGATGGGGTTGAAATGGGAGGGTCAAGTATGAAGTAGGAGGAAAGAGGGGGGCAAGGAAGGGAATATGGAGACAGAGGGACAGACAAAATTAAGGTTCATTTGAAGGCTCGTATGGAAATCTTCAATAGAAGCTTGCTAAATATCATCATATATGAAGATGATCTAAGGGAAATTGGCAAATATTAGGTGTGACAGAGCCCCAGCTGGACATCTCTTGTCAAAAACTGAAGTTTCTAGGACCAGGAATGGGTTACATCTAAACAAGTTGTTAGCCAAAGAGGTCTCATGGGAGCTCTCAAACAACTGAGGCTAGTGTCTAGGATTTTGGTGGTTTCTCACAAATTGATAGTAAAGTCCAGTGCAGAAAACAATACCTTCCAAACTCATTGAACAGGGAAATGTTGATCTGGGTCCTATCGAGAGAGCCTTCACTCCTACTTACTACTGTTCTTGGTACTAGGATGCACTTTCATGATGTTAAATGAGCAAGGTAAACGCAGCTACAAACCCTTTGATCCACAATGATAATCATCCTGAAAGATAATCTGGCACAAGGGTGGCACAAATATTGTTGGAATAACTTCCCAATATCTGATTTTTATTAAGGCACACTCCATAAGATGGATCTGCTAATGATATCCTTCTCTATTAATAAATCAGTGTCTTGCTCAGTCTTCCACAGAAAAAGTTCCTATTGTAGCAGATGGAAAAAAAATACAAAGACCAACAGCTAAAAAATATGCAGATAGTAAGAGGCCTTGACATTGGGTGCTAAATGGGGCCCTAATGGGGTCTCAATTAAACCCTGACCTTTGGTGTTCAGAGAAGTATGTGGAAGAAGGAATGTAAGATCCTGAGGGTGTGGAGGACACAAAGAAAACAAGACCTTCTTAACACTGCACAATCAATGCACATATAAACTCATATGGAGTGTAGCAACATGTGTAGGTCCTGCATATGTCTATAACAAATAGTGTCTCATAGTTGACAAGAAAAATGAATACAAACTAATCCATATGCTATATGAATCAATAAACACCCAAAAATTAAAAAAAAAATTCTCTAAGGGATTCTCTGTGAGGAAAAAATCACTGTTATGTGTAGACCCATGCACTGCAGTAGATGCCCAACCCAAAATGAGCTCAGGAGCAATTTTTGGGGTTCCATGTGTTATAATGCTGAGTCAAGCTATTCTTTTATGTTTTTATGTTTGTTTAATTTTGTTTCGTTTTGTTTTGTTTTCCAAGATAGGGTTTCTCTGTGTAGCCCTGGCTGTCTTGGAACTCACTCTGTAGACCAGGCTGGCCTTGAACTCAGAAATCCACCTGCCTCTGCCTCCCAAGTGCTGGGATTAAAGGCATAAGCCACCACTGCCTGGCTTAATTTTTTTTCTTTTAGCCTTACAGGTCCTTTGCATTTATATTATGACTTCCAGTTTTGTATTTTTATGGGATTCCTTTGTATGCAAACTTGTGTGTCTCTGTGTCTAAAGTATTTCCTGTGCTTTTTTATTTTATTTTATTATTATGTATTAGAAACTTGTTTTCTTTCTAACAAGAGAGAGGAAGGGTGTGGATCTGAATGTGAGGGGATCTGGGAGAAGTAGGGAAAGGGAAACTGTATTAAGAATCTATTGTGTGAAAGAAAAAGAAAAAGAGATTTCTGCCAAAATATATAAATCAAGGGGTTCTAATTTAACAGTTTTATGGATTGGCAGTTTTTAAATTCCTTTGATTCTGTTTGTCTTCAGTAGAGTATACGTGTCCCACTGAGCAGACTGTCCTCTAATAAATGCAGCTAGAATGTCTTGGGAGCTATGTGCTCTCTGTGGCTCTCTAAGAGCCCTGCTATAAAATTGTTGTTACAAGGTGGTAAATTTATTGTTGTTTCAATACTCATTTCTCCTTCTAATGAAAAGGTTATACCTCCCCATCCACTGGCAGGTTCAGTGCATCCATGAGAGAAAGCATAACTGTCCTAGTGACATTGGGCTCTACCACAAGTCTTAACTTGATCAATGATGCATGAATACACCTATCAAGAGTTTTCCTTGGAGAATGACACATGGTTCTGCCTTCATCTATCCTAAGAATAGCCTGTCCCAGCTAATGGCTGACTTCTTCAGGCTAGATTCTGAAGTAAAGGGTCTATTGAATGATAATGGCATCTATCTACATAATCACTGCTGTGTACTCCGGACAAGACAGGAAGTAAGTAGTTGTTGTATAAGCTACTGAAATTCAGACTGGTTACCACGACCAGGAAAAATATACATACAGTATTCATTGAAAGGGAGGTATGATTAAAATCACATTAGATAAAAGTCTAATTTCAAACTTCATTATTTTTACTTTTCTTTTTAAACATTCTCTCTCATATATTGCATCCTGACTGCAGTTTCCTCTCAATCTCTCCATGCCCCTTCTTCCTCTCTTACCCAGGTCCACCCCTACCCCACTACAACTTTTCTCAGCTAAGGCAGGCCTCTCAAGGATATCAGTCAAACAGAGCATAACAAATTACAATAAAACCAGGCACATAACATCATATCAAAGCTGGAAAGGTAACTCTATAGGAGGGAATGGACCCATAAGCAGACAAAGGAGTCAGAGGCCACAACCCCCAATGTTAGGAACCCCTTTTTGATGAAACATCAAATTCCCTGCTATAATCTAGAAGTTGGAAGAAAAACAAAGAGTGCTTTATTATTTTTTTTCTATAACTGAAAGTGCTAAGAATTTGAAAATTATTCATACAATAGAGAATAGCCTATTTCTTTTCTTTTCCTTTCTTTTGTTTTTCTCCCCTAAAGGAGAATTTCATTGACTATGGTTTGCATTTGACACTCCTTAAATTTTGGTTCTTGACACTCAATTCATTCTGAAAGGACAAAACAAGCCCCGTTTGTCTCCATTTAAGGGCACCATTTGTCTCCATTTGTGGCACCAGCTTCAGGAATAGACCATATGTCCCAGAAACTAGGCCATAAGACACCAGCTTTGTGAACAAACTATAAAATCCAGAACAAGATCCTAAAACCCTCTTCCAAAGAACAGCCTTGGGATAACTGCAAGAATGGATAAGTCATCTGTACTGGGCAGTCCTATCTCATGACATAGGAATGCAGATCGCTGGGCACCTGGCACAAGCCAATCAGGACCTGACCCCAGCAACATCCCAGCACCCACCAGTGAAATTATAAATTACCTATCCCAAGCTCTAAATATAGAAGAGCTAACATAGTAGCCAATCAAAGTTATACCAATGTCACCACTGCCAGTCACATTACAGATTACATAATCCTTTTAAAGAGGTCTCCTTGCTCCCTAGAAGTAGGCCAGAGTGCTTTTGTCTGGGGTTGCCATTTTGAGAATGGTTGATCCTCACATGCTGGAGAACATGCTCTTTGTCTTTGCATACTATCTGAGTCTGGGGTCTTCCTTTAAGGATTTTCTGACCCTTACAATTCTAGCTTTTGTGATACCATAAAATTTCTTTTTAGGTTGACTTTTCTGTGGTCAAGATGACACTTTGTTCTTCTACCTTTCATGATTTTCTTTTATTATTATTAATTATTAATGTATGTGCCAAGTACTGTCCCCCTTCTGCCACCCTTTCACTGAGATCCTTCCCCATCCCTCTCATCTTCTCTGAGAAGCTGGGTCCTCCCTGAGTATCCCCCCTACGACCCAGATTAGGCACATCCTCTCCCACAGCAGCTAGACAAGGCATCCCTTTTGGAGAAAGAATACCACAGTCAGACTACAGCTTTAGGGAGAGCTTGCACTCTTTGGGGTGAGCTCCACCTAATGACTGAGCCGCACATCTGCTGCCTTTGTGCCTGGGGCTTCATTCCCATTTAGCAGATCTTAAATACACTTTTAATGTGTTCTTTCAAGGACAACCCAGTGCCTTTGTGGTGTTAATTTGGTTGTATTTGCTTTTGGGTCACCCACTAGACAGTTTCTGAGGCTTGTACTAACAAAGGAATTCCTTTGGGCAGGATCCCCTGGTGTCTCTAAAGGGTTCTTGCATTTGGGAAGACTTTCTGAACCAAGCAATTCCCGATGGAGACATTTCCTTTTATTTCTTCCAGCTACATTTAGCCTCTTGAAGAGGAAAGGTATTGTGCTCCCTGTAGTGGAGGGGAACACTCAAGACCCAGAGGAAAGGGCTGTAGCTGAATTTCCTTTGTCACTATTACACTCCAGACCTCTTGCAGCTTCTTCTTTTATTGCCCACTCTATCCTAGTTATTTGGTGATCTCAGCAGGACTTCCGTGCAATCAGTAGAAAGGATGTATCTGTCTAAGTAGTCTTTTCCTGCTCGCCTGAAAGGCAAAATGCTTTCCTTTCATTCATGGCATCCTACCTGGTATGGATGCAGCTAGGATGCCTTGTTGCTATGTTGTTATTACTACCAAGCAGTTTACTATCATTTTTTTTAACCTGTTAAATTCCCACATTGTTTGCCTTTTGCACTGTCTGTCAGGTTTGTAGTTAAACCTAACAATAAAAGGCAGAGAAGTTAATCTGTGCCATCATTGCCAAACAAAGGGGCTTTCAACTATAATTTTTAAAGAAACTTTTCCCTAAATACAAACCACTTTATTTATTTTGACTCTGTTAGTCAGGTTCCCTTACCACCACCATTACAAAAGGGTTCACTTTAGCTGTCTTAAAAACCCAATGTTGAGAACTAATCATCATCCTATAGGAAATGCGTTATCTCTTTAACTGCACTTATCAACTGAGCAAGGACAACTCTACTAAAAGAATTAGATTTCTTAGAGTTATCATTCCAACAGGGATGAAGAATGAACTTCTGTAGATAAATTACATTCGAGGTAGAGTGGCCCCAAATCAGATTGTGTAGCACACTGGCCAAACTGAAAGTGAATTGGGGACAAAAATGTGTTTGGAATTGACATCATCAACCTAGAATCCTACGAGTGTTCTTAAAGCTATTAATCACCTATTAAAGCCTTTTGATTTGGGAACATACAATAAATTCTTTTCCTGGTGAGCTTATTTAAAAATAGTGGCATTGCAGAGAGAATTCCCAGGGAATAGACGCACATTCCCTATGTGCGTCTATTTTCCAAGGTTACCAAGAATAAGTGAAACTTGAATTCTGAGTTAAACATGTGACCACAGTTTGCTTCTGATGAGCATAGGGTTCTACTGCAAGCATCTCTCTGTATCTCGTAATTGGTGTTCTTCTCTCTATGTCTTCCCTTGATTTGAATCCCTGTGCCTTTATGTTCATGTCATATGAGGATGCAACTCATACTCAATTAAAGACCACCTGAATGACTTATTTTGTCTTGGGAAGACGGCATGTCCATATCACCTCAGATTTGGAGTGATTGAGGTGTAGAGATTTGACACATGAGCATAAATAAACACAATTAGATTCATAACACTAGCTCAATGGCTATTTACTTTGTTCTCTAGAAGTGTTCAGAGGTACAGCAACCCCCTCATTTCTTTGTCTGTGTATCACTTGTGCTTTATAATTGAAGTTTTACATTTTGCATAAATTGTAGACCTATTAATGCACTTCCTTTTGCTTTAAATCCCAATACTTTGGGTGTAGCTGTCATCACATCTTCCCTGGACTTCTTTAGCAGCTCTTTAATCTGTTTTCCTGCATCTTCTGTAGACTCTTCTTCACATGGTAGTTGTAAAGCTCTCACTGGCTTGCATTATGGTCACTTACTTATTCATGAGTTGCCTTAATTTCATGGGTTCATGAAAGCTAGGAATTGTATTTTTCTTGCCCCTTTCTTATTGCATCTGTGAACTCATGCTCATTCCATACTATTTGTTGCACTTTGGAGGCGTGGGCTTAGTTAATAGCTTTTACACTTGTTCTCTTTCCCTCTAGTCAAGTTTATTAAGTGTCTAAAAACCTGCTCATGTATGTCCCTTATTCCTTTTGTTGTTACTGGCTCTAGGAGATCTTTCATCACATACTATCTAAAATCAACTATGATGTAATATGATTTCATTTCTTCCTTCCTTCCCTTATTTATATTAATAGTGAAGGCCATTTAGTATAACTATAGCACTGTCTATATTCTGTCAGTTTGTTATTCTTCTGTCAGAATAAGTACTGCCCAGGGTCTTTGATTTTTCTATTGCTTTTATACTGAAAATTCTCCTGCATAAAAAGTTTCAAATAATGTTTAGGTGAATATTCGCCAAATGAATCACTATATGTCAAAACTATCATCAGATAGCAGGTACTTTGCCTTAAAGTTTATGTAGACCGTCAAAATATGCAAGGTATGTAAGGAATAATTGGAATTATAATGTGTTACTTACACATATTGTAACAGATATGTATCTTTTATAATTAAGTACTTAATTAACAAGTTTAAATATATGCATTACTTAATATTAGAATACTAAATTATCCTAAAATTTCAACTATATTTTAATACATCTAAGTTTATCCTCATTCCTTGTTCTTTCACTCATTCAATACATTGTATGCTCTCAAAGAATGGAAATGGGTACATCCAAAGGCAGTGGTTCTCATCCTATGGGTTGAGACCTATTTGGGGACTGTATATCAGATAACCTACATATCAGATATTTACATTATGATTCATAACAGTAGCAAAATTACGAGGATGAAGCAACAATGAAATAATTTTATGGAGGTCACCACATCATGAGGAGTTTACAGCATAAGGAAAGTTGAGAACCACTGTTCCAAAGGTGTCTTGATAATCTCTAATGGGGAATACTCATCGGGGCTGGGTTCCCACAGATGGGTAAGGAAGTATTTTGTTTTTGCTGTTGCTATTGTATGACTCTTAAAAATATTACCTTCCTAGTTATGAGTTCACATTGATCTTACAAAGTCAACATCTCATATTGCTTGCCATGGTTTAAAAATACTGTGTGGTTTCATTGACCACCAAGGCTTTCTCTGCATTGACATTTGGCATACCAGATGTCAGGATGAGTAAGCAACAAAGAAAACCCAGGGCTGAGGAAGAGATATAATAGGCAAGGACCTTCAGTGCACTGGGTTATCGGTGTCATTAACTGAGATTGGCTTTTATAAAACTCTACTAAATACCAACCTTGCCTTCTTGCTTCTAATATCCACTATTAACCATTACCTTGTTTCATTTTCTCCAACAACTCACTCAGTTCTGTCTTCAATTGTAGCCTAATTGTGAGCTTAAATTCTATATTGTTCATGGTTATATTCACATTGTCTGAAGAAGTGATTGACACTAACAATTCCTTGATAAATGCGCTGAACAAATGAATGGACTTGCTTGTCTATATAAAACTTAATGATTGGGTGAAGGAATCAAAATGTTGAAAGTTTAAAGAATTGAATGAAAACATAATGAGCTCATATGGTATTTCATGGTAAAGAAAAGAACAATATAGTCTGAGATTTTTGACTAATAGTACTAAATGTTAACACTGTGAAGTAAAAACAAGAAAAAATCAATTATATTGTCAATATGCAGTATTCTCTTGATTATTTTAGGAACAAATTCATGGGAGAGGTAAAGTTATACCAAATGGTTTCTGTAGTAGTAAATGGAAGTTGGGCCACAAAGAAAATGTGCAGGATGATTATAAGAAGTCTGGTGGACAAACATTTGAGTTCAATGGAAAAATATTAATATAAAAATTAAATTAATCCTTAGGCACTAACATTTCTGAGCTTATTTATGAATATATACACATATGCATATATACATATATATACACAAACATAGGAAACTAAGAAAGTGAGGAAAATTTTTGGTTTATTTTTGTAGGACAGTGTTTCATTATATAAATCTAGCTGTCCTGGAAGTTACAATGTAGACCAGGTTAGCATCAACCTTACAGACCTTCCTCTGCCTCCCAAGTGCTAGAATTGAGGGTATGGGACACCATGACCAGCTAAGGTGAGAAAATTTGAAGTCAAATATTATATGTTTCAGTCAACATATAAAGTTTCCAAATACTAGGAACGTGGAAATGCCATGACAGTTATATTGATTATTCTGGTCAGAATTTCATAATCCTTGTTTCTGTGAGTCCTTGGTAAATAATAATCTATGATTGTAACATGTAATGACAATACCAAAGAAAGGTAAATTATTTCTGAGATATTAAAATATATAAAAAATTCAGAGTGTACAATGAGAGTGGACAACTTCTGTTACAGAAGCTTTCTAAGTAGAACTAAGAAAAGTGAATATTTCTACTGTAAATACACAGGCATGGAGCTAGACAGGAAAAGTGAAGGTTCTTTTGATGAATGAAGAAATAATATAATCCCATAGGGTTTTTGAAGAGTCAGTAAGGATTTTAATAATAAAGTTTATGATCTGGCAGCCATAATTGAAGGAGGTTATTAGTCACTGAAGACTAAAAATGAGGGTTGAAAACATGTGTTGGTATTTTGAATACTATAGGGAGGGCTGTGTAATTACAGTTTGGAGCAAAGGTACCAGTCAGAGAAATTTGGTATTCTAGGATTCAGTGTGTTATATCCTATTTGAAAGGAGGGGTTTAATGACAAAAGAAGAAATTAATCTCAATTTCTCTTCAATTCCCTCATTCAAATTCTTAAAATTGGTTACATTTGTAATAACTCCTCGATACTGCTAAGCACTTTATATACATAACCTAATCTTAACTTTGTACAAACCAATGGAAACTGCCATTTTTAATATTTTTTTCATCTGTGTCACAGTATCAGAATCAGGAGAGAAAGATGACAATTCAGATTAGACTTACCCCTGTCATAGAGATATTAAAGGTAGATGCGTGTTTATAAATCTGAGCTAAAACATATTCAATATTTCTAGAATAGTCTTTACATAATGGTCTTTATGTAAGGTTTCCACTAATGTGTGTTAGAAAAAACAAACAAACAAACAAACAAAAAAAGCAACTTGTCTGCTTGTGGTACTCAAGCATTGGAGAAGAAAATAGAATAAGTTGGAAGAGCTACTGGAAAGATCACCACCATCATTTTTGAGCATTCTGACACATGTAAACATGGGGCATTCATGCAAACATGCATGCACACCACACACAGATACATGAAAAACTAAGAATTGATGTTGTTAAAGACAAAAGAAAACAAGTGTTTGAGAGAATATCAGGAAAATAAAACCCTGGCTCACTTTGTAGACAGGTGAATTGTTAAAGCAATGATGAAGAACACAGATACTTAAAAAACACTGAGTTTCCATTTGACCCAGCAATCTCACGATAGAACGTATAGCCAATCTGCATCTTAAAGAGGTATGTGCATTCCTATGATTATTCAGCACTACAAATAATAATTAAGAAATGTCATCAAATATGTAGCTCAGGCTGGCCTCGAACTTATAATCTTCTCACCTCTGCCTCCTTCAGCAAATCCTACTGGCATTTTCTACCATATCAGTCAAGGAGCAGTGGATCTAGCTAAGAGGGAAAGTTTAAGAGGGTCAGGGAGGGTGGATGGAGGAGAAACGACATTTGAGATGATTTGTATGAAAGAAGCTTTTTAAAAAAGGAAAAAAATAAATTAAATAAACACTAAAAACAGAAATGTCATGACAGAATATGTATATAGTGATGAATGAATAATTACATAAGACATCTTACATAACTACAGATCATTAAATTAAGTAACATAAGCCAGACACAGAAAGACATGTTTTGCTTGATCTCATTCAAATGATATATCTAAAATATATCAGAGAACAGCAGAGATTATGTTGGTATTTGTTAGCATCAGGGTCTCCAAAGCCTGTGATGTCACATAGGTGGGCCTCGCAGACCTGTTGCCAGGGCAACAGATGCCATATTCTCAGAATCCATTGGGCTCACCTCCCACCTTCACCTGTGGCCACTACATCAGAATCCATATATATAGATTCTGATATATATATATATATATATATATATATATATATATATGGGAAACATTCCTCCCTCGTTCTCTCTCTCCCTCCCAGTCAAACCTCTTACACGTGGAACTGTTTGGTCCTAGTGTGTAGTATGTCCTGACGCAAGCCGCCATCCTAACACATCAGTATTTACTGAAGTCTATGAGCAATTAGTGCAAGAAGGATATGTGGTGATGTCAGTAAAAGAATGTATAGTCACAGAAAGAAGAGAGGAATACTTTCTATAGTTCGCTTGTACAATATGAAGACCAAAATTAGGACAGTAACTGCATTCTTAAAAACTCAAGGGGACAGCTTTGTACAATCAATGCTAAAATGATAACAAATGCTGACATATTTGTTAGCTGAATTATCTATTTCACAACACAGATGACTCACAATACTGTTTTACTAGACAAAACTATATCATATTCCAATTTAAAATACATAAAATAAAGATAATTAAAGGAAGAAGTTTATGTCTGACAAAATACACGGGAAAGGTTAGGCATAAGTTGTGATAATATGTTTGCTAAAAGAATTTGTTCATCCTTTTGTCTATCCTCCATTTATGTTCACCTTTTAAAGTAGAGTTTTTGTCATTTAAGCAATTTAATTTTGATAATCACCATATGCTTTTAGGGGTACGCAGGTCTGACCTCCTTTCTGTGCCTTTATTTCTCACCACTTACATCCTATTATTCTCTTTTCATATAATTTATAAGAATTTTATTAATAATTATTCTAGTCATTAGTTTATACAAATACTATCAAAATTGAATTTTAGTAGAAAGTCTCTCTGTTATGGTTATAGAAATCATGTCACCATTTCTAAATAGAAAGCTTTGAGACACATTATATTTTACTGACTGGTACACTAAATGCTAATTTTACTCTGGGGATGATGATGTAATTCTTAAAGAACTCTGTCTATTTCTACTAAGTATGGATTCAAAAAGTTTAGTACATCATAATTTAAAGCAAAAATATATTATTTCTTTATGAATCTGCTTCTTTACCTAATGAATTTCATATAATGTTGTCAATGAACTCGTAAAATTTTCTGAAATACAAAACAAATTCAGATAAGGTAGGCAATCAATATAGATGAATTTATGGTGATTTACAGCATAGTATGATTACTATTTATTTATAGTATAATATAATTTAAGTATAGTATCGATACTTTCTACAAATTAGAAGTCAGTATAGTATCAGATAAATTCTTGATTGTGTACCTACATTTCCATAGAGGTATTTGGCCTTGTCTGCCAACTGCTAATAGATTAGTTGATAACCCACGAGAAATTCACAAGAGAAAAGTGTTAGACACAAAGCAGTATAATCACTCCAGAAGATAAATGCCTGATGTATTCACCTATAATACATGATTCAGGATTAATGGAACAGATCAATAAAGTCTTCTAATAAGCATATTATGCATTTCCATTGGTTTAATGAATCATAAAAAAATTTATTAATTACTTTAAAGCGAATAAAGCAAGTGACACAATTGTTATTCATTTTAGGCAATATAATTATCTATGTGAGTGGTTCTCAGTATTGCTGTTTTTGTACTGGTTATTTTTTGTCAACTTGCTACAAACATAGATATTCGGGAAGAGGGAATCTCAAATGAGGAGTTATCTCCATCAGATGGACTGAAGGCTATGTCTTTGATGTACTTTCTTCATTGCTAATTAAGGTATGATGATAGAACCCTGGGAATGTAACCCAGTTTGGACATTGACTCTTGGAATAGTTGGCCTGGGTTGTATGAGAAAGATTGCTAAGCAGAAAACAAAACAACAGCAGTGAACAGCATTCATCCATGGTGTCTGCTCAGTTCTTGCCTCTGGGATCCTTCCTTTTTTATTAGATATTTTCTTTATTTACATTTCAAATGCTATCCCCTTTCCTGGTCTCCCCTCCAAAACCGCCCTATCCCATTCCCTTTCTCCCTGCTTTTATGAGGGTGTTCCCTGACCCAACCACCTACCCACTTCTGCTTCCCCATCCTTGCATTCTCCTACTTTGGGGCCTCCAGCCTTCACCAAGATCATCTCCTCCCATTGATGTCGGACAAGTCCATCCTCTGCTATGTATGCGGCTGGAGCCATGGGTTGCTCGATGTGTACTCTTTGGTTGTTGGTTTAGTCACTGGGAGCTCTGGGGAGGTCAGGGGGTCCTCTGAGTTCTTGCCTCTGAGTTCTTACCTCCAAGATCCTGCCTTCAGTTCCTGCCTGCTTTGACTTCCCCAAGGGTAGAATATAACTTGTAAGGTGAAATAGGCCCTTTAATTCTCAACTTGGTTTTGGTTAGTATTTCATCACTGTAATCGGAAACCTTTCCAGTGACAGTCCACGAGCAAGGTAATGGAAGACAGGAATCTGGAGGCAGTAAATGAAGCAGAGACTCTGGAAGAAGGCTGTTCCCTGGCTAATTCCCTCTGGGTTTCTCCAAAAGTTTAAGTCTGAGGCCAACTTGCTCAGAGACGGCACTGCTCACAGTGGTCTGAACATGCCTCCATCAATTACCAGTCAGGACAACTCTTTAGTTCAGACTCTTCCCTCTAGGGGTATTCTAGTTTTTGTCATATTAAGAAAAAAATTAACCAGCACAAAGCCACTAATGCAAAATGTAGTCTCAGTCATGGAGGAGATTCTATCATACTGGAAACTTGGCTGGAATAACATCCATGGTTACATCGAGGAGAGTCTCCAGGGAGCAGTGGAGCTCCTGAAGGCTAGGAGACAAACTGCGTGGTTTGCAGATGTCACAGATGGAGGACTGGTGTAGTTCAAGTCCTTTGGAGCTCAGAAAAGCATGAGTGCTCGTAGAGGTCAGGAAGTAAGCTGCAGTCTTTTAGTAGTAGAGGTAGACTGTTATCTCTGAGTTTTCTTTGATATAATTGTAACTGTGCCCCATTTTTTCCCCTTAGAATGAGAATGTATATAAAATATCTTTAATTTTACAGAAGAACACAAGTAAGAGATTTTAGACACTTACAGACAATTTGGAATTTTAAATCATTTGAGAATTGTTTTAAATGCCCGTGGGACTTTTAAAACTGTACTGTGCTTTTTCTTATGGCATTAACCAAAATCTTGAAGATAAGAAAAGTTATGCCTAAGTGAAGTGTTTATGTGTCAACACTGAAAAGGAGTAGAATTTCATAGCTTTTGCCAACTTGACACAAACTGACTCGTATCTGAAAAGAGAGAATCCCAACCAAGGCCTTCCCTGGATCAGATAGGCCTGCAGGCATCTCTGTGGGTCCATTTTCTTGGTTGCTAATTGAAAAAAATTGTGATAACTCCACTGAGAGTGGTTTGATCACACAGTCATGGTCCTGAGGTAAAAGCAGGTGAACAAGCCAGGGGAAGCAAGCCAGGTTAGTGTCTTCATCCATGGTTTCAATCCTGGCTTTGGCTTCTTTTAATTATGAGCTATATAATCTCTAAGCTGAATAAAGGCTTACTTCCTGTGCTGTCTAGATTTATGTTAACCTATCACAGACTAGTCATATTAGAGGAAGAAAGATTGAGGAATTGTCTCTGTAAGATCAGGGTGTAAGCAAGACTGTAGGGCACTTTCTTAGTGATTGGCCAGCCCATTGTGGGTGGTTCCATCCCTGGGCTGATGGTTCTGTGTTCTACAATAAGATAGGCTGAGCAAGCTGTGGTGAGCAAGCCAGTAAGCAGCACTCCTGTATGGCCTCTGGATCAGCTACTGCCTCTGAGTTCTGGCTGTGTATGACTCTGTCCTGGCCTCCTTTAATGATGAACAGTAATAATGAAATGTAAACAAAATAAACCCTTTCCTCTCCAACTTGGCTTCTGGTAGTCATGTTTTGTTGTAGCAATAGATGCCTTAAATAAGATAGCCCTCAAGTCGCATTGGCCGTGATATCTAACAAACCAAGTGAAAAACAGGAAACCAAACTAAGATACTTCTGAAATACAATCATTTGGGGATCCAGCTGCCAGCGAAAAAAAGGTATCTACTTAAATGTGAATTTTAAGTAAATATTGAAAATACATTGGTTTAAATATCTAGACTTTTGTGTAGCTCTTACTTATACTAAATAATTCTCTTATTATTTATCAAACATACAAAACCAGATGTGTTGTTCTATTCCCTACATTAACTACAGAGAATTCTAATTCCCCAGTCTTAAAACCCAGCTTGTCTGTAATCCAAATTCATATCTAATTCCCTAATCTCAATACACTTCCTAAACTCCGGTATATGTTTAGTTCCTTAACACAACAGGTATCTAGTATCTGATGCTATGTAGCATTTTGCCAGTTGATGCTGGTAAGGCAGTCATTGTGAAGATTTTGTTCTGCCCACATAGACAACAAAGGATTTACCAAGAAAATTAGTATATATCAAAGATTATTATATTGTTTGGAGCATGAGTATTTGCATAACTTAGTAATGTTATATCAATAATAAATTGAAAGTGGAGAGATTCTGACCTTTTTTTATTAGAATTTTTTTATTTATTACACTACAAATTTTATCCTCTCAAAAAAAAGCAAGATTCTGACTCTTACTGAGACCCTCCTCTGCTGTTCATTTCTACCAGTAAAGTCCTGCACTGTCTTGAGCTGTTGGTCCTTGTGTCTGCATTTCATTCTGTTTTTTTTTTTTTTT